>NC_133662.1:193209514-193543732 GCF_037893015.1 Macrotis lagotis
GAGGAGGGGATTGAAAAGAGAGACGCTAGTTCTTGGGGAGAACAGGAAAAACTTCATGTGAACATCTTATGCAGAGACCAGTATTCTGTAGGTTTGCTACAGTCTTGGCTGTTTTCCCTTTTCTTCTCCCATTTGTCCTCTGGCTAATTCCCTATTCCTTATTGGACTTTTTAACTTGAGCAGTAGTAAGGCCAGAACATGGGGTAAAGCTCCAATTAAATTGCATCATTTTGACAATTCCCATCAAAGTCACAGAGGCAGGAAGGCAAATGGGACCATAAGGAGCATTTTGAAGTTATATAGGAAACAATTAGCCAATCAACAATCAGGTCTTCCAGACTCAGAGGCAGTCCACTCTACCATGCTGCTTATCAAGGAAAGCAAAATACAAATGGCCCCTTCCTCTAAGAGTTCATATCCTTTTTGTCATATTTATTTTTAAAATTGGGTAACAAGAAATGGAAATGGAGAGAAAAGAACCTACTATCTATTCAAGGGCAGGATGGATTCATGTTTGTTGTGAAATACCTATGCTTATGGGGCAGCTAGATGGTACAATGGGTAGACCCCTCCCCCCCAGGGTCTGGAGTTAGAAAGTCTTGTCTTCCTGAGTTCAAATCCAGATGCTAGATGCTTATTGGCTGTGTGACCTTGGGCAAGTCACTTCACCCTCTGTGCCTCAGTTTCCTCATCTGTAAAATGATCTGGAGGAGAAAATGGCAAATCATTCTATTCACATTGCCAAGAAAACCCCACAGAGTCTGACACGACTGAAGAATGACTAAACAACACGTGTGTCTACAAGGCATATCTAAATGTCTAGACATGGCTCAAGGGCAAATTGGAGAGAAAGCCTTGGAAGCTGACTCAAGAGGATACAACTTCTGCTTTAGTAGGGAATAAAAGGAAGACAATGGCCCCTTCTCCAAGAAGACTGTTGGTTTAGATTTATATCTGAGTCCCCTCCCCCCTAAAATAATGCTCATCTAAGGGTACAAGTCTGATTCAGAACAAAAGTCACTTGTCTGGTCTCTAGCCCTTAAGAAGGAAGGTAACCCTTTAAGCATAAATTCATCAGCTTAACTATTTCCCCACCAAATTACTGATTATATAAGAGAGCATCATGAATAATATATAATGAGTAAGCCTATTATCTATGTGAAATGGCAGAGAGGAATTGAAGAATCTCTGCAGATTAGAATAAACCAGAAAATTCACAAGAGTGAAATTTCTTAAGATGGCAACTAGAGACAACAAAAAAGACCTTAATGGTAACAAGAGGAAATTTTCTCTTGAAGTCTCTAGGGAGCCAAGGTAGATTTCAGGGACATGTTGAGAAATCAGCTCCTCCTACATAACTGCTGCTTGGAAAGTTCTTATAATTGTTTCTCTCTCAAAGTGTATA
Source organism: Macrotis lagotis (assembly GCF_037893015.1). Classification (NCBI taxonomy): domain Eukaryota; kingdom Metazoa; phylum Chordata; class Mammalia; order Peramelemorphia; family Peramelidae; genus Macrotis; species Macrotis lagotis. Next base: position 193,210,920 of record NC_133662.1, read on the forward strand.
TTGAACTAAGTGTATTTTTTCCCCCAAAAGCTCTGGCACTAATTCTACCCAGCGCACTCAGGTCCATAGTGTCCTATCAGCATTCTCTCCAACAATTAAGAGCCACCTCTTTCTACACAAATGCAGGGGCAAAATGCCCTGAAGCTCCAGTGCCCGCTACAAAATAGGCATTTAATAACCATTCTAGGATTGATTGACTGCCTGTGCAGTCAATAATGTAATCTCCCTAATACGAAACTCCAGTTCCTTCATTTCTGTGTCCTAAACCTTTGTCACATCTTTCTATCTCCCCCCCAACCCCCCCCCCCCCATACCTATTATGCCTTTGAACAAAATATAAACTCCTCAGCATTCAGGGGTTTTGGAAACCTTCCTTTCCAATTCCTACACCCTCACTTTATGCTCCAGACAAACTGGATCATTCCACGTTTGCTCTTATCCTATCCTATGTAACCTCTATAACTTTAAGGATACCAACTCCCATGCCCAGCTTCTTTTCCCCAACCCTCAATTAATGACATCATTCTCCTCTAAGGTCCAGATTAATTGTGACCTGAATCCCTAAAGTCTTTTCTGATTTTTTCCAGATAGAAATGAACCCTCTCTCCTTAGGACTTTCAGGTCACACAGTTTAATATCTTTTTTTGCATTTAGTTATTTTAAAATTTGTATCATAACTTTTTTGTATATTCATATCACTCTTTCCCTTTGCCCTCTGACACATTCCAGTCCAGAGAGCATTGGGCAAGTCAGAATCTCTCAGTGCTCTAGGTCACTCTCTAAGATTAGAGAATCTAAGTTGGAGAGAAAGTGCCAATTTGTATTGGGAGTTGAGTGAAATCATAGTTTTCTTCCTACTCTTGGCCTTCTAGTCCTCTGCTCTTTGGACTTGTCCTTACAGGGGTTCACTCTCCCCCACCCCCACTTTCGTTTCTAGTTTTTATTTATGTGTTGTCTCTCTTTTTAAAAATTGTATTTAATCTCTAATGCTTGACATGATTCTTGGCACTTATTAAATGGTATGTCTCATTATCTATCTATCATCTATATATTCATCTTTCTATCTACCTATCCCTCATACATAAGAGAAATTTAAATTAAAACAACTGTGAGATATCATCTTACACCTAAAATGTCTAAAATGATAGAAAAAAAGTGACAGATGTTGGAGAGCATATAAAAAAACTGGGACATTAATTCACTTTTGGTTGAACTGTGAAATGATCTAACCATTTTGGACAGCAATTTGGAATTATGCCCAAAGAGGTATAAAACTGCTTATACCCTTTGATCCAGCAACACCACTATTAAGTCTTCTTTGTAAGTGATTAGGCGAATATATTTAAAATATTTATAGTAGCTCTCTTTGTGGTAGCAAAGAACCAGAAAGTGAAGAGATGCCCACTAACTGGGGAGTGGCTAAACGATTGTAATATATAAGAAATGATGAGTTGGTTGATTTTTTAAAAAAAAAACATGGAAAGACTTGCAGAAAATAATGAAGAGTGAAATGAATAGAACCAAGAGAACATTGTAGATAATAACAGCAATATTGTTCTAAGAATAATTCTGAACAGTTAAGTAACTTCGAGTATTCTATTCAAATCAACTACAAATGATCTAAGAAAGATGATATCCACCTCCCATAAAAGAACTGATAAACAGAAGTATGTATAATATGGTTATATGTCTATATAGTTATATCTAGTGCTTATATATATATATAGTTATATAGCACTTAACGATATAGATATAATTTCTATTTATGGCCATATTATATATGCTTCATTTATACACATTTGTGTCCAATGATAGTTTTCTCAAGGGCAGGGTGGGTTGGGGCAGAAAAAAATAGAGAAAAAAAAGCAGAGAACAAAAGATAAGGAAGGAATTACAGAAAAGCAGTGTATCTTTGAAAATGATGTGTAGCATTTATTACCTAGTTTTTTAAAAAAAAAGTAAACAGTGCAAAATGGAATTCATGATTTTATATTGATTTGTCTTTTTATGTTGTGCTATGTATATGGAAATGTTCTTTTTTGGGGGGTTTTGTATTTAAGTTTGAAATAAATAAAAAATTTTTAATAAGAAAAACAAACAACACAAAAGAAAAACAAAATAGTTGCTTATAACCCCTTGCCAAGCCAGTTCAGCTGTTGGCTTTGATGGATGATAGTATTCTCTCAATTTAATGATGTCCATTGTTTAATTGTTTTTTGGTTGGCTCATATCCCCAAAAACTAGAAAAGGGAAAATGCTATAGTCTCATGAAGGCACAGGATGAAGGGAAAGGAAGAAGTATTTGAGGTTCTTTACAGCCCTGAAGCATGCCCAATAAAAGATGTTCCCAACTCCCTTCAAAGTACCTTAAAGAGACTCATATATATATAGATAGATACACACACACACACACACACACACACACACACACACACATATATATGTATGTATTTTATATTTTTCAAGGCAATGTGGTTAAGTGGCTTGCCCAAGGCCACACAGCTAGGTCATTATTAAGTGTCTGAGGATGGATTTGAACTCAGGTACTTCTGACTCCAGGGCCGGTGCTCTATCCACTGAGCACCTAGCCACCCCAATAGACTAATATTAAACAAAACTCATCATTTACACTTTTCTTTCTGATCTTGATAATCCAGATTTCAAAGAATACATTTTTTAAACCTCAGGGGGGAAAATCTGTACTAAACTATGAACTTTCTTTCTTTGTTTTCTTTCTTGGCAACAGGCAAATACCTTTTTTTTTTTTTAATAAAGTGGCAGCAGGCAAAGTGGCTATTCCAAAGATACCAGAATTGACTCTTAAGAAAGTAAATTGGACAGGAAGGTGTGGGCAGTACGTCATAGTGGATAGGGCACTGAACTTAAGTGTCTGGAGAGACCTGAGTTCTAACTCCAACTCATATACTAGCTTGATATCAGGCAAGACATCTAATTGTGCCTTATTTTTCTCATTTGTAAAATGAAGGAGCTGAATTCAATGTTTTCTAGGTTCCCTTCTGGATCTAGAGTTTTGATACTATGATCCAGGGAATTTTAGACTTCAGGCCTTTTTAATTTGGGAGATGAAGGAGAAAACACTTAGCTTTGGCTGAATCTGAGAGGTACAGGGGGGCATTTTTCCTTTCTCTCATTAAAATTCTAGAGTAGTATACACAGGCAGGGATGAGAAATGCAGATAAATACAGAAGGAACACCAACCTTGAGTTTTTCATTCCAATATTTTCATTGCTTACCGTCTAATACTTGTTCTGCTGTTATCTCTCCAAGCTTTGGGCAACTAATAGATGGACCTTTGGGTGTACAGCTACAGGCCTCCTAAACAGACAAATAAAAGGGAATGAGAAGACATCAATCATTTCTGTGATCATGTTCAATAGGTATGGGCTTCCCTTGATCACCATCACAATACCAATTTGTCATAGCTGGGAGTAGTGAACAAATCAATCTCCCCTTATCAGTATAAGACATTGCTGAGAATGTCTTTGAGGAAGCTATTACTGGGCAAAGGAGAGATAGAGCCAAGGAGGAAGGGAAAGAAGTCCTTATCTTTCTATCTCTTCCTAAGCCTCAGCCTATGTTTCACTCCTAGCCCTCATCCTTCTCCAGGACCTCCAGTCCCTCCTCAGTATTTATTCTTCCAGGTCATCCCCGCCTGCCTGGGCTTCCCTTTACTTCCTTCCTGAGCTTGGTCCTATAGTTAGCATTATACTTTACCTGCAGATCCTTTTACTCTTGGGAATTCTGGAGGCTGTTTCCTATTCCTTCTTCATCTCTATCTCATAGAATTCCTTACTTGCTTTACAACTCAGTTCACACATCACCTTCCACATGATGAAGTTATTCCTGATCACCCCATTTACCAGTGATTTATCCTCCCAAATACTTTGGGTTTATTTTCTGTGGCACAAGTGGGAAGCACATTGGGCTGGAGAGTTATTTTACTTTGCATTGATTTCACTCCCTTTTGGGAGATTTGGGATTGTCAATTTACCAATATCTTCTGAAAATTTTCCAAAAGGTCAGGGGCCAAGTCTATATAATCACAGCCCTTATCAGTGCAAGATTCAGCTCCGGAATGCAAACAAGGCTCTTTGGGGCAGTTTTAGAGTCAGCAGCCCAGACGCTCCTTCTCTTATCTTGTCCTGCCCTAATCACTGACCTGATGGGCTGTTGATGTTTTGCCAGACAGTTGGGGAGCCAGATAGAAACATACCTCACAGCCTTTCCCATGGCTCTGGATGTTTTTCATCTTACGCACCAAGGTTAGATAGAAACCTGTGCCAAAGCAATTTTTCAGAAAAAGGGGAGTCCCTGAGCAGTACAGCCTGCCTTGGGAAAGAATGGCTATCCGGTCCCCCAGAAGGTCAGCCTCATCCATGTGATGAGTGGACATGATGATGGTTCGTCCTGCGAATGAGAAGCAAGAAAAACCCTTCAGATGTTACCCTGCCTCACCTGGAATTCTCCACACCAGTGAAATTACAGATCCAAGTTTTCTTGGCAATGCTGGGGCTCAAGGATTTGAAATGGTCATGGATATTTTCTAGGCATAATACCAGTCAGCTCAAATTCTAGAATACAATGACAGTCAAGTTGAGTGGAGAGTGCTGCTGTCCTGATCTCAGGGAAAACTTGGATCAGTCCCATTCTAAGACCAGATCCAAGGCCTAACTAGGAATGCTCAGTGGGCCACAATAGGACAATTCACTTATAAACCATGCCACTTGGACATTGGATGCCTTTATGAAATGATATGATTAAATACTTCTCTTTGGGTCTTTGCAAACAAATATATGCACATATTAATTGGAGGTCCTATTCCAAAAGGAAATAAGTAGAGTTCTAGACTATTGAATCACCAGTGAATAGCACATGGAAAGCTTATTCAGTGGTTAGATAGTCAGAAAATCTTTCTATCTGTCTTATTAGGAGATAGTCATTATTCAATTTAACGGAGTTTGGACCAAAGGAGTAACTTAGCAATTCCTAGACTTGAGGCAAGTGAAAAGGAGAGAGATATATAGCCTCACTCAGGATCTTGTACTCCTGGGACATAGTAGCTGGTGTTGCTAGGGAAGCAAAGTGAAAAAGGGAGGAAGTACCCTCAGAATTAGTACCCTCTCAATAACTCTGCCCTGGGGGATACCATAAACCAATTAATAGATCACTCAGGATCTTATACTCCTGGGACATAGTAGCTGGTGTTGCTAGGGAGGCAAAGTGAAAAAGGGAGGAAGTACCCTCAGAATTAGTACCCTCTCAATAACTCTGCCCTGGGGGATACCATAAACCAATTAATAGATCAAGAAATACTCTATCTGTTGGATCTATGGAAAGGGGAGAAATTTATGACTAAACCAGAAATGGAGTACATTATAAATTGCAAAATAGATAATTTTGACTATATTAAATTAAAAAGGTCTTGTACCAATAAAACCAATGCAGTTGAGATTAGAAGGAAAATAGAAAGCTGAGAAACAATTTTTACATATAAATTTATAAGGTTACAGGTCATACCTCAATTGACAAATGGTTAAAGGATATGAATAGGTGGTTTTCAAATGAATTAAAGCTATTTATAAAATCATATGAAAAAATGTTCCAAATTGTTATTATTTTGGAAATGCAAATTCAAACAACTATGAGGTACCATCTCACACCTATCAGATTGGCTAAAATGACAAAAAGGGGAAATGATCAATGTTGGAGAGGTTGTAGAAAGATTAGGACATTATTGTACTGTTAGTGGAGTTGTGAACTAATCCAACCATTCTGGAGAGCAATATGGAACCATGCCCAAAGAGCAATAAAACTGATCATACCCTATGACTTAACAATACCAATACTAGATCTAAATCCAGAAGAAATCAGCAAAAATGGGAAGCAAAAAATTCAAAAATATTTGTAGTAATTCTTGTTGCAAAGAGTTGCAAAGAATTGGAAATTGAGGGCATGGCTGAACAAATTATGGTATGTGAATGTTATGGAGTACTATTGTTCTATAAGAAACTATAAATGGTCAGACTCTAGAGAAACATGGAAAGAATTACTGAAACTTATGCTGAGTGAAGGGGCAGAACCAAGCAAACATTGTACACGTTGACAACATTTTGAGCTGATTAATTTATGATGGATGCAGCTTCTCTCAGTAGTTCAGAGATCTAGGATAACCTTAGAAGATCTGCTATGGAAAATAATATTCACCATCTGGGGTGGAGTGGGGGAACCACAGTCAGAATCTGAATGAATGCTATGTTCACTTTTTTAAAAAACGTCTCTTATGTTTTTCCTTCTTATCTCATGGTTTTCTTTCTCTTCCCTAAGTTCTAATTCCTCATATACAAAATGACTAATATGGAAACATGTTAAACAACAAATGTACACATACCAGCTTGCTCACCACTAAGGGGAGGGGGGGTGGGAAGGGAGGGGGGTAAAAATATATAAGTGGATAAATATTGAAAAACTTTCATAACATGTAATTGGAAAAATAAAATATCAATTTGAAAAAATGAAAATAAAAAAATAAACCTGCCCTGGGGCAACAAGGGCCTTTAGTTACAAATTCTGGTTCTGACCTTTATCTATAAATCTTCTTTTTCTTAATTGTTAAAAGGTGATAGAAGGTAATCCAAAACATAGTGAGAAGGAAACCCCTCAAGTTTGGAGAATTCCCACCTTAATCTATGGCAATGAATGTCCTTACACTCAGCAAATGGCTCCTGGACCTGCATATTAAAGCGCTAGCCTAACAATTCTTCTGGAGTCTTCTATGTTTAGTCTTTTTTGTGGCTTGCTTGTTTGTTTTTGAAGTGGTCAATGTCCACATTAGGGACATTGCCTATTGCTTCATCCAATGTTCAGATGTTCTAACCTACAAAGAACTGATACTACTTCTCTAGGATACACTAGGGTTAAGCCAACAGTTCCTAATAAATGTCTGGATGCTTCAGGTTCTCAAGTTTTGGATAAGGGCTTGAATCCAGTTAAGTAACAAGTAAATCCAAATTTCAATATGATCTCTCTGGTTTTCTTTCTTTAACTACCCATTGAGAAACCCCATTTGAGAACCTGGTCCAGTCTGTATTTCAGTAATTGTCACCCGACCCCCAACCCCAGCTGAGGATCATTACCTGAGCGATACTTCAAGAGCAGATCCCAGATGGAGCGCCTGGAATAGGGATCCACCCCAGAGGTGGGTTCATCCAGAACGATCACCTTGGCATCTCCCACGAAGGCAATGGCGACTGACAGCTTCCTCTGCATGCCCCCTATAGAAAGAGGACAGGGAAGGATAACCAGGACTAGTCTACTTGAGGGAGGTCAGCTTGGGGAAGATGAGTCTCCTCTTCCTATTCCTTTAACATCCAGAATTGTCATTCATGCTAGGCATCAGGAAGGCTCACCTAGATACAGAAGGCCTTCTGGAGAAAGACTGACAACTTGCCACTACACACCATCTCCATCTTTGTATTTTAGCCCAAACTTTGATAATATTAAAACCAGTAAAACCTGAGAGAGGTCATTTTTATGCCATCTCAAAAATCAGAAAGGCCTGGGTTCAAATGCTGCTTCACACATACTGGCTATGTGACTGGGGAGAAGTCACCCACTTCTCAGGGACCCCAGGTAAATATCCCGCTTTAAATTGCTCATGTTGAACTGCACTGATAGAAGGAGTTGCCTCCTTGGGAGTTCCTTAAATCACATTAAAATCACAAGTTTGATCCAAAAATCAAAGAAATACAATGTAACCTAGAACAAAGTGGAACTTAAAAAATACTTGTTGGATGGATAGATGGATGGATGGATGGATGGATGGATGGATGTACCCAGCTACTGAATCTTTTCCATTGTTCATCCTATATGCAAACTGATAGAAAGGCAACCTACTCTTGAAATGTTTCCCAAGGATCAGGAAAGCTTTAAGAACTTTCCAAGCTCTTGGTTGCTCATTACTTTCTAGCCCTAACTCTTTGTGAGGGTCATCAGTCACATCATAACAGAGCACCTCTTTAATAAGACTCCCCGGCCTTCTCCACAGAAAAGTCTCAGCACCTGACAGGTTCTGAGCCTCCTCGTTCCTTTTGTGGTGAAGGCCAGTGTCTTCCAACATAGTTTCCATCTCCAGTTGTGCCTCCTTCCTAGACTTCCCCTTCAGCTGTGCATAGAGCAGGATGTGTTCGGCCACTGTGAGACTGTGGGAAGAGAACAGAGAAAGGGTCTCAGAACCCGGGTCCCCAGGGAGATGCACTTCATATGTAATTCCTTAGAAGAAGGGAAACGACTTCATTTCAATTTCATTCTCAATTAGAAAAAGAATTCAATTGACTTAGAACTCAGTCAGAATCCTTTAGAAGGAAGGTATTACCCAATGACAAGGCTAAATATCTCCAAGCAAGAGTTTTCATGGCACCTTAGGAAGAAGGAGAGATGGAAATGTGGGGAGTCCAATCAGAGGACTGGAGATGGACTCCAGAAGATGGGGCCCAAAGAGGGTGGATGTACTCACTGGTGGAAGAGAATGTTGTGCTGTGGACACATGCCAAGGCTTTGCCGGATGGAATCCATGCTGGTCTCGATGTCCTTCCCACCAATCAGCACAGTGCCAGAAGTAGCCGGGAGCAGCCCCGTCAGGATGGACCTGAAGAAAACAAGGCCCTGGGTTCTCTGGACATGTTAGACTGCTGACCCCACTCAGCCCGAGCCAGGGGGAAATCTTCCCTCTGTTCTAGTTTGAACACGAAGAGTCATTAAAGGAGACTATTAACAGACAGGCATAGGCCTTTGTGTTCATTCAGTTCCTAGTTCAGATAATCACATCCATCTCCCTCCACTGGATCCTAGATATGGAATCAAAAAAAACCCGGGTTCAAATCCTGACTGTGATACTTACTAGTGTGACCCTGGGTAAATCACTTAACCTCTCTGTCCCTCATTTTTCTCACCTGTAAAAATGAGGAGGTTAAACTCAATAAACTTTGTTTCTTCTCTCTTTAAATCTATATTACTATGAGAATTATTTATCGCCTTCTATGGAAAGTGACAATGCAATCATTGGGATGCAGGGGAAAGAACAGTGTCTTTTGGTCAGAGGATCTGAGTTCAGATCTCATTCCTACACATTTATAACCTGTATAACCTTGGGCAGGTCACTTCAGCCTCACCTGCAAAATTAGAGGGTTGGACTAAATGTCTTCTTAGGTCCCCTTCTAGCTTCTACATTTATGATCCTAGGACCCTCTTTGTGATAGGACTTATAGACTAGCAAGGCTCATTGGCAAACACATCCTGTGCCCTCAACCTTTCTAGATAGTTTGCTTTAGGGATATGAGGAGGAACTTGAGTTGATGAAAAGAGAAATATGACAGGAACAAAGCCACGATAGAGAAGGAAAGTTGTAGGGCTGAAGAACTTTGCTTTATGAATGATTATCTGTCTTTTTGTCTAGACCTGGGTTGGCAACAATTTGGGGCAGTACAGGGGTAGAAACTCCCTCCATCATGCAAGTTAGCAGCTCATCTATAACTTATAATCATAGTGAGGTCCTTGGAGTCCTATGGGGTTAAATGATGCACCAAATATAGAGGCAGGCCTTTCAAGTCTCCTGGACTCTAGATTCCTGCTGCCTCTGGATCAATTTGTAGGGAAATTATAGAAAATAAAAAGTTTGTTCTTTGAAAAGGGATTGGTTTAGAAAGTCATAGCTTAATGGAAAGAATACTGACTTCGAAGTCTAAAGATATGAGTTCAGATGCATCTTAGCTCTGCCTCTTCCCCACTGTTTTCTTGAGTAGAAATGGTCTTCACTGCTCTAGGCCCCAGCTTATTTGATCCAAGTGAGCAGACTGAACTAGCTTCCAACTCCCCTGACACAGGTCTGCCCTTCCCATTCCCATTCCCTGAAGGCCCAAACCTCCCTATTACCTCTGGGATCCCAGCCCCTTCCTAACTTTCCAGTTAGCCCATGACATCTCCCCACTCCCTCCATGGGCCAGTCCGGGCAGTCTCCTGGCTGTTCCTGACCATCCTTTGGCGCTGACTGTCTCTCATGCATGGAATGTTCATCCCCTCACCCGGAGTCTCAGAATCTTCGTGAATCCTTTACAAATCAGCTCAAGAATACATATCTTCCATCTGCTCAGTACTTATCTCATGGGCACTTATGGAAGTACATGCTTTCTACTTCATTAGAATAGAAACTCCCTGAGGGCAGGGGCTATTTTTGCTCTGTATCCCTTGGCGTTCCCTGAATGGCACCCAGTAGTTGTTAATTAAGTGTGGCCTGAGCCTACGATCCCAGACAACCTCTCCGGATGCCTTGCTAAATCTCGAGATTCAGTTTTCTGCCTGCCCAACCCTGCCTTGGACCAGTGAAAAGTCCACTGGACACCACTAGAGGGCAAGAGAAGCAAAGACATAATTGTGGACTTGACCTTCCCTTCCCTTCCCTTCCCAGGAACATTCCAAGGCTGGGTGTGTACATCTGCTGCCTCCTTCCTTATCATCTGCCAGAAACCAAAAGCCCCAAAGGCTGCTGTACTTTGGGGCTCACTGGGCCAGCAGAGAGAGTTATCTGCTGCTCCCTGGGGATGTCCTTCATCACCCTGATATCTCATCTCCCTATTGAAGAACTCTCAGGAAAGTCTAGGGGGGCTTTCCTCCCCCCTCCCCTTCCACCATCCTCTTAGATCTCTTCTGCTTTTGAAATTTTTCCACTGCTAACTTCACATCTGACAGTTTGTTAGAACATGCCTAATCTGAAGAAGTGCACAGAAAAATTATTTTAAAAAACAAATTCATTATACAAAGGCGAGGCCATATGATGATTTATCATCTGAACAAATAACAACCTACATTTATATAATGATTTAATGTTGGCAAAGCACTTGACATAGAGTTATTCATCTGATTGTCACTACAATCCCAATAGGTAGATGCTATAGCTATCACTACCCCCATTTCACAAATGAGAAAAGAGACTCATAGAGGGTACGTGAATTGCCCAGGTTTATAATCCAACATGTAGGACTTGAACCCAGGTGATCTGGCTCTTAGTCCAACACTTTATTCATTAAATTACACTGCTTTTCATTATCAAAAATAATAGTAAATTTCATACTTGCAAATATATTGCATCAAAGCACTCTCTCGAAATCAACCTATTGGATTCTCAAAGCCTTTGGGCAGTTCCCTTCTTTATGACTGGTAGTTGTGACAATAGCTTTCATTCACACACCATTTTACAAAGCTCTTTTCTCCTGGGAGGTAGTTGTATTATCACCCTCATTTTATAAAAGGGGCAGCTGAGATACTGAGTTTAGTGATTGTCCCAAGACTCCATAACAAAAAAAAATGTAGCAGGACTGGAATCAGAAGTAGGTCTTTAGAATTATTGTTAGAACGCTTTCCATTGTCCTTGTATTGGCTTTCTAATTTTCTTTTTGTCCTGACCTGGATTTCCAATGGTGTTTTCAGTGAGGAAACTTTGCCTAAGTAACCTGCCCATAAATCAGAAACAGCATTTGAACCCCAAGTCTTTCTAATACTGAAGTCTAGGTCAGTGCTCTCTCTGACTCTCGTAATATGTGTCTATGTTCCTTCGTGTGTGTGTGTGTGTGTGTGTGTGTGTCTAAATAAGGCTATGCTGCCTTTCATAAACTATGACTATATTAGAGCATTGGAAGTTGTATGTGTAAAATATATCTCATGAGATCTAAGATCTGATAACTTTCTTTTTTGCTACTATGACCCAGAAGGGAGCCAACATTATTTATGGGAAAGAATGAGAGTTAACTCTCATTCATGACCATGAAACAATTGGAGGGAATAGTTTCCCATGTCCAAGGTGCTGTGCTAAGCCCTGAAGAGTCAAAGAAATGTAAAGGGATCTGCCCACCCCAATGGGGAATACAAGATGTAAAGAACTGGGTGGGGGGAGGGAGAGAGAGAGGGAGAGAGAGGGAGAGGGAGAGAGGTAGAGAGGAAGAGGGGAGAGAGAGAGAGAGAGAGAGAGAGAGAGAGAGAGAGAGAGAGAGAGAATGTCAATGGAAGACACTCCAGAAGGGAAGGGATAGGCGGTCAGAAGGGACCAAAAATGGCATCCTGTAACTTGGGGATCTGAACTGAGACTTAAAGGAAATCAGGGTAACTAGGTAGTAGAGGTGAGGAGGTAGAGGATTGTAGATAATGAGGGGTGACTAATGCCAAGACTAAGACAAGAAGTGAAACATAAAGGAGGGAAATGCCAGGAGGCCAGGATTGTTGAAACATAAGAGGATGAGGAGAAGGAAGGGCTAAGACTAGAAAGAGAGGAAGGGATACTATTATGCTAGAAATGTTTTAAGAGTGAAGATTGAATGAGGTAATGATGGGGGAAGCTTTGGATCCTAAGATTCTCCACTGGGGGAGTACACTCCCCCACTCCCACCCAAGGCAAAGATTGAGGCTCCCTTAATTGGTTCCCCAAGTACACACATGGTGGTGGTTTTCCCTGCGCCATTGTGTCCAAGGAAGGCAGTGATCTGGTTCTCATAGAAAGTGATGTTCAGATGGTCCACTGCTGGCTTGTCTTGATAGTCAAAGACCTTCACCAGATTCTGGACACACACTCCTGGGACCAGTCCAGGAAGCTCTCTCTCAAAGAAGGTATCTTAGAGGGAAAAGAGGTTGAAAGATGAGTGGCAGGAGCTAATTCTTGCCCTGTCCCCTAGCATAGTGTCTCTAGTATAGAGCCCTTGATTGCAAAGCCACATTAACCCTTTCTAGGTGAATAAAAGCTGTCTCCTGACCTAGGCTCATTGTTCTCCCCCACCGGACCCCCAGCCCCTACCAAGGTTCCAGAGGAAGTAGGGTGCTGGAACCCTCTTCTACTGGCTTCAGAGAGGTGATTGTCAAAATTTCAATGATTCAGAGTTGATTGTTCAAAATTTCCTTCAGAAATTGGCAAATGCTACAACTCAGGGCTTAACTTATATTTTGCTGACCTTATAGACTTAAGAACATGATGGAGAAAATGTTAATAATGCAGGTTAAACTTAAGAGGTATGTCATGATTCCTCTCTCATAACATAACCAACATGGAATGTTTAACATGATTATACTTGTAGGATCTATGTTGAATTGCTTTCTATTGGGGGGAGGGGAGAGAGAAGGGAGGGAGGGAGAAAAATATAAAACTCAAAACCTTACAGAAACATGATTGTTGAAAGCTACTGCTTCAAGAAATTGGAAAGATAAATTTTAAAAGAAGAAAAAAAAAAAGGGGTTATGAGTCCATCCTTTCTCTGGAGAGCTGGTTGTTAAACGTTCTCCTGTAAAATGAACTAGATACTTTCAAGCTCTACGTCTGCACTCCTGGAGCTGCCTGAGGTCCTCAGAAGTTAAGTGATTTTTCCATATTCACATGACTAGTGCATGCCCCAGACAGGAGTTAACCCCAGGTATTGCTGACGCCAAGGCTGGCTTTGTTGACCACTCCAAAGTCTAACTGGCATCCTGGCAGGATAGATGGAATTTTGAGCAGGGAAATGATGACTTTAAACCTTGGTTAACCAGTTTGGAATCATTAGGGAGCTTAGAGCAGATGGAGCTCCCAGACCTTCTGGACCACGTTTGAAGTAGGGGAAGGTTCTCTGGAGTTGGCTTCCCCACTGCACATACAGTCTGGGCATTGCTTATATTTTCTGCCTTTCCTCAAAGCTCATATCCGTCTCAGGACCCAGTGACCCACACTAATTGTTCTCGCAAAATCCTCGGAAGTGAAGTCAGTGTATTTGTGGAACTCGCTTGGGATTCGCTTAAAGAACATAAACACATTACCCACTTTGGGATATTCTTTCTCTAGGAAATATGTGCTCATGTCTGGGCGTTCCCCACCCCCCCATGCTTTTTTTTGTACACATGCAATTGGTCCTTTGGAAAGGGTTCAACTTTTGTTTTGTTTTGTTTGGGGTTTTTTTTGTCAATGAAGACCACTCATTTCCTTGTAAGGACAGCTAGGTGGTGGCAGTGAGTAAGAGCACCAGCCCCAAAGTCAGGAGAGCCTGAGTTCAAACCTGTTCTCAGACACTAGCTGTGTGCCCTTGGGCAAGTCACTTAACCCTGATTGCCTCAAATTCAGGGTCATCTCCAGTTGTCCTGATTCATCTCTAGCCACTGGACCCAGATGGCTGTGGAGGAGATCGTGAGTCTGGTGACTTAGCACAGCATTCATCACTCAAATTCAATCATGTGCTTATACTTCTTGCCCAAGTTAGAAATAGCATTCTGGCCTTTTCCACCTTTCAGAGACTTCCCCTTTTTCTTTCCTTGGGTTTACTGTTAGTATAGGGCAAAGATTTTTTTTTTGAATGTGTTTTTTTTGCTTTTGCAAGACAATGGGGTTAAAGTGACTTGCCCAAGGATACGCAGCTAAATCATGATTAAGTGTGTGAGGTCAGATTTGAACTCAGGTCCTCCTGATTCTAGAGCCAGTGCTCTATCCACTGTGGCACCTAGCCATCCCATTAGGTAAAGATTCTTAATCTTGGGATGGTGAACTTAAATATATGTGTGTATGTATATCTGTATATATATATATATATATATATATAAACAATAAAATTTGTTTCCTTTCTAATCCTAAATATTTTACTTTATGAACTGAAAAACATGATTCTGAGAAGGGGTATGTGGCCATAGGCTTCATCATCGTGCCAAAGGGGTCTGGACGCAAAATAAATTTAAGGGGGGGGGCAGCTAGGTGGTGCAGTGGATAGAGAACTGGCCCTGGGGTCAGGAGGACCCGAGTTCAAATATGACCTCAGACACTTAATCATGACTTAGCTGTCACGTGGGCAAGGCACTTAGCCTCCATTGCCTTGTAAAAAAAACAAAAAACAAAAACCCTAAAAATACAACACAACAAAATATAAGAACTCCTGGTCTCAGGTTTGTACCATGTATCCCCCCTGGGTGATCTGGGTGCTCCATTTCTTCTGTTATAGGCTCAGTCTTTTCCAGGGCCCTTTCTTCTCTGGTTGAACATCCTACAGGGACCAAAAGTCAGAGTTAAATCTCAATCTGATCTGGGCAGGGTGAGATGGCGGGAGGGGAGATAAGAGGCCGAGGAGTCTCCCCCGTGAGAAGCAGCCCAGGAGGGCAGATCCAAAGCGCCCAGTCAGCACTCTCGGCCTCCGCTCCCCTCCGGGCCCACTCCCACCCCCAGGCCCAGCCCCAGCCCCAGCCCCAGCCCCGACTCAGCAGCAACCGGTGACGTACTGAAACCAAACAGAGTTTGCATTCCCGCTTCCTGGGTGCCCCCTTGCGTAATCCCTTGTAAGACAAGTTGCATTTAAAGTCAACCAGTTTCAGTGCATTGGGACGTGCCAGGAAGGAGAGCAGCCTGCCAGGAGGGGGCTTTGCTCTTTGATTTGATGACAAGGTTTGGTTGGTCTTCAGACCTTCACTCCCCAGTCCAGGGCCCCACTGAGGCAGGGGAAGTGGGAGAGATGCGGTGGGGGGGGGCAGTAAGAGGTGGTCCTTTCACACTGGGGACTCTGTGGCTATTTTGAAAGATATTTATTGTTGCCTTTTGTCTTTAGACTGGAGTCATTTCTTTTAAGACAATGAAAACCTTGCCCTTCCCCATCCCCCCATGTTACAGAGAATACTTACAAAATTATGCAATACAATTACCTCCTCTGAATCTGTATGTAACATTCTGCCCTAGTAGCCCCTGCTACTAGGTGGAAAAGGAAAAGTGGAGAACTAATTCATTATTTACTCTCTGGGTCCTAACTATTTTTATATATATCAGAAAAATCACCTTGAGAAATTGGGAGGGTGAGGGGCATGGCTTCTGGTAGTGGAATCTTGGCTCTGTCATTTGCTATCTTTGTGACCTTGGGCAAGTCCTTTCTCTTTTGAGGGAACTGAAATAATTGCCTTAGTTCCCTCATCTAGTAAAACAGGGTGGGGGGCAGAGGATTAGGGGATTTCTTAAGTCCCCTCCATTCCTACATTTCTGATCCCACTTGTCCCTTAGCACCCACCAAGGTGGTCCCCCAGGATCACTCTATGTGTGCTCGTGTGTAACTGGGGGGGGTGTTTGGAGGAGAGGAAGGGGTATTTAGACAAATCTTTTCTGTGTGTTCTGATTCATATCTGACCACTAGATCCAGATGTCTCTGGAGGAGAAAGTGAGGCTGGTGACTTAGCAGAGACCTCTTCACTCAAAAGCAATGCACATGCTTGTCATGGCTATCACCTCCCTGATGTCATGGTCTTCTTCCAGAACAAAGGACAAACATCATCATCACCTTCTGATGAAGGACAGGGTTCTTAAGGAAAGAATGTTCAAGATCAGGTGGAGTTGTGATGTGACAAGTTGTCAAGGACAGACAACCTGTTTACCAGGACACTCCAGAGACAGGCATTCTGCCTTTTAGAACAAACAAGGGTTTCTCCAGGGATCCCAAAGGCTGCCCCTTTGGATAGAGGATTCCCATCTTGGAAAGAACTCTGCCTTTTCAGGCTTCTTTATTAGAATGTAAGTTCCTTGAGGTCAGGAACTGATTTTTTTTTTCTTTCTTCATAGTCCCAATGCTTTTCCCTGTGCTTGGAACATAGTATACTTATTAACTATCTAGAAATAAATACCAAAATAATAGATGATGTATGGAAAAACACCAAACTGTCTGAATGCTCTGGGGTTCTTTTTTTAAAAAAAATCTCTTAAGTCTTATAAAAGCCCCAGAGTAAGACGTTAGAGAGAACAAAAGGGCATATGAGTATTTAAAGGGTCTTCCTGGGGAGGGCTAACCGAGGTCCTTCTGCCACCACAGAATGAAGACCAAAAAGTGTCTTTTGAGGGGAGGGGAAAGGTGGCCTTCTTCATTTCAAGCTGGGAATAATTTCCTTTGCCCACAGAGCCTGCTTAAGGCCTGGTTCCTGAAGTTTCTTTCACTGCCTCTTTCCTCCAATACCTTCCTTCATTCCACAACCCTACCTTGGCCAGGTGTCCTTGATCAGTGGAAAGACTGAACTTTTATCTAAAGCTTCATGGCAGAACAAATGCACTTATCTGTCCTCACTTTGGGCCTTATGTATACTTGTGTCAACATTGAAGGGATCTTAGAATATTTGTTCTGAGGATTAACCCCCTACAGTTCTGGAAGTCTCTTCATTTTGGGAGAACCACCTGTTCCTTTTAAGAGCTTGAGAGGATAAAGATCAGGTGATGAGGAAGGAGGAGAAGTTTAACTAGGGGTTCAATTCAGTATTTATTCATTCATTCATTCATTGATTCATCTATCCCTGTGTTCCAGCTAAGCTCTGGGGATACAAGGACAAAGATGGAACAAAGAAGCCTCCATCCCATTGAAAAAAATCTACACAGGATCATAGTCATAGAGCTAAAGGCCATCCAGCTCGATTTCCCTGATTTTACAAATGAAGCAACTGAGGCTCAGAGAGATTAAAATGACTTGTCTATGATCACAAAGGTGATACATGTCATCATCAGAATTTGAACCCAGATCTTTTGACAGTAGGCATAGGACTCTGTTGCATAATCCTGAACAAAAATATGTGAAAAGTAAGCACAAAACAAAATCTGGGGTACGAAGGAAGATACTTAGCAATGTGTGAGATTGGATTGGTATCGAGCTCTTGGAGGAAGTGGTATGATGAGCTAAGAGGCCTAAGGGGGCAGAGGCCAACTGGGCAGAGATTAGAAGACTGTTAGATAAGAGACTCCCAACTGGGAGATTGCTTGTGAATAGATTTCAGGGGGTCCAAGAATTTGGATGGGAAAAAATGATTTTAATCTAATTGGATTCCTTGGTAACCCTATGTGTTCTATTTCATGCATTTAAAAATATTACTCTGAAAGGAGTCCATAGGTTTTCCCAGGCTGCCAAAGGGGAACACAACCCACAAAAAGGGAATGAGTTTAATGAAAGAAAAAGCATGAATCAGCAAGACCCAATCCAAACCCAACCTCAGATATGTGCTTGCTGAATGACCCTGGCCAGTCCCTTGACCTCTGTTGGCCTCAGTTTGAAAGGTGCAAAGTAAAATGGGAATCATAACAGGACCTACCTCACAGGGCTGTTGTGGGGATCAGGGGATACTATGGTAAAGTGTCTGATACACAGTAGAAACTTAATAAGCACATTTGTTTTCTTTTTTTCTTTCCTTCTCTTTGTTAGGGCTTGGTTTGGGGACTGGGGAAGAGACATCGACAAGGAGATTTATGGACGGGGCAGTGGGTTGTGCTGACCCATTCAATGATTCCCAGGGCTCTCCTTGCCCTCACCCCAGGGTGAGAGGGCTGCTGTCAGAGGCATCTCCAGAGAGAGTTACTCAATCTCCCTCACTCGTGTTGTGCAGAATAAGAAGGCTTATCAGCCATCTCTCACACACACACTGGGGACCCAGGAGGGGGATATTTGCTGATGCCCAAATGCCTCTGCAATTCAACAGAGGGCCCTCAGGTGGCACGCTGACTCACCCACCCACTAATAACACCCTCCTAATGATGGACTAGCCAGGTTCAAAGCCAGGGGCTGGCATTCCCACTGGAATCTCTCCAGCTGTTCCAGAACAGGACCCGAGCCACCCAGTCACATCTCAACAGGACAAGACAGGACAGCATGGCTAGTTCCAGGCAGAAGGTTTTTCAAGACTCACCTTCACCTCCGAGCCAATAAGACTCTTGCAGAAGGAAATACCAAGGAAGTGGCATTCCATAGTCCCCTGAAAAACATACACAAACACACATAAACAAGGAGGTGTAGACTAAATGTTCTAACTGGGACCCCACCCAACCACATTCTTGTAGCGCCGGGACTTATCTATGTGAATCTCAGACTGTAATTATAGATATTTATAGTTTCACTAGCCATAACACACCAGAACTACAGCCTCCCACAAGGACTGACAGCTTCGCATGCTTTCATCAAAAGAGCCTTGGTTTTCTTATATTTTCTCATATTCTTATATCATTGGTTATCTTATATTTTCAGTAAAGTTTTGGGTATCAAAGCAAATAGGAAAGAGACAAGTTCATACTGATATGAGCAATTTGGTACAGTGGGAAAGGTCCTGGGTTAATATCACAGCCCTACCACGGTGTGACCTTGGGCAAATCACAACCTCTCGTGACCTCAGTTTTCTCATTTGTAAACTGAGGGGATTCTAACAGATGGTCTCCTAGGTCCTTCCCAAATCTACAGCTATAATCATAGGCTGGATAACACAAGTTGGACAGCTGAAGTCTAGCCAATCATTCTGCTGTCCTAATAGAATTACTTATTGGAGGACAGGAGAGAAGCAAAGCCATGGAGTTTTTAACTGCCCAGCTCCTTGTCTGTTTATTATAGCCATGACAGGCAATTTTGATGCCTAAGATCAGAGTCATAGAACACATTCAGGATGAGACTCATAAAAGGTGCCCTCAAAAAACTTCTTTCATAACAAATTCGGTTGGGGATTGAAAAAGGATCTGAGGAAAACATCCCAAGTGACATCCCTAGGAACATGAATTCCCCATGGATGTAGAGAGACCCTTGAATATACTTTTTGAAAATGGGAGGAAACTCTTTGGTTATGGTTCTGTGGCTCTTTTGTACTAACCAAGTACTAACTAACTTCCCGAAAACTGTTCACAGCACCCTTCCTATAGTCAATTCCAGACCCGCTCTCTCCTGGGGTAACCTGTACCCTTCAAAATCCTATGAATTAGGCAAAATTTCAAGAAGGAAAATACCTACCCACTGTTTAGCATTGAAGCCATTTAAAAAAAATTGATTTTAAGGCTATTTAAATCAAGATAGGCCTTTTTTTTAAATGCAGGGAAATGCAATTTGTTTTAAGAATTAGATGATACATAACTAAAAATGCTTCCACTGCTCTGGAGAGCTTTGACAAAGGAACTGTGCTTCAAAAGAAATCAATCAATCGATAAGAATTTATTAATTGTCTACTACATGCTGTCTACTCTAAAAACTGGGCTGGGATATGCAGAGGTGTGAGAATTGAGAGTTTTGGGAATCCTGGGGCTTCTAGGAAATTTATGAAGGATGCTAGCTGTATTTGACATCATCAAGGCATCCAATAACTTTGCCTCCATGGAACTAGTTCCCAGAAACAACACAGAGGACCTGTCTCCAAATCCCCACCTTTTATGATAGGAGGTAAATCTCTTAACCTATCCAGAACTCAATTTTCCTTTCAGTAAAATCAGGGAGATGGATTAGGTAACCATGAAGTTTTTTCCTTCCTTCCCTAAGACTCTCTATATCAGGAGTTTTATCCAGTTAACATGGGATGAATTTGCCTCCAAGCCCAGTGGGCACAACAGCTATCCCATATGCTATATTTGCCCTTTGATTTCCTGTACCAGATAGAATCATTTGAAGAATACCCTAGGGGCAGCTAGGTGGCACAGTGGATAGAGCACTGGCCCTGGAGTCAGGAGTACCCTAGTTCAAATACTGCCTCAGACACTTAATAATTGCCTTGCTGTGTGACCTTGGGCAAGCCACTTAACCCCATTACCTTGCAAAACCTAAAAAAAATAAGAGTGCCCTACCATGAAATGTGAAGAATAGTGAAATGGTGGGAAATGAGGGAAGACATAAGAACCCAGGATACTTTCCTGAAGGAAGTAAGGGAAACAAAGATAGAGAACAAAATGGTCCTTAGTCCTTTTTGTCCATGTAGAGATGGTGGCAGAATTACAAAAAGAAAAGGAGGGGGTACTAAGAATCCCATGGTTATTAGGCTATCCACGAACTAAATCTAGCTGCTGATCTTTTAAATATAAGATTCTTGTCCAATGATCAATTGGACTGCTTAAAGAAATATTCATTTTGTGATCACCTATGATGGATGCAGCTCCTCTCAGCAGTTCAGAGATCAACGACAACCCTGAGAGACCTGTAATGAATAATGTCATCCACATCCAGAAGAAAAAAAACATGGAATCCGAACTCTTACCATGTATACTTTTTAAAAACGTCTCTTATTTTTTTCCCTTCCTATCTCATAGTTTTCTTTCTTTCCCTTTAGTCTAGTTCCTCTTATACAAAATGACTAATATGTAGATATGTTAAACACAAATGAGCATGTACAACTTTTACCAGACTGCCACCAGGGGGAGGGAAGAGAAAAGGGAGGGTGGTAGAAAAATGTGTAACAAAAATAAATTTGCAAATGGATGAATGTTGAGAAACTACCATAATGCATAACTGGAAAATAAAATAAAATTTCAACAAAAAAAATAAATATCCATTTTGGCATCACTTCTATAAATGAAACAGAAAACAGAAGGAAGGTACAACTAAAAGGTGGTGGCTAGGTGGCATAGTGGATAGAATGCTGAGTCTGAAGTTGGAAAAATTCATCTTTATGAGTTCAAATCCAGCCTCGGATACTTATTAGCTGTATAATTCTGGGCAAGTCATTTAGTCCTGTTTGCCTCAAATATCAGCTAGAAAAGGAAACAGCAAACCACACCAGTCCAGTATCTCTGCCAAGAAAACCACACATGAGGTCACAAAGAGTCAGATATGACTGGAAAGGACTAAATAATAGCCCCACCACAACAACTAAAGGTCAGCATGTTCAGGAATTTCTCCTTTAAAGAGGGAAAAAAGGGAGCTTTTGAAGATTGTTTTTATCATATGTCCAAAGGTAGCAAGTCATATCATTTAATCTAGGTAGAACATCACTCACCTGGAAGGACTTGGTCCAGATACCAGGCCAGGAAGCCATAAAGGATTGCATCCAGCAGCATCATTTTGATGGAGAGCAAGAAACTGAATTCATCCCCTTCCATGGGGCTCTTGCCAATATTGCTCCACTGGAGTCCAAGGCCTTGCTCTTCATAGCGAGACAGATAGTCAGTACCAAACCCAAATGCTACAGGAGACAGCAGGCTCTGGGCAGAAAGGTCACAGCTATTAAGGCAGGCTTGCTAGGACCCACAGTAACCCCATGATAAGCACCAATGTGCAGAGAGCAGTAAGGGGCCAACTGAAGGCCGGTCTGTGTATTTTCCTCCAGGGTGAGTCAGTCAATGAGCATTTAAGTTTACTGTGTTAGCACTGGATGACTGGAGACCCCAGGCCCCTGGGAATTCTGCCCAGCCCCTGCCTGCACCACTTCTTCACCCAGTTAACAGAAGGCAGAAGCTCTGGGTTGAAGGCAGCTGGCTAAGACCACCCTTAGTGCTAGGTGATTCTGGGCAAATTCCTTCATTTCTGGGTCTCAGATTCATCTGCAAAGTGGGCATTAGGAAAACAAAACGAGGGATTTGTAAAGCATTGCACAAATCAAAAAAATGCTACATAAATGCTGGGTGGTGGTGTTGTTCTTAGTGTTGCTCTGCCTCAGATACTTAGCAGACTCGGTGCCTCAGCTTCCTCAGTTGCAGAGATAAGAAGTGCTTCATTCTTCCTGCTTGTGTCTTGGTGTGGAGCACTGTGTTTGGCACTTCAATATTTGTTGAGGGGAGTGGACCCAGTGGCCTCCCCAAGGTCTTTCTGGCTCTCAATTTAAGATCCTATGAATCGCAGTGAATATGGATCGGCATAACATACTGCCTAGAATCAGGCTGAGTCAGGAAAGGCCTGGGTTTGAGTCCCCCTTTTGACCCATATAGCTGGGCAAACCTCAACAAGTTATTTTTCATTCCTGTCTCTAAACAAACCTCTAGGACTAATAAGTTACAGATAAGCTGGCAACCTGTGCTGATCCAAGGCATTTCCATCTGGTTGTTTCTCACAAAAGCCCAGGTCTAGGATCCCTCCCAGCTTCCTGCCCTCCTTTCCCTACCAACAAAACAACAGCAACAGGTTTTTGCAAACAGGGCCCTAGGACCCATTAGCTGCTTCCCCTCTTCCCCATTCCCAAACATACTTCAAATTACGTCATACCAAAGAATATCCGTCTAGTTCTAGGTGAGTTGCGAACTCTACCAAGAGGAGGCTATGTGTCCTGCATTGAATTATCCAGTGGATGTTGTCTCACAGTCTCACTAGCACAAGACATGACTGAGAGGGTTGTCTGACTTTGTAAAGGGGCATGGGCTGATGTAATGGCCCACCCTGGCATGCCCAAGCCATGCTTTATGATATGACAATATAACTGGCATTTATACAGTGCTTTAAGGTTTGCAAAGCATTTCACAAATATTTGATCTCATTATAATCCTATAAGGGAGGGTGCTATTATCTCTATTTTACAGATGAGGAAACTAAGGCAGGGAAAATTGACTTGCTAGTAAGTGGCTAGTAAGTGGCTGAGTCAGGGATTGAATTTAACTCTTTCTGACCCTAGGTCCAGGGCGCCAACTACTTCATGTTTCAAAAGAAAAGAAACAAGGAGCATCTAGGTGGCGAAGTGGATAGTGCACCAGCTTTGGAGTCAAGAAGACCTGAGTTCAAATTCAACCTCAGACACTTAATAATTACCTAGCTATGTGACCTTGGGCAAGTCATTTAATCCCATTGCCTTGCAAAATCCAAGAAAGAAAGAAAGAAAGAAAGGGAGATGAGAATCATATTCAGGGAACAGCAGGTTTGTCAAAGAACCAGGAAAGTCCTCTCTTTTAAGAATGGCGCCAAATTTAAATCAGGTCCAAGACAAGAATTGCGTTGCCACTTGTTTACAGAACTGACAGAGTGGAATGTTGCTCCCTAATGATCAGAATTTGCATAGCAGTTCAAATGTGATTTGTCAGATTTGCCCCAGCAGTGTCAGCCTTGCCTACAAATTTGAGACTTCCAGTTTTTGGCAAAGAGCGATTCAAAGAAAGCCTCCCAGTAAGTGTTTGCTCACCTTTGCCACCCCCCCAGACTAAAGACCACTGCATTTGTTTTCTCAGGCTGTTTACATGGAAGAAAAGCCAGGTGGGTGAATTCCCCATGGTATCAACACAGGAAATTTGGAAAGGGAGTGGGATCCCTTTAATTAAGGCTCCACCAAACCATTGACCTGTATCACCATTCACCCAGGCCTGGTATACATGTTTCCCACTTCGAAAAGGCCTTGAATGTTTTGAGAAACTTAGTGAGACTTAAAGCCTCTTGTTTCCGGAGGAAGGTGGTCTCCAGATGTATTCCTGTGATGCCCAAATCTTCCTCCTTCCCAAGCTAGGGGATTGGCCTCTGCATACCTAGAGTCAGAATCAGGAGAACCCTCCTAGCCATCGTTCTGATCCCCAATTATTACAGGAATTGACCAATTCTGCCCACATGTTGAGTGGAAAGGAATTGTTGTTGCCTGACCATTATGGGCAGTTTGGAAAGGGCAATGTTATCAAGATCAACAATTAACTATGCAGTTAGTGCCAGAAATAAGTGGCAAAAGCAATGGCAAACAAGGAGAAATAAAAGTCACAGTTTGGGACTTTTTCCAAACTACAGACAAATGGTGTTTCTCCCCAATCAGAACTTGAATGATAATGGGGAGACATTTAGGGAAGACAGGAAAGAGAATTGTACCCTACAGTTCTAATAAGTGGTGGTTTAATAAACCATCAAAGCTGACTGCTAAGGCCTTTTAGATAGACAGGTCTCTTAGAAAAGCAAAAGACAATGCCTGGTCTCCATCCCTGTTCTCCCTACTTTCTGGATTTGTTAGGTCATCATGTATTGCTAGGGTCTCAGCAGGAGGACAATTGAAGGAAGACTCAAAAATTTAGGTCCAAAAACCACTTCCCCAAGGTCACAGGCAGTAAGTGGCAGGGCCAGGTTTTGAAACTAGTTTGTCAGACTTCAAATCCCAAATTTGTTCCATTGTACCTCACATGACAGTGCTGAGTCAGACCAAGGAAAGAGGCCATTCTGGATCTTCAAATGAACTCTATGGGTCACAAAATTGATTGAGTTTTGCAATTGTTTCTTTTTGCAATTGTTTCTGGTTCAGCTTGATTTAGCAGGTCAGATCAAGGGTGAATGTGAGGAACCTCAAAACAAGACACTTATTTCTACCCCTCCAAGGTGGCATTTAGCCCTATGTTTCCTAAAACCAATGAGATCAAAATGGACAGCCAAGGGAGAGGAGAGCTGTTGGAGCTTTGACCCAGGTCACAAATTTTAGAGAACACTGACTACAGGATTTCAGTTGTACAACACAACAATGATTTAGCGATACAGAAATAGCAGAACTTAGCATTTGATCAGGAAGAATAATCAGTGCCAATGGGAGGCTTCCAGAAAGTAGACTGGGCTGAGCTCTTTCTTCGTTATTCTCCTTTCCATCTTCCTTCCCCAGATTATTCCTGATTTTCCATACATCTCTTGCTTTTCTCAGCTGGGGGTATATTTCTTTCTGTTTGACTTTGATTCAGTTGGAGGTGCTAGCCATGAGTAGAAACTATTAAATTAGACAAATGCTCCTAATTGATAGTTCCAGCAGAGTAGATACCAATCAGAATGGGCATTAAGCCAACACTAGGGGAAAGAGGAAGATACTTACTACCACCATCTTCAACTGGGTTGTCATATGTTCCTGCCAAGCAAAGCACAGGATATGAGGTAGGTAGAAGGTGAAGTAGAGGACACCACTGCAAGCAGCCGCCAGGTTGGCCTTGGAGAAGAAGGCACTGAAGAGAAAACACTGCATGATGGTGGCAATGGAGAACACCAAGAGGAAGAGGAAGAGGATGACCGGGTTGCTGTAGTGTAAGACTTGGCCATGCTACAACCAAACATATCATAAAGATGGGTGAGTCTCATCCTCCTACATCAGTAACCCAATTCCACTGCGTTTTACCAGATGTCTCAGTAGCTCTCTCCCACCCTTCCTCTTATTCATGCTTGAGGTCTATCCATAGGGATGAAGAAGGCATTGCATCTTATTAAAAGAAGATCCCACCAGGTATGGTGGTGTAGGCTGGTAGTACGTGCTCCTGGGGAGGCCAATGCTGAAGATCTCTTGAGTTCAGGAATTCTGAGCTATAGTTGGCCTAAAGTTAATTGGGGGTCTGCAAAGTCTGACATCAACACAGTGAGCCCCTAAAAGCAGGGAGTCATCAAGCTGCCTCAAGAGAAGTAAATGGGTCTAGGTTGGAAATGTAGCAAATAGAAGCTTCCCTACCAACCAGCATAGGGAGGACAGCTCCCTTTTAGCTTGGCTGAGAGGATACCCAATCTCAAAAAATAATTCAAAGTAAAATAAATAAAATCCCTACTAGATCTAAATTTATGATCCTAGTAAATATATACCCCAAGAAATACATTACCCAAACTACAGCCACTCAACAAACATCAACTGCCTACCATATGCCAGCCAGCTATGAGGCAGTTGGATGGTACAGTGGATAGAGCTCTGAGCTTCAAATCAGAAAGACCTCAGACACTTACTTGCCATGTGAGCTTGGGCAAATCACCTAATCATTATTTACCTCAGTTTCCTGAGCTGTAAAACAGCAATAATAATAACATCTACTTCCCACAGTTATTATGAGGTTCAGATAAGATATTTGTAAAGTGCCTGGAACATATTAGGTGTTAGGAACATATAAATGTTAATTATTATGATAGCACTGTGCTGGATCTTATTGAGAGAAACAAAGAAGTAATCATCCCTTTCTTCAAGGAACTTTTAGGTGATATTCTACTTTGACATCTAAATGTGAATTGGGTCACTTTGATGCCAGAAGTAGCTCATTATAGTGAAAACTAGTTCAAGAGTCTGAAGTTCACAGCTGCTTCTGCTATTCTCCATCTGTGTAATTGTGGACCAGGCTCCAGTTTCTTCATCTGTAAAATGAGGAAGTTGGATTTGCATGCTGATTCTATTAACTAATAATAGGCTATTATTATAACTATATTATAATGGATAACATTATAACATTATCTAACGTTAATGTAATATATTAGCAGATAATAATAATTTGCATTGGGGAAGCTAGGTGGCACAGTGGATAGAGCACTGGCCCTGGACTCAGGAGGACCTGAGTTCAAAACCAGCCTCAGACACTTTAAAATTACCTAGCTGTGCGGCCTTGGGCAAGCAACTCAATCCCATTACCTTGCAAAAAAAAAAAAACAAAACCAAAACCCCTAAATAAATGATAACTTGCATTTCCCTTCTGGCATCCTTCACGTTTGAATATATTTGGGTTTCATAGTAAGGAGCAGTTTAATTTCTGAGCACTAGTATGGAGCTAGTCCAGTGCTAATTGTATTCTAATTAACTGAAGCTCTGTGAGGGCAAGAATTGTTCCTATTATGTCTCCTACGTCCTCTACTGCTATGCTTCTGGAAATAAGCTTTACTGATTGTTTATTTTGGAAGAAAAGTTATTTTGGAAGAAAAAGTTAAGAAACATCCCCAGAAAGCAGAATAAATAGAATGACGAGAGCGGTAGCTCATTTCTGGAGTACCACAGGTTTGCAAAGTGCTTCACATACATTCACTCATTTGACCCTCGCCTCTCAAGCCCTGTGGCAGTTGCTATTGTTTTTCCCATTTTATAGATGATGCAATTGAGGCTCAAAGACATTAAATAGTTCATAAATAGTTGAGGTGGGATTTGAACTGAGATCTTCCTGGCTCCAAGTCCAGTGATCTAGTCATCTGATTCCTTTGTCACAGGAGATTAAAATACAAGTCCCATTCTTGTGCTAAACAAATATTCTAAGTTCAAACACCCTGAGAAGAAAGCCACCCTAAAACATGCCAAATTCAGATATCTCCAGAGAAATATCCCAGTCAGGCGTAGGATCAAAAAAGCACAATTATATCAATAAACAAACATTTATGTGGTACCTAGGGTGTTCCTAGGGCCAAAGACACAAAGAGAAAAGCAAAAACAACCCCTGCCCTAACAGAGCTGACAGCAGAGGAGGCAAACATATCAATAGAGGAAAATATCAAGGAGATGGCGGGGCGGGTAGGCACCGGCAGTTGGGGGAAATCAGGAAAGGCTTCATATAACAGGTTAACCTGGAGTTGAGTCCTGAAGGAAATTTGGGATTCTAAGAGAAAGAAGTGAGGGCAGCAAGGACAAGGCAGGAAGGAAGGGGGATGGAATATCATATGAGGAAATATGTTAGAAGGGCAGTGTGTGACTGATCTGTAATGCATGTGAAGGGGAGAAATGTGTCATAAGCCTGGAAAAGTAAGTTGAGGCTAGGTTGTGAAAGGCGTTGAATGCCAATTACTAGAATATATTTGACCCTAGAAGAGATAGGGAGTCAATGTTGCATACTGAGCAGAGGAGTGATATGGTCAGCCCTGTACTACAGTAAAAAACATTACGGGCAACTGAGTTGAGGATAGATTAAGAGGGGAGGGATTTGAGATAGGAAAAAATCAGTTAGGAGGCTGTTGCAGCAGTTTGGGAAAGCATCGACGAATGGAGAAAAGTTGGGGAAGCAGCAGGATTTACTAAATGATGAGAGATGACATTGATTTTGAACCTGGATGATGGTGTCTCTCACAGTAATAGGGAAGTTTGGAAGAAGGGAGGTTTCAGTGAAAGCTAAGTTCAGAGCAACCTGGGCCACCCAGAGAAGGCCACACTCTTTCTTTATGACCTCAGGTATTAAATATTTATACAAAAATGAGTCTGAAGTAGAGTTTTAAGCTTATTAAAATTTTCATATATTTTAAATATATATATTAGTTATAGACATAAATGTAATATAGATATAACTTTGTTATTGTTCAGTTATTTTTCTGTCCTGGCTGACTCTTCAAGATCCCATTTGGCATTTTCTTGGCAAAGATATTAGAGTGGTTTGCCATTTTCTTCCTCTGTTCTTTTTACATTTGAAGAAACTGAGGCAACAAGTTTGAGTAATTTGTCCGGGGTCACACAGCAAATAAATGTCTGAAGTTGGATTAGAATTTATGAAGATAAATCTTCCTGATTTCAAGCCCAATACTCTATGCACTGAACGACCAACATGCCCCCACAGACACAGATGTACACATTTTATAGTTATACATATATATATATATATACGTATTATATGTAAATGTATAGTATACATAAAATATATTGTATTTTGCTACAGAACAGTGAAACAATTGTACCTCCCTTTTTTTAGGGTTTTGCAAGGCAAACGGGGTTAAGTCATTTGCCCAAGGGCACACAGCTAGGTAATTATTAAGTGTCTGAGACCAGATTTGAACCCAGGTACTCCTGACTCCAGGGCCGGTGTTTTATCCACTATGCCACCTAGCTGCCCCTCCATTGTACCTCTTCTAAGACTTAAGGGAAATTAGCTTCTATGTCCTTTTTCTCATTCCAAAGATATTCTCCATCTATCTATCACAAAACCCCAACAGATAAGGACACAGGAACAGAGAACATCTAAGGACCCTTGGAGTGCCAAAGTTTTATGCTTCTGTGGAATTAAAATACCAAGAAAGCCCTAACTGATTCAAGTCAGAGGTCTTCCCTGGCAATTCTTGACTGATTTAGCTTGCCATATACCATTTTCTAAAATGATGTCAGCACTTATTTTTTCTTAATAATAGCTGGAATAGCCAAAAGGAATTCCTATTGTTCATGCTTCCTGCCTTCCTCCAGACTGGCGGAGCGGAGGAGGGAGTGGTTCGGGAAAGATGGGAGAATCAATCAAAGGAAAACTATTCCCACTTGGAAAATCCTGTTTCTGGCTACAGTCAAATGACATTCCAGTTCCCACAAGGAGGATTGCATGTGTGGCAAGGAACTTCTGTTGAACTTGTCTTCACTTTGCTTCCTCAGAGCAATGGGATCCTAGTATTCCATTGCTAAGAAAATAGATTTTAAAAGTTGCTTGTCAGCAACGACCTGGGCAGAGTCTTACTGTCAGTTCAGATCCTTGTTCTGATGTATTTGAGTATTTTCAAGTTGATCAAGAAGCATTCATCAGATTTTTTTTAAATGTTGAGAAAATTCAGAATGCGGATAATAGGGAAAGAATGGGATAGATTAGAAGGAACGAGGTCCCTAAAGAGAGGAAGAGCTACCCTATTAAGAGATCCAAATTATCAAGATTCTCCACTCATCTATGAGGATCTCTCAGAATCACTTGGAAATTTCAAGCCCAGGGTAATATTAATTTAAGTAATTAAGCTTTAATTTAAAATGAATTTAATGCTCATTTCAAGTCCAGTGCAAGCTGGTTGACAAGCCCCATTACCTGTGTTAATAAATTGACAGTTTTTTAAAGCTTTATATAGAACTTTTAAAACAAGCCATGATCTCCCTAGATCTCTATATAATCCAGTGGAAAATGTCTTAAAGTACCCTTTTTTAAAAACCATTAAAAGAAATGGATTTGTTTGATCTGGTCTCTGAAAAGAATTCAGACTTTTTCTTAGCTTAGTATAGGACTCTAGCTCTGAGCTGGAAGCAACCTTGGAAGTCATTTTGTTGAACTCTGATATTTAAAGAGGAATGTGCAGTGTAGGGAAGTTAAGCAGTTCACCAAGGTAACTCAGATACAAAGTGATAGAACCAGATTCCAAACCCTGATCCTCTAGTTCCAAAACAAATGATTATTATAAGGCTTTAAGTAATTGTTGTAATATCCTCAAGTGGGCAATGACTCCAAAGAATGACCCAGGAAGAATGTAGGTTTGTACTAGATTTTATACTAGAAGTTTCTTTAAAAGCCATCTATTCTACTTTCCTTGTTTAACAGATGAGTAAACTGAGGCATAAAGAAATTAAGTAACTTGTCCCAGTTCACATAATTATTTTTAAGTGTTTGAGATTGGGATTTGAACAAGGTCTTTCTGATCCAAACCCAGTGCTCTAGCCATCACACTTGCATTATAAAACTTTTTCTTGGGTCCAAGTCTGGAGTAGCACTTTGTACCATGATATGATGAAAAGAACGTTGTCTTTGGGATGAGTACCTGGACTCAGATCTCACTTCTACTAATATTTGTGAGATCTTAGGAAAGTCACTTAATTTTTCTGGGCCTCAGTTTCCTTCTCTATAAAACGAAAGGGCTGGGGCAGATGACTCTTGAGGTCTATTAAATTAAACTTGAAATCTATGATCTACATGTTGTTTCCTCCCTCTATAAAACAAAGTGGCTGGGGCACATGGCTCTTGAGGTCTGTCCATTCAATCTTTTTTTTTTTTTTTTAGGTTTTTGCAAGGCAAACAGGGTTAAGTGGTTTGCCCAAGGCCACACAGCTAGGTAATTATTAAGTGTCTGAGACCAGATTTGAACCCAGGTACTCCTGACTCCAGGGCCGGTGCTTTATTCACTACGCCACCTAGCCGCCCCCTCTGTCCATTCAATCTTGAAATCTATGATCTACATGCTGTTTCCTCCAAGGTTGAGACCTGAGATTTCAGACCTGCCCAAAGGGTTGATTTGATTTGATTTGCTTGATCATAACTAGTTGTCATTAGAAGAGGGGGAGGAGGGCAGAGTTTGTAAATATTGATAAGAATTTCTTTTAAGTGAAGTGTTCAAGATCACAAAGGTAACAGAACCCATGTCTTCTATTCCTAGAATCAAGGCTTCTTTTTTTTTCTATGCCACAGTTTTCTGCTACTTAATAGACAAGGGACTAAATCTGTGATTTCACTGATCTAAAGTACTTTCCAATGAGGAAACACTATCAATGTAGGTTGATATTTTCTCTGTGAGTTCTAGTGTGAAAGAACTGCTAGAACACTGACAACTGAAGCAACTTTCTCAGGGTCATACAACTGGTATATATCAGAAGCAAGGTTTAAATTCAGGTCTCGCCATGCTGTCTCTGGTATAGTCTGAAAATAAACTGAAATAAACTGAGTTTAACTGGATGGGCTAAAAGGGATCTATAGTGTGGTAGGTGAACCTAAAAGAGCTTCTCTTTGTCTTCCTCCTTTGGTGGGATTAAATAATCTGGACAGTACTCCTAACTTGTTTTAATGATGATGATGACCTTCCTTTTCTTTCATTCTTGAAGAAGACCATGGCATCAGAGAGGTGATCCCATGACAAGCACATGAATTGGATTTGGGAGGAGGGGTGCTCTATACTAAGTCACCAGCCTCATTTTGTCCTCCAGAATCATATGGGTACATGACCAGATATCAATCAAGACAACTGGAGATGGCCCTAGATGCAAGGTGATCACGGTTAAGTGACTTGTCCAAGGTCACACAGTGAGTGAGTGTCAAGTGTCTGAGGCTGGATTTGAACTCCTATCTTTCTGACTCCAAGGCTGGTGCTCCATCCACTTAATCACCTAACTTGTCTCACTAGGACAAGGAGGAAGGGAAGGAGGGATCCAGGGAAGTTCCTTTTATCTCTTACCATGATGAAGGCTGTCAAGAGTAATGTGCTCATTGCCATGACAGAGAAGCTGTCCAGGAACCAGGTGCACCAGATGACAGCATTTGAAACACCCCAGTTTTTCAAGGTTTCCCTTAGCCTCATCTCCTTCTCCAGCACAATGCTCTTCGCCATCATAGAGACCGAGTAGATCCAGGCCAGCACCATGAAGACTGGGAAGCAGCGGTTAAGAGTGATCATAAAGCTGCTGATGCCAGGGAAGCGAGGAGGCCCACCAAAAAGCCAAGGCGAAAGAGTTGGGGAGAGAGAGAGCACAAGACAAACACCATTGGGAACTCAGCAGGCGCTGACTGGAATGAAATTATATTTCTATCTATGGAGCCAGCCATCAGTTACTTCCCAGAGATGATGCCATTTCTTAGGAATGGGCTGGTCATCTGGCTTTAGAGTCATGTGTACCATAGGTTGCATGTTTCATACAGTTCAACAAGCATTTATCAAACTCTTTTTCCATAAAGAGTTCTTAATTTGTGTGTGTGTGTGTGTGTGTGTGTGTGTGTGTGTGTGTGTGTGTATGTGTTATGGATCCCTTTGGCAATCTGGTGATAAAATGTTTTTAAATGCATAAAAATAAAATGCATTACAAAAGGAACCAATTGTATTAAAATACAATTATCATTTTTTTTAATTAAGATAACAGGCCCTAGGTTTCCTTTGTACTAGAGAAAATATGTCACAGTAGGAAAGAGCATTAAATTTGGAGCAAGAGAACCTGGTTCTGCCACTTACAAGGAAGTCGTTTCACTTCTCTGTGACTTGGGTTCCTCATCTGTAAAATATGAGACTGAGACCTCTAGAGTCCTTTCTAGCTCTAAAGCTGTAAAACTGTGTTCATGGTCTCTTGCATTAGGTGCTGAAGATAGAAAAACAAAAACAGAAAACAAACCCTGTTTGATCTTACATTCTATATTCACAAATTTGATGTGAGGAATACTGTTTCCATCTGGGTTGGCTGTAATTGCAAAGAATGATTTTCTATGAAGACCCAAAGAAGACTGGTTTGTTTGATTTGATCTTTGTACTCCTAGTGCCCAGGAAAGTGCTTTGCACATAAATGATACTTTAAAACTATGCTCTCAATTGAACTGGCATCCCTGCATAAGCCCTGTGTGTAGGCTGCACCCCAAGTAGACAGTCATACAGAGAGAGAGAGAGAGAGAGAGAGAGAGAGAGAGAGAGAGAGAGAGAGAGAGAGAAGCATTTAGGTCCTACTGTCTTCAACTCAAGAAAATCTAGGGCAGCTATGGGTTCACAAGAGAGAGCACTGGGAGAAGAGTCAAGAAATCCTGAATTCAAATCCTGCCTTGTAAACAAATGAGCTGTTACCCTGAGCAAAGACTTAACATCTCTCAGCCTCAGTTTCCTTACCTGTAAAATGAGGACCTCTAAGCATAATCACATCTCTAAATCCCCCAATCCAATGAATCAACCTAATTTTCCCCGTATGTATACTCACACCACCCTGTGGTGGCTTAATCCTACTTCTTTGGGGGAATGGATGCTTAATGTCTAATTGGAGCAGATTTTAAGGCAGTAACTGACTCTGAATTCAGGTTTGCTTTCACTTCGATTTATTGGGCACCCTTAATTAATTAAATTACATTTGTTGTCCAGAATTACAGGAGCTTGTCTTCCAGAAAGCTCATCAGGCCTGCACTACTGGGATCTGGACAGCAGCCGTCTCCCACAATGCTGACCATAATGGTCAGTTTCCCCTTCTTGCTATTCCTCCTCCTGCCTCCCCCCATCTGTTTGGTACTAACATGCCTGTTTGGGGGTTCCTCCCTTGAACCCCTTTCCACTTCCTCCCTGTCTTCAAACCCAAAATAGACTCCAGGAAGGACAGAAGTTGTGACCAGAGGTAGCTGGTGTTAAGGGTTGGAAGTTTTCCCTTTGTAAGAATCACTGGGCTATGAAAGAGATGAGAACCTGTAGACCAGACTGAGTTTGGTTCTCTCCTGTCTAACCCTGTTATTTATTGGACACCCTCAATGAATAAAGTTCATTGTGTATGGGCTGGACACACATGAATAAACTGACAGCATTGCAGGGCTAGATCTAGAAGGAACTTCACTGGCCTTCTAGTCCAACAGATGAGGAAACAAAAGTCCATGGAGGGTGTGTCTTTCCCCAGGTCACAAAGGTAGTAAGTGGCAGAAATGGATTTGAATTCAGGTCCTTTGACTCTTAAACCAGTGTTTTTTCTGCTCTACCATTCATATAGCTTTGTTTGACTTTTAAGTATCACCATCCTGGCCAATCTCAGACAACTCTGCTGGCTCCATCCACCTTTGGTAAATGAGTTTGCATGGCTAGAAGGAATGCACTCTTGTGCCCATAAACAAAACCATAGGACCAGATGTTTAGGTGGCTGCTGGCCATCAAGGATAAAATTTCAGTAGTGAGCATGTGTTAACAGAGGAAGAAGAGCCCTAGGAGCTAAAAGCCTATATTCTTTTTGACCTTGTCCCAGACCTAAGATTTCATTGGTGTAGAAAATTCCAAGAGAGGAATTCTCTACTCATGATGATCAGTATCTCCTGGACCACAAATGGAATCTCAATGGTGCTGAGTCATAGAGAAGTTAAATGTTTTGCCCAGGATCAGTACATGTCAGAGGTTGGACTTGAACCCAGGCTCTCCCTCCACTCTGGTCAGTTTTCCTTGCTCACATTCCTTTGCCTTTTCATCAAACATCCATTATGGGAATGTTAATTGGTAAAGGGACTGCATTATTCAGTAGCTCCTAGAAACCAGACTGAATTTCAATGCAGAGCCTTGATTTAGTGGAGAAAGGGTCCCTGACTGGGGTCCTTATGAAGGACACCACGTGTACTATAGAATCTGGAATTCATGTGCCTTGGCCATCCTTTGTGACTTTCCACATATGTGCTTCACAAACATAACTTTTGTTGCTCTAGTTTACAAGATGTTTCCCTTCTTCCTTCTTTCACTCACCTTCCCTTCTAAGATCTGTTTTGTTTTTAGAATTCTGTAATTCCATGATTCTCTCTCAAATGGACAAAAATGCTTTGACTCTTTATTCTATCTTATTTCCTTTGATGTTCTTCCCATCAGAGCAGGGAAACAATGGTTCCATGGAATATTTTTCTGTTTGGCCACCTGGCCATCTCTCTCCTGTCCTTCCCCTCTCCCCCCAGGAATTCTTTCTCTGGTCCCAGATTGAGATCAAAGACTGAAAGGATTGGAGCCTTCCTCACACTACAGGCACCTCCCAGCTGCCCCAGCTAGCTTATCAAGGACAAAGATCAAGACACTGCTTTGACTCACACATCATCTACAAAGCAGGGGTAAGGTATTTGCTGCAGATAGACTCCAGTGGGCACTTCTGCCTTGGTCTGGCTCCGTATAATCCCGTGTTCAATCATGTCCTGTAGATATGCAAATCCACCCCAAATGTAACGGAAATCTTCCACTGGGTCAGCTCTTGGACCAGGATCCCAGTATCTGAGAAAAACAAAGGTAGAAAAGGCTCAGTTTCAATGGGAAGGACTGTGCACATCACTACCACATTCTAATTTTCTGAGACTCTTACTGAGACTTACTCTTTCTGAGATTATTACAGGTAATCAAAACTAACCCTTGAACTCTTTCCTAAGACTTTCAAATTCTACCCCACATGTACAATTTTTTTTGTAGTGGCAAAGAATTGGAAATTGAGGGGATGTCCATCAATTGGGGAATGGCTGGTCAAATTGTGGTATATGAATGTGATGGAACATTATTGTTCTATTAGAAATCAGGAGGAATGGGATTTCAGAGAAGCCTGAAGAGATCTGTATGAATTGATGCTGAGTGAGATGAGCAGAACCAGAACACTATACACCCTAACAAAACATGGGCTAATGATCAAGCTTGATGGATTTGCTCACTCCATCAGCACAATAATCAGGAACAATTTTAGGAGATCTGTGCTGGAGAATACAATCAGTATCCAGAGAAAGAACTGTGGAGTTTAAATGAAGACCAAAGATTATTATTTTCAATTTTTAAGAAAAGTCATCTTATGTATTACCTATTTTGTTATATCTAATATTTTCTTTCTTCCTTAAGGACATGATTTTTCTCTCAACACATTCAATTTTGATATATGCATATCATGGAAACAAATGTAAAAACAATCAGACTGCCTTCTTTTGGGGGAGGGAGGAAGGAAGGGGAAAAAATTGTACAATTCAAACCCTTGCAAAAAAATGATTAGTAGAAACTACTATAGTATATAATTGGAAAATGAAATATTTATATTAAAAATATTTTCAAATACTATTCTGAAATGGGAAAGGCTTTAATTTCACCTAATTATATCATGGATTTAGGAAAAATTCATTGTACTTTGTGGACTGATTTAGCAATGCTATCTTTGTTCTATAGTCCCTTTCATTCAAGGGAGCTGGGAATCATTAAACATAACCCATCTGGTAAAATGAAGGATAACTATGACTCAGCATCTGCTCTGCCACCATTTGCTCAGGTCCCTTGGCCCGTAACCATCTGCCATGTTGCTATGCTCTCAAGAACCCCTACCCTGCCATCTGCCTTACCACCACACCCTTAGGACTTCAGGACTTCTCATTTAAGTTTTGTCTCTCCCAGTTATGAAAATTCCCTGAGAAAGGGATTACCTGACCTTTTTCAACTTTTATCTTAAGGGGTTTTGGCAGTAAATCTTAATAAATGCTTTTTTCATTCATTCTTTCAGGATTGTCATCTTCCTCATTTTAAAGATTCAACAGATAGAACGTATATAATGAGATAATTAGTACAGGTGCTAAGAATGAAGGAAGGTCAAAAGCATTGCACCTCTTTACTATTGCTAGATATCAATTCATTTAAATAAGCCTTTTGGCTACAGCAAACCCAGAGTATTTCTGCACTTGATATACTCATTGCAGTTGATCTAAGGGGAGTAGGCAATGAAGACCACAG
The DNA here is from genome assembly GCF_037893015.1 of Macrotis lagotis. NCBI lineage: Eukaryota > Metazoa > Chordata > Mammalia > Peramelemorphia > Peramelidae > Macrotis > Macrotis lagotis. The sequence continues at coordinate 193,248,188 of NC_133662.1, forward strand.
TCTCAGATAGCTTGGTCATGGAATGGCTGCAATCTCTTCTGGTGGGCACCATCACCATCCATGAGAGAATCCATCACCTGTCTTTGATCTTATTGGTTTTTTCTACTGCATCTATGTCCATGCGGATCTTGTACTTCACATGACGTGGTGGCATGCTGTTCCAAGGGTTGATATCAGAGAACACTACTCCAGCCCAGAATCGATTCTGCTCCAGCAGGGAGAGGGCTCGGTGGGTGAGTTGGGTTTCATCATCATAACTTTCAAATTTGTCCAGAGTCAAGCACTGCAAAGAATAACAGGATTAAGGAAGAATTCCAAGAGAAGGACTCATCTCCTTCCCTTTCCCCCTAACCCAAACAGCTGGAGGGATGAGCCTCTGCTCGGGGTGGGGGGCCAACCTAGATACAAAGTAAGCTACAAAGATAGTGTTTGCTTAGAGCTCCAGGGTCTGGTGTCAGTGTTCAAGCTTTAAGAGTCATCTGGAAATGGGTGGGAAAGGTGTTTGGAAATGCTGAATTGCTCTCTGGACCCAGCAGATTCAGGGAGGGCTACATTTATCCAGCTGTTCATAGCTGTACAAATAAGCAGTTGTGACAAGGATGCTAAGGCCTCTTCCTACCCAGCATGGAGAAGAGAGGGACTGGGGTCATGTTGGATATAGGGCATTGAAGATTAGAAAAAAAGTCAGACTTGACTCAGATTTCACCAAATTATATAATGAATTTAGGAAAACTTTTATTGTTCTTGATGGACTGATTAAACAATACTGTAATTATTCTATTAAAAAAAAAGATTCCTCCAATGTAAAGACTAACCGAATGCCTTCTGTGGGGGGGGGGGATGCAAAAATGGGGGAAAAATTGTAAAACTCAAAATAAATAAAATCTTTCTTAAAAAAAAGATTCCCAGAGGTGACTCATTCTTTTCACAAACACATAGAAGATGAACAGCTGGGATAGGAATTGGGAGGATGGGAAAAACCAATAGTGCCAGATATGAGTTCCCATCCCAACAAAGGCAGGTATACCAGACAAAGGAAGAAACCTGGAATTGCTCAGTAAGTTTAGTTCTTCTCTTTGAATGTTTCTCACACATGTGACTCCTCTCAATAGTAAAATGGATAGTATTTTTTTAAAAATTAAATATTTGTGATATCTGTTTTAAACAAACTTCAGAATATCACATTGTACTTCTGTTTGTCTGATTAATTTCTCAACACTGTGGTGCTTAATGGATGTTGGTGGCCATATTTTCATCTTAGAATATGAACTTTATGATAGCAAAAGCTCTATATCCCAATTAGATTCCACTGTTAGATATCATGGGCACTCAAGAAGTTGTTAATTGATTAGTATACATGGGAGTTTCTAGAGGCTGTGGGGCCCTCAATGAATTTCCTTATTCTTTTTGGGGAAGAAGGGGCTGAGCTTTCAGCTGAAGACTGCCCAAGATTCATATAGATGGGCACTGGTAGACTCTGTTATACAGGCCAACTACTTAAGCAGGGGAGAACTGACTTGGGCTTTTGACCTCTCCAAATCACAATCAAACCTGTCAGAAAACAGGTGCAGAAGACTTGAATTTGCAAAGCCTGGATTTGAATTCTGCCTCACTTACTGACTCTGTGAACCTGAACAACTCACTTCACTGACATTCAGTTTCCTCATCTGTATAAACTAGAGATAATCCAGCTCCTAGCTCACAAGTTACTGAATCTATAAGATTAGTGAGAATCAGATGAGTTGCCAAATCCTGCCATTTTCCCCCTCTAGAATTTCTCTTGTAGTCAATTCCTTCTCTCTTCTTTCTGTTGATTATCTCCAGTTTATCTTACAAGTCTTGTTTGCTCATAATGCTTGCATGTTCTTTTTCCCATTAGACTTCCCATTGAGGGCAGGGACTGTTCTTTGCCTTTCTTTGTATCCCTAAGGCTTAGCATAGTGCCTGGCACACATTACAGGTACTCAATAGATGCTTGTTGACTTGACTTAGCTCATCCAGTCACTATGGGAATTCTGGTCCTTTCTACTGCTTGCCTAGAATATTACAATAGACTCTGTAATGGTCTCCCTGAACTCCACTCTTTGCTAGCAAAGAGATTTTCCTTGAGGTCAGATCTGACCATGTCAGCAAATTCCCCTACTCAGTAAATTCCACTGCCTCCTCAAATATAAATAAAATATAATATAAAATATAAATATAAACTCAAAAATAAAATATAAACTCTGATTTAGCTTTTAAAGCCCTTCAACCTAGGCCCAGTCTCACTGGAAATTGCACCCTGCACCTCAGTTTGGAATCCAGTCTAACTTGCCTTTTCTGTTCTTCACACATGATAAGTCTCATCCCCATATCTCCTATTTCCCATCTCTCTGTCATTGACATTCCCAGTGTCTGGAATGCAGGCTCCCCCCCCTCACCTCTGACTCATGGAATTCCTCTTTTCCTTCAAGATAAAGTTCAAGAGCCATTTTCTGTGTGAAGCCTTTCTTACTAACCCCAATTACTAATGCTCTGTTCTACTATATATCTATCCACCTTGGATGTATTCTCTGTATATTTAGCTTGCATGTACAGGCACATATATTCTTGTTTTCTTCCCCAAAGCAGTGTGATTTTAGACAAGTTACTTAACTATCCTAGCATCAGTTTCCTCTTCTGAAAAATGAAAAACCTAAACTTGGTGATCATAAAGAGCAAGGTAAGATAAAACAGCTCCTGGAGAGTAGGAATTATTTATCTTTGTATTCTCAGTCCTAGCTCTATGCTTGGATCATAGTAAGTAGGTGCTTAATAGATGTTTGCTGCTTAGTGGAAGATAACAGAGCAGCTAAAAAGATGGTCTAAAAATGGCTCATTTTCTTCCAATCCTGAACACAAACTACTCCATTGGCCCGAGTTAGTGCTCATCCAAGACAAATGACAGTCTTCCATTGACACATGCTGACAAGAGCTGAATGCTGCCATCCAGAATTGAGTATCCAGTCAATCACAAGTTTCTATGTATCATTTCAGCCTGGACAATCAGCATGGATGTCGGAACCTTTGTCCATAGGGCCTGGATGCCTGGATCCATGATGAGAGGAAGAGATGGAGTGCTTGAGGCAAATGTGAGCTGAACTGAGAACATAAGTAAATGTAGCTGAGATGTGGGGACTTCCACCAGAGTGACATTGGTGAATCTGAGTTGGCAGCACTAGTCTACTACTAGGCAGCACTCCCTACTCAGTTTAGCCTTACCCAATGGGCAGCAAGAGCAGCTAGAAGATTGAGGTCCCTGAGTAATACAGGTCAAGAAGAGGCAGGACCCTCTGGGAATCAAGTTTCACATGCCAATAGACTGGAGCAGGGAACAACTGGCTGTATCCAGTCCATGAAATCATTTGCTCTGGGTCTGCCAAGACAACCACAGGTGGGACCTGAAATTCAATAAATCTAAGAGCTTTTTAGGAGTGAATTAGCAGGCTAATTTTTACTCCACAGTTCTTTGTCTGGATACAGATAGTATTCTCCATTGCAGAGAGCCCCAAATTGTCCCTGATTGTTGCACTGATGGAATGAGCAAGTCCATTAAAGTTGATCATCACCCCCATGTTACTTTTAGGGTATACAATGTTCTAGTTCTGCTCATCTCACTCAGCATCAGTTCATGCAAATCCCTCCAGGGTGTCCTGAATTCCCATCCCTCCTGGTTTCTAATAGAACAATAGTGTTCCATGACATACATATACCACAATTTGCTAAGCCATTCCCCAATTGAAGGACATTTACTTGATTTCTAATTCTTTGCCAACACAAACAGGGAGCAGGTTAATTTTAAGTTGAGAATTTCATAGGACCTGGGAATGATGTGAGAAATGGCCCTCAGCAGAAAAAAGGTTCCCCAGCTCTGCATTAGACAGAATTGTACTGAATTACAAGAAGTGTGGAATATACATCTCATGGACTACCTGTGGCCCACAGCATTCCTGAGGGAAGCCCCAAACAAATTTAAACTAAGAGATATGTAGCTACAGTAAAATATAGATAATATTAATATATAGTTTTCAAATGTGATCCATAGAGATCTTTATGTATAGTTTAGTGAACTCATTTCTTTTTAATTTTTATACCATTATCTTAGATCATCACTGCAAACCATCAAGGGGTTCTTAAACTACTAAATGGCAATCATTACAATGATAATAAATATTTCAGTGGCATGCACAGTCAGGAACTAAGAAATCAGGGGGTAGGGGGGAGAAGCATTCAGACCAAAGTTGAAATTGTGAGAGTGAGCAAATCAAGGAGACATCTGTCTGATCAAGGATCAAGAAGTCTAGTCTTCTGGTAGATACACAAGTAGAGAGACAGGACCAGAGAATGTTCACCGAACATGCTGAAGCCTGAGCTGAAGGCTCAACGGTCTAGAAGGAACTCTGCCAAGATGGGGAAAGAGGGCTGAATACAGACATCATCACTTTTCTGTCCAATATTCCAGACCCCATGGGAATGAAATTCATCTGCAGAAAATAACTCATTAGAGTTTAGAGACATCTATAGTCAGCCCTGGCCCTTCTGTGGTTCCGTACTGAGACTGTGGGTCAGAGTCTAAGGATTCTGGGGAATAAAATGACCAAAAGAAGTGTCAATACAGACTGAACAAAAGGAGGCTGGCATATGGTGACTCTAGGATAATAGGTTCAAACAGGTTACCTATGTGACCAAATGATAACCTTTAATGGATTGCATTACTATGGACACTGTGTAGACCTTCAGCTTGTAGTGCTAATGTGAATGTTATCTGCTTTAAACCTGTCTACATAGTTGGGATAAATACCTGTGGAGACGCTGTATGCTTAAAACTAATTATGACATGGTCTGTGGATTTATCTGAATATGGCAGCACTGGCCTTTAGGAGTGAAGCTAATTTTTACTCTACAGTTCTGGAGGGATTTGCATGAACTGATGCTGAGTGAGATGAGAAGAACCAGATAAACACTGTACACCCTAACAGCAACATGGGGGTGATGATCAACTTTGACGGACTCACTCATTCCAACAGTGCAACAATCAGGGACAATTTGGGACTGTCTGCAATGGAGAATACCATCTGTATCCACAGAAAGAACTGTGGAGTAAAAATCAGCCTGCTAATTCACTCCTAAAAGCTCTTAGATTTATTGAAAAGCTTCCTAGCTTCTTCTTGCTGGTATCAGAATACCTGGAGAATTATGCCAGAATGAGATTTGCAAGGATTGTGAATATTTTCCTGGGAGGGATGAAAGCCCTGGAGTGTAGTTTCAAATTCACTAGTTATGGGGCAGGGAAAACTACTGTCATTTAAACAAATCCAGGACATCAGAATACCTGCAAGGATTATTTTGTCTTCTTAATTTTCCCCTGATAGTTTCCTGTATGATATTTTCTAGGCTCTTTTTCTGATTATGATTTTCAAGTGACCAATAATTCATAAATTATCTCTCCTGGATTTATTTTCCAGGTAAGTCATTTTTCCTAAGAAATACTTTATGTTTTCAACCTTTTGGTTTTGTTTAATGGAATCTTGGAGTCCAATTCTAATTTTTAGGGTTTTGCTTTCTTTAGTTAATTTTTATGTTTCCTTTTCCACTGGATTAATTTTACTTTTACAAAAGTTGATTTATTTTTCCATTTGGTCAATTTTACTTTCAAAGTTATTGTTTTAATAAAAATAAAGTTGTTTTCTTCAGCCAATTTTTCATAATTCTCCTGATGAGTTTCATTTATTTTCTCCTCTCTTCTTTGGTTTTTAAAATCTTTTTTTATCTCTTCCAAGAAGTCTTTTTGGATTTGGATTTGGAATTCAAAAATCCCTTTGAGGCTTCACATTTGAGCAGTTTGCTACTGCTTTCCTCTTCTGATATGATGTTTTTATTGTCCCTATCAGAATAGTAGCTTTGTATGGTTCTAGGTTTTGGGGTTTTTTTTTTGGCGGGGGGTTGGCTCACTCTGATAGTTGAGCTCTGTCCTGGGGCTTTCTGTGCTGGACCAGGGTCTGAGGTCTGGCTTACCACTTGCCTATGGAGTTTTAGGTGCTAGCAGTTTGTTCCCTTCATTAGGGTACTCCAACCCAATCCCACCTGTTGCTCCAGTATTCCTGGGGCTCGAACTTTGTCTTCTGAGCTGGCTTGGGACCCTCATTGCTTGTGGTCTGTACCACTGGCCTGTTGAGCCTGGATCTGAACTGTGCTACCCAGCAGCTTTCCAGCTTTCCCATCTTCACTAGGCTATACTCCCCCTTTACCCAGATGAGACAGACCTTTATTGAACTTCTTCCATATCTTGAGTTGAGAAGTACTTACACTTTTTTTTTGTGGGTCTATCACTTTAGGGGGTATCTAGAGGCTTCATTTAAAGTTATTTCAAGAAAAGCTCAGGGAGCTTCCTAGCTTTTTGCTGCTATCAGAATACCTGGAGAATTATGCCAGGCTGAGAGCTTAGTCAGGAAAATGAACTTGAAAAGGTGAAAAGACAAATAGACAGTATTTGGGGATGGATATCCTTAGCAGTCATTAGGGAAAAAAATATACTTGGAGATGATATTAAGAAAAGCAGGATTACCAGAGAGATCATTACAGACTCAAAGGGCAAATTAGTAAAGACAGAGCAACTAGGTGGTACAGTGGATAGATCATCAACCTTGGAGTCAGGAGGATCTGAGTTCAAATCCAGTCTTAGACACATTTACTAGCTGTGTGACTTTGGTCAAGTCTCTTAACCTTGACTGTCTCACATCCAGGGTCATCTCCAGTCATCCTGATTCATCTCTGGCCACTGAATCCAGTTAGCTCTGGAGGAAAAAGTGAGACAGTACCCCCTCATGCAAATCTAATTCATGTGCTTGTCAAGACATCACCTCCCTGATATCATGGTCTCCTTCAAGAACGAAGGATGGGGGATGTCTAGGTGGCGTAGTGGATAAAGCACCAGCCTTGGAGTCAGGAGTACCTGGGTTCAAATCCAGTCTCAGACACTTAATAATTACCTAGCTGTGTGGCCTTGGGCAAGCCACTTAACCCCATTTGCCTTGCAAAAAAAAAAAACACCTAAAAAAAAAGAACGAAGGATGAATATCATCATCACCATCATCAAAAAAGCTCAAGGAAAGCTGACTCTGAAATAAAGGATCTGGGTTCAGACACTACCTCTGATGCTGACTACCTCTGTGAGGCTGGGGAAGTCACTTCCCTGACCCTCAGTTCCATTATCTGTAAAATGAGGAGAGTGGACTCAATGTTCCTTTTAGCTACAGATCTATGATCCTATTGACTTTTGTAATGTCACCAATGATAACATGTGTTGGAGGAACAGTTTTATCAAGGACATAAAAGGAATGAGATAGTAGTCATCTAGCTCAAATGTTATACTGATATCTATAACATCTTAGAATCATAGATCTAGAACTGAAATGGGCCTCAGAGATCATCTAACCCATGCTTCTTATTTGATCCATAAGAAACCAGAGTCCCAGGCCCAGAAAAGGACATGCCCCGGGTCCCACAGGGAATTTCAGTTGTGACATTTGACCCTAGATTTCTGACTCAGGAGTTGGTGTGTGCTCACACTGTGGCACCTGGGTTTTAGACAGGTCATATAGTCTTTTCTATTTTCCTCATTGGTAGCCACCTAACCTCTCTACCTGAACATTTCAAATGATGGAAACCTCACTCTTACAAGGCAATCCATTGAATTGTTGAAAGGCTCTCCTTGTTAGGAAGTTCTTTCATTCTGCCTGTCACCCTCTCATAGCTCCAATTCATCATAGCCTGTAGAGTAAATCTAAATTTGTCTTTATATTTATAGTTCAACTATTTCACATAGGGAATCTGCTCATTAAGCCTTTTTTTTCCTCCTGACCGAATATGCTTGGTTCCTTCCAATGTACTTCATGTGACATTGTTTTCATATTTCTCATCTTCCTGGTCACCCTTCCCTCAATATTCTCTAGTTTGTTATCATTCCTCATACAATGTGGTGTCTTGCACTGTATATAATCTTCCAGAAGGGATCTCCCGGAGCAAGATTACAATGGGGCTTTTATCCAGAACAAAGGTCTCACAAGAGCTAAAGGGGCTGATCTGCCAAGTGGGAGGCACAGGAAGACATAAGCAAGAATTGGACTGGGGAGACAACAGGGAAGGTGGGAGGGGACGGTCTAACCACATTAATGAAACCATGATGCATTGGAGTAGCTAAAGGCTCTCTTAGTCACTGGAAACAGCTTGCCCCTTTCCTTTACCTTCTCTCCAATCACCGCAACCCCCAGTCTGGTCTGTTCAGGTGTCAGAGCCTCCCAACAGCCTGGGGCAAACTAAGAGGCTCTGCCCGCAGGGAGGGCTGCTGCTCCCCCACCTCAGCTCCTGTCCTACACCTAAATCACCAGCCTGGGAGACAGCCACATGCCATTTTCTCACTCTGAGAGATAAAAAGAAAGAAAACAAAGGAAGCTTTGTCAACTGGCCAAATGATAAGGAAAAGAGAACACAGGTATATGAGAAAATTGAAGGACTCGAGGCTGAAATGACTCCAGGCTAAGAACATAAGCATTATCAAAGGAAATTGAATTTTTCCTTTATTTAAAAAAATCCCAATAACCTTCCCTTATACCATATAATCTGAAGAGATGCTGCATTTTTGAAAGTGAGTTCTATTGATAAAAGCGATAGACAAAATAGAGGAGCAGTTGGCTGGTTGGGTTGATCAGTTTGATATTTTACAAATGGCCATTTATCAGCTAGATGTCAACAAATACTTATGAAACATCTCCTATGTATGTGTTGGACTGTGCTAAATGCTGGAGATGTGGAGAAAGGCAAAAGAATGACCCTGCCCTCAAGGATCTCACAATCTAATGTCAGCAACTTACTATATTTCATATTTGGATATTATATATTGTCTTCTAATGTTTATATTATATTTTCAGAATAGTCAAAGTCCAAAGACCCATGGACCTGCTGTGTGATATTTTAAAAAGTGTCTATAGAATCCTGATTGGGCATTAGTGAAAAGGAGTATTTTATAAGCGCTTTGAACCCTGATGTGACTTTAGCACTCTACTATGAGTGTTGAGAACCCTTCCATATCCAGATCTTAGATCCTATTTAGAATCCTAGGAAATTCTGAATTTTCTGTACAGTTTAAATAGTACAATTGTTGACTTGTTTTGGAAATAGCCCGAGTCTGCCATGGGAGTAAACTATTCCCTAGGCAGAAAGCTGATGATCAGGATATTTCATTTTTTAAGTCAAAAGCATATTTTTTTCTGATTATTTAGATGAGATGTCATCTGGACCTCAGTTTTCTTACATGTAAAATAAAGGTTTGTTGGTACTAGAAAAGAACATAGACTATGGGAGAATTATATGAAGTTGTTGAAAAACACCTTCAAGCATCAACATCACATATGATGGAGAGACATGGATGAGCTATGATCTCCATGATTGGAGGGAACAGTCACATTCATGTGATCATTGATTAAATATTGGTCTTCAGATACATGCCTTAAGAATAGTCTATAATGTCTGAAGTCAGATTTAAACTCAGGGTGATGAGTCTTTCTGACTCCTGGTCCCTGTGCTCTATCCACTATACCACCTGTTAGTAATATCTGAAAGATCATAGATATAGCAATAAGTATTATAGGATTGGAGAAAGGTAACTTTTCCAAATTTTCAAAAAAGGGGAAGAGAAGAGAGACTAGATTGAACATGGTGAACATCAAACCTTGATTTTGATTCCTGGCACAATTAAAATACATTTATGAAAACAGCAGGGCTAATAAATTTCTAAAATAGGAAGCAATGTTCCCCATACTCTCCTCTACTCATTCATTCTTTTTTTTTAAGTTTTGCAAGGCAAATGGGGTTAAGTGGCTTGCCCAAGGCCACACAGCTAGGTAATTATTAAGTGTCTGAGACCAGATTTGAACCCAGGTACTCCTGACTTCAAGGCTGGTGCTTTTTCTACTACGTCACCTAGTCGCCCCTACTCATTCATTCTTGCACCCAGTTATGCCTGTGGACTGGTCTCTAAATTGCCTCCACTGACTGGCACAGGAGCTGAGGTGGGGGGAGCAGCACTGATTGTCCCCCATACCTAGAATGAACTTCCTCCTCATCTCCACTTCTTAGAATCCTTTGCTTCATTCAAGGCTCAGATGAAGTACCCACCTCCCTGAGCCCCTGGTGGTTAATGTTCTCCTCTTTACCCTGAATTCAATTTTCTGTCCACAGTGTTCTCTTTCTCTTCCTCTTCTACCCTGCTCCTCTCTTCCATAGCCCTACTCTCAGAACAATGTTAAGTACCTCAACGGCAAGGATTATTTTCTATTTTGATTTTGCATCCCCAGTACTTAACATTAGTGCCTTGGACAGAGATTTAATAAATGCTGGCTGAATTTAACTTAATTCAGTTAAAGGAGTCACTATAACTTTATCAAGAATAGGTCACACCAGCTCTTGACTGGGGGCAAGGAACCAGAGATTTAGGGGATGACCATCGGTTGGGGAATGGCTGAATAAACTATGGTGTGTGATTATGATGAAATGCTATTCTGTAACAAGAAATGATGAACAGGATGCTCTCAGTACAAAGCTTGCGAGAGCAGATACAATGGGAAATGTCCTATATACAAAGTAACAGCAATGTTGTAGGGTGATCAGCAATGAATGACTTAGCTTTTCTCAGCAAAAGAACTCTGAAGGACTTATGGTAAAGAATACTATTCCTAAAGACAGAGCAAATGGGTGTCTAAATATAGATTGATGAAAAACTTTTTGTTACAGTATTTTTCATGAAGTTTTTGTCTTCTTTGGGGGGGTATGTTTACTTTTATAACATGATTATTGTGGTAATGTTTTTCATGACCATTTCTAATCCATATCAAATAAAATATTTTTTTTCCAATGAAGGGAGTTGCTTTCTCAATGAGGGGGAAGGAAGGGAGAGAACCCAGAACCCCAAATTTTAAAAGTGAATGTTGAGACTTGTTTTTGCATGTAACCATGGAAGATTTTTTAAAAATTAAATGATAATAAAAAAAGAATGGGTCATGCCAGACTAAACTCATCCATTAACCTCATTTCTTCAAGTTTCCTAATATATAATACATGTGTAGGTTTACATACATAAAAAATTTTCCTTACCTGGTAGTCTGGTATATGTATAAAATACATGTATGGATGTACATATATATTTATACATATATAGATAGATAGAACAGTGTGACAAGCAGTGGGGTCCATGTCTAGGAAGACACCAACAATATACTTTATAAGCCTAATAAAGGTAGCACAAGCACATACTTATTGTATGTGGTCAACTCAGATTGTGAGGGGCTGGGCGATCTGCCCACAGCTCTGCCCCCTCTGCCTCCCCTCACTGTACAACCCTGATCCATCAGACTAGTAACCCTCGAAAGAAAAAGAAAAAGAAAAGGAACTCAGCTGAAGAGATTGTTAATGTGTCTTATTGATTGCATCACACTGAATCACAAGAAATATAAAATGTCTTTGTCAAGACATTCTGTCCAAACTCCACAGGGATGCCATGACATCCATTACAACATTGTTGGTCCAGTCCCTCGTATTTATTTCTATTCAGTGCAACCCAAAATTCGTTTATTAAGGACCTGTTATGTGCCAGCCACTGTGCTAGGCAAAGAAAAAGACAAAAATGGAAATGGTAAAAAGCAATTCGGGAGAGGAGATACCAGCAATTGAGAAGGGGTAAACTGCATAGTGGGTAAAGGACCCAACTCAGAGTCAAAACACGAGTTCAAATACTACTTTAGATACATATTAGCATATGATCCTAGGCAAGTTACCATATGTAAAATGGGGAGAATAAAGGTTCAAATCTCCCAGGGTTTGGAAGATCTTGTAGACCTTGAAATGCTAAATTAGTTATTATTAGAGGAGGTGGCACTTGAGACTGAGCCCTGTCAAAATTAAGGATTCTTAAGCCTTAGGGCTGAAGAAGGACAACATTTCAAGGGTGGCAGGTCAGTCTATATAAAGGTGCACAAGCAGGAAATGGAGTGTGGTGTAAAGGAATATTTTAACATTTTGTGATAAGACATTTTACTGGAATGCAGAGTGCTTAAGGAAAGTTAATATGAAATCTCTACAGACAGATTGGAGCTAGATTGTGAATGGAGTCTTTGTAACAAAATACCTCCTGTAAATGTAACATAGTGTTTTGGGGAAAGCCAATAAACCTTATCATTTGACTAAACTTGTATTTTTATTTGAGGCATCTACATGGCACAGAGTATAGAGTACTGGACTTGGAATCAGGAAAACCTGAAGCAGAATACAGTCTCAGACACTTAGTAGCTGTGTGATCCTGGGTAAGTCACTTAATATCTGCCTGCCTCAGTTTCCTCAGCTGCAACATGGGGAGAATAATAGTATCTACCTCAAAAAGTCGTTGCATGGATAAAATGAGATATTTGTAAAGTGTTTCACAAACTATACCTATATAAATGTTAGTTTTTCATTATTATTATTATTATTAATCAGACTTCTATACTGCTCCTCTACTTTTTTCCTCATCTACCCCTCCAGTCAAGTCTTGATCCAAGGTACTAATAGAGGGAGCAGCCACATAGAGAATTGACATCAGTGTATAATCCCTAAATGCCTCATATTTGGTTTCATGGTATATTGCACGGTCTTTTCCCCCAAGTAGATTTATCTTCCTGATTGATGTTTGCTTAGACTAAGATTAAAAATAGCTTACATTTTCTAAGCACATTCCAAATGGGTGGTGGTGGGAATATGGCCCAAAGTGTGCTAGCCCCAAAACACAGCCCAGCAAAGCCCAACCTTCTGGCTCTGATAAATCATAATTAAGCTGAGCATGCTGGGTAAATAATAAAAGAAGTAGGTACACAGGTTTATGAAGGGTTGGAACCAATGTTAACTATTTCTCTATCTTGACTAAGTTCACAGCAGGCAAAAACAGCCAGTTCACGAATGTTCTATTTATCCCTCAGTCATAAAGGGGAGGGGGGGAGTGAAAGTAGGTTAAAGTAAATTTTTATGCCTTCCTCATGCACATTTTCATATGAAAATTTTCTTTGATCTTGGTTTCCTGGTATGAAATTCAAGACTTTTGTAATCTGAATATACTGTGAAATTTTTAAAATACTGTGAACTCTAGACAAGGTTTCATATGTTCAGGAACAACCTCTAAACTAAACAAAGCTAACTTTTCAAATTCAAGGGTAATCAGAAGGATAACTAATGAATTTTCAAACTATCTTCCCTTACTTAAAGTGTGTGTGTGTGTGTGTTTTGGTGTGAGCATGTGTGCGCCCATTGGGGAAGGGGGTGATTGGGTACAGTTGTTGGAATGGTTTCAGTTGTGTTCAACTCTTTATGATCCCTTTTGGAGTTTTCTTGGTCAAGCTGGAGTGGTTTGCCATTTCCTTTTCCATTTTACAGATGACGAACTAAAACAACCAGGGTTAGGTGACATGCCAGGATCATACAACTAGTAAACATTTGAGGACATATTTGAACTCACAAAGATGAATCTCCCAGACTTTAGGTCTGGCACTCTATTCACTGCAATGTCTAACTGCATACTTATCTCTGTATATTATGCACACATACACACATCTATATATGGATTTTTAAAGTTTCACAACAATCCTATGAAATATGTTCTACAGATATTACCTCTATTTTACAGGTCAAGAAATAGAGATACTGAGTGTGAAGTGGTTTGTCTATTCATGTAAAAAATATCCAGGTCTACCTGACCATAAATCCATAATCTGTCCATTGCTCTTGAAATATAAAACCATATATGTTTTGGTTTCTTTCTTCACTGAGTGGTGTATTCTGTCTTTCCATGATGAAAATGAATCCCAAGTCCCTGCTGCTGACTGAGGGCATCTCTTACAGCTATTCTCTGGATGTTCCTTAGTGTATATATATGTGCTATGGAGAGGTGCAAAAGACTTGTTCATTCTTACCTCCATGTACTGATTAAACAGACGAAAGGTACGGTCTGTGAAGTTGAAGATGTCTCTCCAGTCAAAAGGGACCATATCTGTAGGCTGACCTTCCTGAGCCCCATTATAGAGAAAATTGAGGATAGCTTCAACTGTGATTCCTTCCCCATCAAACTGTCTGTTCACAAAGCTTTTCACTGTTGGATTCTCCAGAGTGTCCTAAGTGAGGAAAAATATATTGGGTATTTGTATAACAATCTTTTTCTCCTAGATCCTAGATTTAGATCTGGAAGGGACTTTAGAGGTTTTCTACTCTAATTATCTCATATTTCAGATGAGGAATATGAGACTTAGAAAACTGATTGACTTGTCCAAAGTCATGCATACAGAAATTGTCAATTGGGAAATGAATCAAATTCCTCTGATGATGAATTTAAGGCTTGTTTTCTTCCTTTTTTCCTTCCTTTCTCCCCCTTTTTCCTTCTCCCTTCCTTTCTCTCCATCTTTCTTCCATCTTCCTTCCTTTCTCTTACTCATTCTTTCTTTCTTTCTTCTCCCTTCTATCCTTTCACTCTCTCACCCTTCCTTTCTTCCTTCTTTTCTATCTTCTTTTCCTTTTCTTTCTTTCTTCCTTCCTTCTTTCCTTTTCTCTCATCTTTCTCTCTTCAATTCTCACATTATATCTTTCAAATTTCTTAAGATTCTCCCCAGTTTGCAGTATTTGGAGACAGAGACATCAAAGCCCTTTTAGCAATTCCTTTAGGTGGATTTGCTCTAGACTCTAGTAGGTAGACTTAAGGAACAGTGGGTCCTTGAGAGAGAACTTTATAACAGAGTAATGCTTTCTTAAGAAGATCCACCAAAAATGTATGTCATGGAACACTACTGTTCTATTAGAAACCAGGAGGGATGGGAATTCAGGACAGCCTGGAGGGATTTGCATGAACTGATGCTGAGTGAGATGAGCAGAACCAGAAAAACACTGTACACCCTAACAGCAACATGGGGGTGATGATCAACCTTGATGGACTTGCTCATTCCATCAGTGCAACAATCAGGGACAATCTGGGGCTGTCTGTGATGGAGAAGACCATCTGTATCCAGAGAAGAGCTGTGAAGTTTGAACAAAGACCCAGGACTATTACCTTAAATTTAGGGAAAAAAACCTGATATCTTATTGTCTGATCTTGCCAGCTCTTATACTTTATGTTTCTTCCTTAAGGATATGATTTCCCTCTCATCATTCAACTTAGATCAATGCATACGGGAATGATGAAAAGACTAACCAAATACCTTCTGTGGGGGGTGGGGGGAGGGAAGCATGACTGGGGGGAAAACTGTAAAGTTTAAAATAAATAAAACCTTTCTAAAATAAAAAAGCAGATCCACCAAAATAAATATGGGTATTACTCATATTGCAATAGTCTTTTAAGGGAAAGGGGAAAGCAACATTTTCTTTGCTTTTTTTTCCTTTCTCAAATAGTCCAGTTATTAGGAACTTAATACTTCTTTCTTGGCAGAGCTGGATATCTTAAAAAAACCCAACCATTTTTCAGATGCAACCCATCCTGACTCCCATAAGGGTGAGGAGTTAAATAAAAGGCCCTTCTAGGATAATTGAGGCCTTAAGTCTCCATAAGTGGCAAAGATCTTGGGATTTCCCTCATGGTTTGAACATTGTTTGGATATACCCCTTGGCATTCAATTCATATATTTTCTTCCTAAGCTAGATGACTCCATTGGTATACTCTGAAGTTTCATAAATCATTAAGACCACAGATTTAGAGTCAGATGGAGACCAATCCCCTCATTTTACAAATGAGGAAACTAGGACCCAAAGAATTTAAGTGACTGTCCAAGGACACACAGGTGCTAAGTATCTGAGGGAGGATTCAAACACAGGTCTTCTGAATCTAAGTTTCATTCCTAGAGCTCTCTTCCCTACTTATCTCTGTCTCCTGGAACCCCTGGCTTCCTTCAAGTCTCATTTCATAGTAAAAGTATTTCCTAGTCCTTCTTAAATTAGTGCTTTCCCTCCCATATTATCTCCAATTTATCCTCTCTGTGTCTTGGCTGTCCATAGTTGATTCCTTGTTATCTTCCTCATTAGACTGTGAGCTTGTTGATAGCAGGGTTTCTCTTTTGCCTGTCTTTGAATCCCCAGCACTTAGTAGCAGGTGCCTCATAAATGCTTCTTGACTTGATTTGCATCTTGTCTCTATCTCAAGCTTCCTCTTCATGATCTTGGACATAGATAGCATCACAGGGGCTCAGATTTAGAGATGAGGGCCATACTTACTATATTTTTGTCTTCCTTTTAAAATCTGATGAATCTTTTTTTGTGAAATACAAGAGGGACCCAATTTCATTCCCTTGTCTGCTCCCCCTTCCAGGCCCACCCCAACAGAGTTTCCCATACTCGGATCATGGTAATCTGGGTGCTGTTGTCCAAGAAATGCCAGATCTGAGGTCCTACTTCTTCCCAAGCTTTGAGAAACTTTCTAACACGATCCAGTTCTTCAAAAGTCGAGTTGGCCTGAGAAACAGGAACAGATAGAGGAGCAAGGGTAGAGCAGGGAGAAAAAAAAAAGAGAGCATATGAAACTGCTTCTGGAGTTTAACATACCTGTTGGGGCAGTCCCAATGTTTAGGAAAGGCCTTTTACAGAAGTGTTTTTCCTTTTCTACACCGATCTGAAGATTTCTTGGTCTGCTGAGATTTCCCAGAACAACCTACCATTTCTCAGGAACCCTGAATGGCAGAAACTAATGGTTTCTTGTTATCCTCATTAGTCCATGGGATATTGATGTGTTATTGTCTCCCTGCCTCCCATTAAATCTGGTTTCATTTTGTTAGTGAGCTGGTTCCTCCCTTCTCTCTTCTCCAGCCAATACTGATGCCTCCTCACACAGTCAGGACATAGAGATATTGGTCATATGAACTAGCTAGCAGAGGAAATGGCCACACATTTCCTACAGGGTTAGAGCCAGGTGTCTGGTCCTGGAGTTTCTGAGTCTGGTATGGCTGCGTAGCATGGGCACCAGAGTGGCACATGCCAAGAAGTCAGGGAAAGGGTGAAGGGCAAGTAAAAGAGAAGAAGGAAAATCCTCATCTTCTTGAGGGGCCCAAGGCAAAGAGTGAGGGGTTGAGAAGAGGGAGGGCTTACGTGCTTTAATATTCGATGAACAGCAGGGTAATCCGGAGTAAAGAGGATTTTTCCCATCAGCAAGGGCTTTACTGCCCTCCAGGCCACTTTAGTTAGAGGATTTGCTTCCATGTTCTGGATCAATGAATTACAAAAAGACGCTGCCAAGAAAGAGGAAGACAGGGTGGATGGAATCATATCCACTCTGCCCAAAAGTTGAACATCAAACATGGTCATGTCACTCAGGACTGAAGGGTTGGAAATATAAGCTAAGTAACAGGCCAGGTTCATACAACAAGAATTTCATCATTCCCAATAACCAGATGTCCCAGTACAGCTCCATCAAGGCCTTGTCCCTGGAAATAAAAGCCAGGACTTGCTCTGCTAGAATTCTTACTTTAGAAGAGAAGAATTGAAAAGATTGATTAAGCCAAGAGACAAAGGGCATTATCCCCGCCCCAAAAAAGGAGGTGCAGAGCCACACAAGCAGGGGAAGTCCAAGGACACTGACAGTTTAAACTGTCATTGACTTTTCTTCAGTTCTCTGCTGACTTCTGAGGCTCCATCTATTCTCTAGGTATCTTGTATGGGTCGAATTAAGCTCCTTGAAGACAAGGATCTTGGGAAGTATTTTTCACCATTTTTTATAAACCCAGTATTTCTCACAAATCCTGGCCCCCAGGAATAAACAAGGGTCTGTTGATGAGGTTTAACTTGATACTGTTGTCACTGTCACCAGGCTGGCTTATGGCTGGCACCTCCCCCACTGCTTTATTTCATATTTTAGTGCAAGTCACTCATTTGCCCTGTTGTTACAAGAGTCAGGAAAGAAAGAGTGAAGGGTGAGGAGAGTTCCCTGGCAGAGCCTTAGTATCTAGAAAGTCAGACAGGACCACATAAACAAATCTCCCTTGCATTGTCCTTGTCAAAATATTCATAGTCATGATGATTTGCCAGGATCTTCTAGCCTAAGCTTTGTTTAAATTCTGGCCTGCCTCCCAATTCACCTTTCCTTCAGTTTTTTCCTTTAGAATTTAACCCAGTTCAATTAGATCAGGGGCCAACATCTCCTCTATTTTTTCCAGACAAGTCTTGGCTAAATCCATGGCTCATGCTCAAATCACTTCATAATTGATATCTTTCTTCAGTGGAAAATAGAGGTCTCTCTTTCCCACATCCACCTGCTCCCACAAAAGTGAAGTCATGTGCCCAAAATCACTCAAGGAAGTCAATACAGGATTCCCAATCACAGCCCAAAATGGCAGATGAGGAGTGACTCAGGGACTAGAAAGAAAACTTACTTGTTCTCTTATCATAAGAGTAGACAGGATCTTTTCTGGAAGGATCTATGCCTAGGAAGGCTTTGTAGTTATTATCTTCATACCAGTTATAGGAAAACACTCTGGAGCCACCCCCCTCTGGGTAACCACATAGGAGCTCAGAGAGGATCCTCATCAGTTGGCTAAATGACTCTGGTCCTCCATTCTGCAGTAGGGGCCCTGTGACCCAGAGCAGGTCCTGGACACTTTGTCGACGGGCTAGCTGAGGAAGAACAATGATCCCAGGTTAATTGAATAAGAGTTGATATTTACTCAACATTTTTACAAAATGTGCTTTTGGAATATATGTCATTGATAACATTTATGCTATTATAGAATGTTTATCTTATTATAAAATTTGTGTATATGTGCATATACAGTAAGATTTAATGATATATGAAAATAGCAATGAATATATGAATTTCATCAACTGAATTTGCTTTGTATAAGCATTTTAATTAATTCAGGTATTATGGTGATATTTCAGTTACTCCCTCTGTAGGAAGAAAGGGAGCAAGTATTTAATATGTGCCTACTATGTACCAGATTTTTAAAAAATATTTTCTCATCTGATCCTCAAATATTCCCTGAGAAGTAGATACTATTTTTATAGCCATTTATAGTTGAGGAAACTGAGGCAAGCCAAGGTTAAGGGACTTGCACAGGATCACACAACCTGTGAGACCAGAGGTTGGAACCAAACCCAGGTCTCTTCTGACTCTTAAATTCGGTATTTCTTCTTTTGTAAGAGTACCAAAGATATGAAACTGGAAGAGGCATTCAGGCCTTCTAGTCCAACATCCTCAATACACAGATGAGGAAATTGAGCCTGGGACAGTTGAGTGACCTGCTGAAACCCACAGAGAACAGATGTTAACCTGAGTCTTTTGACTCCAGATTCTTGGTTTCTTCCCCTGCATCAAGCTGAGTGAGTCCTTTATGCTATGCTTCCTTAGCAAGCAGAGTCAGAGGTAACAATGGAGACAAAGTCTTGACTTTGAGCAGGATCTCCAAGGCCACATGACTAAGAGTCATGGTGGCAAGGAAAAGTTTATGTAGAAAAAACAGATTCATGTACCTAAAGGAATCAGGGTGGTCAGAGAGTGGGGTGGATGGGATCCAGTTGTGACCATTAAAAAAATTTAATAGACTATTCTTCTTTCAATTCCCTTGTTTGTCTTTCCTGGAACTATGTCTGGTGGGGGGGGGGAGGTGGAAAAGCTGGGATGGATGTGGACTCCTAACCTACTCAGTACAGGCAAAGGTTTATATTCTTTTTTTTTTTTTTAGCAGGGAGGAAATTCATGAGAAAGAAGATGGATTGCTAGAAAAAGTTAGTACTGACCAGCCCAGAAAACCTAAGCACAAGTCTAACCTTAGGTTGGACAGTGAAGAATTCAGGGGGATCACTGCTTGAACCATGAGAACTAATCTCACAATTTTCCCTTGTGTTCTTCCTTGCTGTTTCTGTTTTGGGGGTTTTTTGGTGGTCTTTTTAAGATTCCAGTAAATGAAGAAATGAAGTGGAAGTAGAAAAAAATTTAAGGTTTACTGAGAGATTCCTTTCTCTGAGAGTTCAGGATTAAATTTAGCAGAAAATTTGGTTGATTCTCATTCTCTCTCTCTCTCTCTCTCTCTCTCTCTCTCTCTCTCTCTCTCTGTCTCTCTGTCTCTCTGTCTCTCTGTCTCTGTCTCTGTCTCTCTCTCTCTATACCACCATAATCTGAAGAAGAGAGAAATCTACAGTAGTCAGAAGAATGTCCATGACTTATCTCAGAGATTTTATGATTCCTATTGGTTTAGCCTTTGGGGAAGGAGGGGAGGAAAGCCACTATTCTTGCAAACATATCTCCCAACTTGTCCTAAAAAGCATTTGGGGATTTAAAACCACAATCGAAATTCAGTGGAGTGAGTCTGTGACCAATCTTCCCATAGACATTCAGGGAGGTTTACTTGTCATCCCGTTCTTTGTCCTCATGCCAACACTTGTCTCTGCAAACTGACAAGTGTTCTGGAGAATCTGAGCAGTGAGTCATGTCTGTGATAACAGTCTGCACTGCACCAAAGTGAAGTTTTTGGGTTTTTCTATTATGAACCTCATAATGCCTCTGGAAAGGATTATTCTTATGATCATCAGTATATTTAGCCAAAACCACACAGGATGGGCAAGATGGTTGGAATGTGGTTTCCCTTACTCAAGGGACTGCCCTGTGATGGAGGAGAACATCAGTCTGCTGCAATGATGGGGTCCTGGCCATAACAAACAAAAGGAAAGAAAAAATGGTGATCTTATCAAAGTAGCAGATACTGCAAAGCTGGGACAGGGAATTAAGAGATGACAGACAGATTCAAGAAAGATTTTTCTTGGTCCCAACACAGGGTCAAAGTGAATTCCATTACATCTAATAGGGGTAAACTGTAGGTTTACACTTGGCTTGAAAAAACCAACATCATAAGTACAAACTGGGGGAGGAAGGGATGGCTTCATATGAGTCAACAGAACAATATAGTGGTCAAAATACCAACTACAATTGATGTTGCATTAAGAGAGGCTTAGACTTTGGCATTAAGCCCAAATGATAATAAAAATGTGCATACCCTTTGATCCAGCACTACTACTGCTGGGCCTATACCCTGAAGAAATCATGAAAAAGCGTGAATACAACACTTGTACAAAAATATTCATAGAAGCTCTGTTTATGGTAGCAAAGAATTGGAAATCAAGTGAATGACTCTTGATTGGGGAATGGCTGAACAAATTGTGGTACATGTATGCTATGGAATGCTATTGTTCTATTAGAAACCAGGAGGGATGGGAATTCAGAGAAGCCTGGAAAGACTTGCATGAACTGATGCTGAGTGAAATGAGCAGAACCAGAAGAACACTGCACACCATAACAGCAACATGAGGTTGATGATCAATCTTAATGGACTTGCTCATTTCATCAGTGCAACAATTAGGGACAATTTTAGGGTATCTGCGATGGAGAATACCATCTGTATCCAGAGAAAGAATTGTGGAGTTTAAACAAAGACCAAAGACTATTACCTTCAATTAAAAAAAAAGTCATCTTATGTACTGTATAATTTTGCTATCTCTCATATTTTACTTTTTTCCTCAAGAATATGATTTTTCTCTCAACACATTCAATGTTGATCAATGAATATATAGCACAGAAACAATGTAAATATTATTAGACTGCCTTCTGTGGGAGGGGAGGGAAGTTGGGGGAAAAATTGTAAAATTCAAAACATTACCAAAAATGATAGGTAGAAACTACTATTGTATATAATTAGAAAACAAATAAAATATTTTTTTTTTAAAGAGAGAGGCTTAGGTTCTAGGAATAAGTCAGTAATCATCTCATATATTCTTCCCTGAGCAGATCACCTGTAAGAGGATCATGGTCCCTTTCAGGTGACAAGAAGACTTGGTAGGATTGGATTTAAATCCTGAAAGTGTTGTCACTAGGGAAGATGAACTTGACCCACTCTGCCTAGTCCTAGAGAGCATAAATAAGACAAATGACTGGGAAGTTTCAAAGAATAAACTGAGACTTGCCATAAGGAAGACTTTCCTAACAGTTTATTGTTGTTCAGTCAGGTTTGGGCCTTCCTGACTCCAAGAACCATAATGTCCAAGGAGTTTTCTGAGCAAAGGTACTGAAGTCGTTTGGCATTCCCTCCTCCAGTAGATGACAGCAAACAGAGGTTAAGTGAGTTGCCCAGGGACACACAGCTAGTAAGTGGCTGATTCCAAATTACCACTCAGGTCTTCCTGAGTCCTAACTAACAGTACTTTCCAGAAAGAAAACAGGATCATAATTAGAGAACTGCAAGAGAGATGAGAAGCCGTCCAGACAAAACTCCCTTCATTTTCTCCTTGAGGAATTAAGCAAGCCAGAGCAACTATGTGACTTATTCAATGGTTCACATAGATTAAATCCTCAAGATGGTTCAGACGCAGGTTGGACTAGATGCCCTCTGAGCTCCCTTATGATTATTCAAATCTATGACTCATACAAGGTCAAATAGTCATCAGCATCAATTAATATGTATTGGATACTCTGCATAGACTCATTTCACAAAGATTTGTCTTGCCTTCTAAAGCATATTTATAAGCAACCTCCTGATAACCATAGAAGGAACTAGAAAAATTGATATGCTTTAATTCCTTTACATACTACCATTTCTACCCTTATTATGTTGCTAGGCAGCAACTCAGAGTTCTTGAATGCTGGTAAAGCAAATAACATTAAACCAAAATATTCCCCAGAGCTGGTGATGGGTCAGATGTTATGTGTGATCATCTCCACATTATACCTGTATGGCAACTGTGTCTGGCCTATGCTCATTTCCCCCACAGACCTGGCTAAATTTGAAGTTGCTTACACAAAAGCAAAATTCAACTGGGAGTTTTTTAGATCTTCTTAGGGGAGCCAAACCTATTAAATTCAGGGCTGAGAAGGCCCATAAGGTAGAAGAGCATAGGAGAAGGACTAAAGATGAGCTAGCTTGCCTGGCATATCTTAAAATATAAAACAGAACAAAAAGGGTCATTCTTGGTTTGGGATGATATCTTGGAATCAACAAACATGAACTTGGACAGACTTGAAGAGTTAATGGAGTTTCTTGGCCTACTCTGGTTCACGAGGTCATGGAGAGTGGGTCATGACTGAACGACTGAACAACACAACAGGCAGAGCTATGACTAAAAGATCAGGTTATTGACTCAATTCACTAAATTTTATTCACCAAATCCAAAAGCACCTACATGCACTTAGGTGCTAGAAACAACTGAGCTTGACTCTAAGTAAGAAAAACAACTCGTTGAAATAGAAAGCCACCAGGGTGCAGTAGATAGAGCACCAAACCTAGAGTCAGGAAGACCTGATTTCAAATCCAACCTCAGACACCTAATAATGGCCTAGCTGTGTGACCTTGGACAAATCACTTAATCCCATTGCCTTAAATAAATAAATTTTTTTGAAAAAAGAAAAGAAATAGGAAGCCACCAATGCATATGCTTCCTTCCCTTTTTCTTTCTCTGGCCCTTGGTGCTATATATCTGTAGGTCAGTTCTCCTAACAATACAGAAGCCATATCGACGAAGTCTCTGTCTTCACAAACTCTAACTGTACATATGTTCACGAAGCTGTATAAATTTTTTCTGATGTTTGTTCCAGGTCCTTTGTGAAAGTGGATTTAAATAAGAAAAATATTAGTTATACCTGTGATAACAGGTCACAGCAATGAAGATGTAGGTTCAGTAGATAACTTTTGGTTAGAGAAGATAGATTAGTAATCTTGGGGGTTACCCAGACCTGGATAGGTAGATTTCTGATTGACCTAGATCTTATATACAATTACTGAATTTATATATTTTTTAATCTTTTATAAATTCTCTGTTGCAGTCCTACTCTGATATGTCAACATAAAATTTGAAATACCTCTGAGCTTTCGAAGTCTGTCTCAACAAAAGTTTTAGCTGAACATGTTGAAAATTAGGTTTCAAATATATTTTCAGAGATGGTTTTGTGGGCAAGAGGACTATACTACTAAAGTTTGAAGTTTGTCTTTAGAAGGTTGATCAAAGGAAGATGGTTTGGGTATTTTTGTCAAAATAATTCATTTTTTGGCCAATGTAATTCTCATACCTTCTACCAAGGTGGGAGGGGGTCATGAGTTTCATCGGTAAGAGGAGTTCCATTCAAGGATCTTTTGAAGAAATACCAGAGGATTTTGCTCATGAAAAAACTCCTAGATAAAAATAGACTTCAACATTTGTTAGCTGGGGGCGGGGGGAGAAGAAGATGAAATATGTGCTAGATTCAGAGTCTTAATGAACAGTGTTGGTGTCAGAAAAAGAAGATCAAGACCGGAGACCTTGTCAAATGAGGATGATTTGGGCAACTGGGGAAGTCTAGTACAGAGATCAAGAGATTTAGTGGTGATAAGATCGTATCATCATTGTATAAGATTTTACATAAGAGAAAACTGAGGCCCACGGAAGTCATGTGACTTTACAAGGTCACACCAATCTTAAAACATCACAGGTCGGACATAAACCCAAGAGAGATATCTTAAAGCATCTGAAGTCTGTCATATGGACTGCTTAGCCACAGAGAAGAAATCATTAGGAGAAATGCGTGTAAGGGGCAGAGGCAGATTTCAGCTCAACTTAAGGAAAAATTTCCCAACAATTAGAGAAGTCCCAAAGTCGAATGCATTACCTCATTAAGCAGTGGGTTCTCACCAGTGGTGGGATTCAGCTGGTTTGCACCAGCCTGCAGAACTGATACCTAATTTTTAGATTGAATTCAGTGAACCAGGTGTTAAAGTGGCACTGGCAATCAGAGTTCTCTGTAAGGTGGGCACCTGAACAGCCACATGTTGAAATCACATATTTCTGTTCCCACTCATCTGCACAACAGCATTTTCTAAGTGTCTACAGTAATGTTCATTCTAACCATGGGTAAAAAAAAATCAACAGATCTATGCTTGCAATATTTATTTATTCATTTCTCATTATATCTTTGATGAAATACTATCTTTTAATTCCTTCATCTTTTTTACTTCAATAAACAAACATAATGTAAAGAGAAAAAGTGCCAAACAATTAGGGGATGACAAGCAGTCATTTATTTCCACTTTGTGTTACACCCAAAATTCCCCCCAAGATATTATGAGTGGGCTGATGTTCCCTGAACAGTGAAACCAATAGGAAGCTGGGACACAATGAACTGATAGAAATATAGATTTCAAGGATTATGTTATCGACCATTTCAGAAGCTATGGAAGTAGAAGAAAAAAAGAGAATAGGTAGAATGCATATGTTCTGCATATGTTTCAACACTGGTTGCTGTGATCACATGGCAACTTTCCCTCCGCAAGGATACTTGCTTACTGCAAGTAATATAACAATCTAGCTTTGTGTACCACTTTTCTTGTTTGTTTTCTTTGTTCTTATTTGAGTATTAAGTGCATGAAATATTAAACTACCTTGCGGTATATCTTTTTGTATTAGGGCAGAGAATCAGTTGTTAATTTATTTGAATCCTACCAACAGTTTCCACTTCTAGAAATCTCCAGGTAGAGAGGTTTGATGACTACTTGGGTAAATCACAGATGGAAATGAGTTGGACTAGATCACCTCTGAAATCTATTCTGAGATTCTGTTATTCTGTGAGCTAAGCAATGACCATGGTGCTGCTGATCTGTGAAGCCATGGAATCCAGTGACTTGGAACTAAGAATGCTAAAAAAGGCCATGTCCTTCTGAAATATATTTGCAAGGAATCTCATTCCTGGGGAAACCACAGATGTCCAAAGACCTCACTAGTTGGAAACAATTCTCTATAATGGTTGAAAAGGTTTTTAATAACAGCACTACATGAATTCTACCCAGCACAATAATATTATAAGTAGGATCATTTTTATAAGTTATAAGCATATATTTATGTTAAAGTTATTTTGATATCATATTAAAGGCTTGTTCCCATCTTTTCTTCCATTGTACTCTTTGCATTCAGGTCAACTCCTATATATATATATATATATATATATATATATATATATATATATATATTAATGAAACTTTTTTCATTAAAAAACTATATGAAAATCCTCTGAAAACAAAACAGGACTAAGCTATACCTAGTGACACATGCCTATATTCCTAGCTATACGGAAGGCTGAGACTGGTTGATAGCTGGCACTTAGAAGTTCTGGGCAATACTGGGCTACACCAATTGGACATCCAAACTAAGTTTGGCATCGATATAGGGAGACTCTGGGGAGCAAGACTTCCAAGGAAAGCTAAGCCAGTCAAGGTCAGAAATAGAACTGGTCAAAATTTCAGCACCAAATGACCCATGAATAGTTCCTAAATTTCCAGCAGTCTTCAAAAAGCAAAAGCAAAAAAGAGGACTGAAGGATTGTAGATAAATTAACAGGCTAGAATAATAGATCATTCACCAACTAGAGAGGTTTAGATGCAGATCTTAGAGCCATTGTTTACTCATACCACACTCAAAAGTCACAGGTTCTGGTGACCTTACTCAATATGTAAAATGAAAGAGATTCAGAAAATTAAAGAGAAGTACAAACACTTTGATACAATTAGGTAAAGTCATCAAATTGTTATACTACAACATGGAAGGTCCAGGGAAAAATTGCTTAGTGGACTAAGTATGGGAAAATCTGGGGAAACCTTAATGAAATTTCCTTGGCCTGTACTGTAATTACCATCAACAGACCACTTACCTCTTGCACTCTTGGAGACATATTAGATAAAGCCCTTCCCCAGGATCTCAGATTGATACCTTGAGAACTGCTGTCTAAGAGTGTGGGAAGCTATAAATGATAAGAAGAAAGAAAGGGGAAAAAAGTTCAGTTGTACATGTGAGTACATACACACTCACACACACACACAAACAAACAGTACATGATCATCCATTCTCCTGGGTCCATTAAAAAAAAATTCACCCCCCTACTTTCTGATCACAGAGCCTATTTCTATGAGATTGTTTCTAGAAGCACAGCTCATTTTTTAAAAAATCTAATTGAGAAGATCAAAGGATATTATTCTAGGTCACCCTGCTGAGCAAGTCAATCACAAATAGTTTCATGATAACATTCAATACACTAAAGTAACCCAGTTTAGAGTCACTGAGCAAGCCTCCTGGAGGAAGACAAACAGAGAGCAGCTGTGGGAGTAAGAGGAAGAATGTGAGTGGAGTGTTGCCAGCATGGTCACCTCAGTGTCTCTCCCCACCCT
This sequence comes from Macrotis lagotis, assembly GCF_037893015.1. Lineage (NCBI taxonomy): Eukaryota > Metazoa > Chordata > Mammalia > Peramelemorphia > Peramelidae > Macrotis > Macrotis lagotis. The sequence goes on from NC_133662.1 coordinate 193,275,415, forward strand.
CCCGGACTTCCCTGCAGATTGTTCCCATCTTTTCTTCCATTGTGCTCTTTGCATTCAGGTCAACTCCTCTTCCCCTGTTCAACACTGGCTCTCTTTAGTCCTGGGAGTTCTCCAGTTACACGATCTGCCTGAACTGCTGCCAGGCAGATTATCAAGGGGAAGAAGCTCTCCTCTAGATTTCCCAAATGCCAGCAGTGTGTCTTTGGCCCTCATGACCAGTGCAAGGGTTCTCCACTTCAGGGGATCCATGAGCTGCCCAATCTGGCTCCAGGAATCTCCAAGTATTTGAAAAAGTCTAAAGGGCAAACTCAACTGCCAAACTCAGACTCCATAACATCTAAACTGTGACTAAAACATTTCCTGCCATGTGGGGATCTTTTAGGAGATTTGATGAAAGCCAAACTCCAATTTTGGAGGGGCTGAGATATACAAACTACAACAGAACCTTTTGTAATATATTTTGGACTGCTCATATTTATGGGTTTTTTAAATAAATAAATATAAATACAATAATAAATATAAATATAAAATATAATAAATGTAAATATAATAAATATAAAATAAATATTTAAAATAAATATTAAGTGGCATCCTTTACTTTTACTTTATATTTCCCTCCCCTTCTCCCTTGTATAGAGTCATCCCACAGAATAAGGGGAAAAAAAGAAGGGAACCCCCCCCCATAGTGGATTGAAACTAACCAACATATCAAAAAATGCCTATTATTATAGAGAGCTTTCCACACTCAGATCCCTACTTCAGTAAAATAAAGTGGAGGTAGTGCCTTTGGGTGCAATGGATAGAGCATCAAGTCTGATGTCAGAAATACCAGAGTTCAAATCTGTTCTCAGACACTTACTGTGTGACCCTAGGCAAGTCACTTTACCTTGATTGCCTCAGTTTTCTCTCCCATAAAATAAAATGACAAACCAGCATCTTGACCATGAAAACCCCCAAAAGGGTTCCTTCCTTTCATCTTCAATACCTAGCACAATTCTTGGTACAGAGTAGTTATTTAACATAAATATTTGTTAATTGATTGATTAGTTGCCTTGTCTTTAAAAAAGACTTCGCTAGTGTTGATGATTAGCACTTTTACATTATCTTGTTGGAATCCTACAATAATTATCCAGTGAATTGGCTCCAAAAATATTATGATCCCCACTTTACAGATGTGGAAATTTTCAGAGAGGCTAAGGGAGCTGCTCATGGTCACACAGCTAATAAGCAGGATTTAAATTTAAGGCCTTCCTGATTTCCATGTATAATAACTCATCCATCCAGTATGAAGACAAGGAAAATAAAGTAGACAATGAAGTAGGTGGGATCAGACTTTTTTGAGTGAAGAATACACTTCATTGTCTAAGTTGAGATGTATGTGTGTGTGTGTGTGTGTGTGTGTGTTTAAGTATGTTTCAGTTTTCCCAATGTCTATGGCTTTCTTCTATTCCAAATAAGTTGGGGTTTTTTTGTTTTGTTTTTTTAATTTCACAAAAAAATAAAGAATTGCTCAATACCAGGCACAAGTTTTATGTATAAACAGATTATCCTTCCCATTTTGCTGCTGAGAAATCTTTGCATCCCTTCCCCTCCACCAGGTGTGTATACTGTTGCCTGGTGTCTTCTTCCCGAATTTAGCCACTATACCTGACCTAGAAAGAAGATTCTGCAAGATTCCCTCCTTACCCAATCCCTGCCCTGTGAGCTCAGATTGTTGATGCTGACTTTGAAGCCTGCAACTACAAAATCCATAGTTGAATAAAAGACAGAAATGGGGGGTGAGGGGTCGGTCCTCGTGGTTGCCTAATCGGGGGGACTAGTCTTCCTAGAGTTAAGTGTGGACTCTTCCTCATTGTTACCTCTCTAAGTGGGAATCAAGCCAACTAGAACCAAACAACACAACCATAGCACATGAAGACTATTCTCCTATCAGACAGAATCTGGTTGGATCACTTAAAATATGGCCCTTGGGAGAAGGACACTGATGAGAGTGAGCCTGAGATCCACTAGATTGAACTGAAAACCCCCATCATCGGTATTAAGATGGCCATGAAGAGCTAACATAAGCTATTTGAAGTATGTAAAGCACTTTACATTGATTATCTCATTTGACCCACATGAAACCCTGTGAGATAGGGGCTATTATTTTATATACAGGAAACTGAAACTGAGAGAAATTAAGTGACTTGACCAAGGTTACACAGAATAACGAGGATCTGGGGGAGGAGCTGACCTCATCTTCCCATCTCCAAGTTCAGCCTTCCTAGCTTTCATTTCTATCCCTTTACCTGTGCTATCTCTTTGGAATAAAGGATACTCACCCAGCCTGGACCTACTATGTACCCAGTCTACTATGTACCAGGCACTATAACCTTGGGCAAGTCACCACTTCTCTGGGTCTCAGTTTATTCCTCTGTAAAATGAAAGGGTGGGGTTAGCTGTCCTCCAGGATCATGGGTACTGTGATGGTACCATGAGTGAGCATGATGCCTCTCTGCACAAGGCAAGGCATTCCCTTCAGTGGGTTTCTGAGTAGATTTCTCATCAGGACCTTTAGATAATTCTTCTGGAGTTATCAAAACCCAAATATAAACTGAAGAGGGTCATATTGCAAAGTGGAAATCATAGTGGATTTGATTTGAAAATAGATCTCTGCCACCTCAGCAAGCCCTTACCCTCAGCATCCTCACCTGCAAAATTAAGAGGATGAATTTGATGACCTCTAAAGCCCTTTCTGGCTCTGATAGGTGGGGGTGACTCCATCATCCTGGAAGAGCAGATTAGAGAACAAATAATCCATCTCCTCACTTTGAATGAATGGAAGCCAAGACTGCTGGCTCACAGGTAAATGAGTCTGTGGGGATTCTCGGACATCGCCCAGCCCAAGGCAGGCATCCGTGACCCATAAGGAAGACTTAGGCTATGAAAATAAACCTTGGGGAGTATATGCATTTTTATCATTTCCCTCTTGTTACTCATCTTCTGTGAGAAATGTTCAGGTCTCTGTCCAGTCACCAGACAATGTGGATGCTTACAGGCAGACTGACTCCAGCTCTTTACCCTGAGAAAATGTAAAGCTAAGCTCTCAGGAAACAAGCTCTTTGAAGATGAATGATTATGGCAGGTATTTTTGGTTGTTGCTTTTCTGAAAATAGACTACTAATAAACTCACATTTTTATAGCAATTTAAGATTTGCAAAACACTTTCCTTATGACTCCAATGTGAAATAGTGATTTGAGTATTATGAATCTCATTTGATAGGGACAATTTAGGGCACCCATCCCCTGAAAGTTTACTCCCATGAATACATTCCAAGGGTGTGCTACTTAAAGTCTTAGATCGTTTGAGGACACTAAAGTTAAGTGACTTTCTCACAATACCACTACATATGAGGGAGGACTTGAACCCAAGACAGACCTCTCTTCACTATGCCCTGATGGCTCATTCAATTTTATTTACGTTATATTGATGATACTTTTTATACTTTAATTATTTTCAGAGCTACCACCACTAGTCTCTATTCCAAACCCCCTCCCCCCATCCAGCCTTATTTTATAACAAACCAAAAAAAGCAGTTCGACAAAACTGTAACAGCAACATTCTGCTCACAGAGTCCCCCACCACATCAATTCTAGGAAAGAAGGGAGATTTATTTCTTCATTTTTCTCTGGTACAAAGTCTCGGCATCCAGATAACTTCTGGTACTTAGCTCCATTTAACTGATGAGAAAACTGAGGCTTACAGAGCCAAATCAATTTGCCGAAAGTCACACAGTCCTTAAAGTTCTCCTTAGGTTCTCTTCCTATTTAGTCCTTTTCAGTTGTATCTGTCTCTGTGATAATGAGATAATGGAATGGTTTGCCTTTCCTTCTCCAGTTCATTTTACAGATGAGAAAATTGAGACAAACAGGGTTAAATAACTTGCCCACAGTCACATAGCTAGGAAGTGTCTGAGGCTAGATTTGAACTCAGGAAGTTAAGTCTTCCTGACTCCAGGTCCATCACTCTATATACAGCCCCACCCAGCTGTCCTAGGATCTGAACTACAATTGCCTGACCCCCAAGTTCAGCATTCTTTCTAATAAGCTCTCCCATAAATCCTACTGAAGCAAACAAACATAGACATAAAGCAATTAGGTTTGAAAACAAACAAACAAGCTCTGTCTATGATGGTGTTCTGAGCTTTTGGAGCTGAATTTCTGAATGAAACATTTATCTAGACTCTTGGGAATGGCATTCCCAAGTCAGACAGTCCATTACTGTGAGAGCTGTGGTCTCTTCTGTGCTGATGGAAAAGTTCAAAAGTAATGGAATTAAGCTAACTTTTTAAAAGATATAATTCTCTGCCTCTTTCCTCCTACTCCCCCCCCCCCCAACAAAAACCCAAAATCTGGATGAAGGATTTTCTACTACTCGTGAGAGGACAGCTGCATTTAGCCTCAGACCTGTTGTTCCAGGGAAGCCAGCTTTATCCGGGAGGGAAGTGTGTTGCTGAGTAACCAGGAGAACTGGGGATCTGAGGAATGTTTGTTAGGATCTGACAGCAGTTAAGTGTCAGATGAAAAGAGAGGAAACTGGCTGCAGTGGTGAGGGGGCAACAAACAGGGACAATCTGAGGACTGGGAAATGCGTCATGAGTAGAGAATTTAGACTAAGTCATTTCACTCTGGGGCAACAACAACAAAAAGGCCAATCTGTAGTTCCAGGAGAGGCCACAGAGACAAGCTGTTTCCCAAAGGCTTGGGGGAACAGAGTCTCTTTGACTGACCAGGGTGGGCATGTGAACAGACTGGCCACATGATGCTCTCAGACTCTAGTGAAAATGGGCAAAGGGGCCTTTTTGGCTCTTTGTGGGGTCTTGAGTTCTGGTATGAGTGGCTTGTGGGAATCAGCCTGGGGCTCCAATTATGGATGCTTGTCAGGAGGTCACTGGATCATATGAGAGCTAGAAGGACTTTGGAGATCATTTAGGAGAGTCTCTTTCTTTTACAGCTGAGGAAACTGAGACCCAGAAAAATTTATTCAGTCACCCACAGAACTCAATCACAGAGTTAATATTCAAAGCCAGGTCCTCAGACTCTTTTCCTAATCTTCTTTTCCCTATATCCCACTATTCCTCCTAATCTAATCCTTGGGAACTTGCAAGGATCGCCTCTGCATCTATCAAATTCAGGTGTGGTGTGGGGAGAACTTTCTAGTGATGAGAGTTACACTAACCGGGAATGGAGGTTTCCCTATTATAAGAAGACTTCAGGAAGAAGGGAGACCATACTTGCTGGGCATATTAGAGGAAATTCTTCTTTAGGTTTGAGTTGGACTAGATGAACTCAGAGGTTCTTTCAAGTCGAGTGTCTCTCAGGAAAAATCTCTGACTTCTTTCAAACTCAGCTTTCAAAGCTCACACACACATGTATAAGTGTGTGTGAGGTATAGGGTATATGTAGATTTCTAATAGTTACATATTTATACACAAATATGTATATATGCACACGTATTTCATATATGTTCATATATTATTATTTTTATTAGAGAGAATGCTCAACTTGGAGTCAAGACCTTAGATCAAATCCTGCCTCAGCCATCAGCTATGACCCCAGGCAAAATACTTAACTTTTCCTAGACTCAGTTTCATCATCTTGTCCTTCATTCTTAAAGAAGACCATGGCAACAGGGAGGTGATGCCATCACAAGCACATGAATTAGATTTGAGTGGGGGGGCAGCGCTATGCTAAGACATCAGCCTCACTTTCTCCCCCAGAACCGTAAGAGTCCAGTGACCAGATATGAATCTGGACCACTGGAGATGGCCCTGGATGCAAGACAATCAGGATTAAGTGAGTTGCCCAAGGTCACACAGCTAGTGTCAAGTGTCTGAGGCCTGATTCAAACTCCCATCCTCCCACCTCCAAGGCCAATGCTCTATCCACTGCACTACCTAGCTGGATGCAATATGACTATCTGATGGGAATAAAAAAGAGAACATGTAAAGTGTTTCTGAAAATCTTAGAGTTCTATAGAAATGTGTTTTTATGAATATGCATGAATATCTATACATATATGTAAATATATATAAGAATCTGTGTGTAGTTCTGTGGGTGTACACCGGAGCTATTTAATCTGATCTTCATAATAACCTTGGGAGGTAAATGCTATTGAATATTCAGAGTGGAACTGGAGCTGATCCCAGAAGAAAACTAGGGATTACACTTTTTTTTGAGGCACTTGCCCAGGTCACTAGTAAATGCTTGAGGCCAGATGTGAAGTTAGGTCCTCCTGCCTCCAGAGCCAGGGCTGTATCCCGGACTCTATCCCTTGCACCACCTTGATAAACAGAAACTAAGAATTCCAAGAGGTCAAAGTGGAAGAGGGAGAACATTCCCAGCAGAGAGGAGACAGCCCATGCAAAGTCACAAGGGAAGAAAAGGGATATTGAATTGACAAGGACCTGCAAGTCCTCCACTTTAATGTGAAGGGGAATAAAGCCTCAGGAGCTGATGTTATGCTGGGGGATGCCACATGCAAACCAAATAGTTTTTAAAAAGGTAAATAAAAGATAAGTTGAAGAGAGGGAGACTCAACAGGATCTTGATTTTTGGAAACGCTTGGCTGAACTGAGTCGTCTTCTCTCCAATGAGCTTTCCTCCCTCATTTCTAGACCAGAGGTGACTGACAGAAAGGGACAAAGAAAGTGGGGGGGGGAAGAGGAATGTTTGAATTCTTCTGTTACCCCCAAGATGCCAGAAGCCTCGTTTGGAGCTATGTAAACTCCTTAAACCTGTAGCTGTGGTAAATGGTAAGAGGCTTATAATGGGGAGAAGCTAAAAGATGACAAAGTCAAAACTATATGGAACCCCATTTCTAAATGCTGATGATTTGGGGCTTTTCCACTGGACTTTAGCTCTCCTTCTGCCCTTGATGACAGCATTCCCTTCATAAGACTTCAAATGGCTAGTTGAAATTTAACCAGCTCCAGTGACCTCTCAGAGGGCAGAGACTAGCTCCCAGTGGATAATCCACAAGTTTTCTTTGGGGTGAGCAGAAGGTCCAAGCTTTTTTCTTTTGGGGGGAGGGGGGATTTACTGCTGCTGCTGAGCATTTAAAGAGGCAGCCCTTTAGGGGTTCTCCTTAGAGAACAATATAGAGCCTTCCCAGGAGTCAGCGAAGGAGGGAAGAAATTATGTCAGATAAGTCCTAAACTGGAACCATGGAGTGGTTTAGGGAAAGGAATGGAGGCCGACCCATACTCTAGGAGAAGCCTTCTGCAGAGAGAGCCTCTGAGCTGGCCCTCTGCGGAGGCCAGATTCCCTCTACCAGCTCCTAGTGACTGGGGGAGGGGAGGGGAAATGCAGGTTTCCCAGCAGTGTGGCAGGGCTTGGCACCGACCTCGGTTCCCCTGCCGAATTTCCACAAATAAACATTTGACGCCAAAGGGACAGATTTGCTTCTCAGCAAGATTTCAAAGCTGTTCAGCCATAGGCCAAGAGAAAACAGGATGAATAGTCAGAAGGGGGAGGAGGGAGGAGGAAAGGAAGGAGCCAGGGAGTGAAGAAGAAGAGGAGGGGGGGAAAGGAGGAGAAGGAGGAGGAACAGACCCTGGGCCAAATCAGATGGCAATCATCCCAAACCCCTCACCCTAACCTAAAGCAAAATGACTTCTGGGGGGAAAAACCCTACAGCTTAGTGAGTTGTGGCAAGAAGCACATTTCTTACCCAACTCTGAAGTTACTGTTTTCAACTACAAGTGAAAGTCCTCAAAAAGACTTCACTGACCTTCTCCCTGATTTAGAGGAAAAGAGACAGAGCAGTAGCCTGGGAGCCAGGATACCTGGATTCAAATCCTGCCTCAGTCACTTAGTAGGTGTGTGACCCTGAACAAGCCACTTTGTAGAGCTACAAAGAGAGGGCAGCTAAATGGCACAGTGGATAGAGCACCAGCCCTGGAGTTAGGAGGACCTGAGTTTAAATTGGACCTCAGACACTTAATAATTACTTGTGTGACCCTGGGCAAGTCACTTAACCACATTGCCTTGCAAAAAAAAAACTACAAAGACAAAATGAAAACAAGAATAAGGAAAAAAAAAATTAATTTGGAGGATAGGATACAAATAAGTTGGAAGTCCCAGTGGCCTTGCAGGAATAACTCTAATTTAAATTCTGCCTCAGATTCTTACTAGCTATGTGACTCTGCACAAGTCGTTGTAAAATGGATAATCCTGGGGCAGCTAGGTGGCATAGTGGATAAAGCACCGGCCTTGGAGTCAAGAGTACATGGGTTCAAATCCGGTCTCAGACACTTAATAATTACCTAGCTGTGTGGCCTTGGGCAAGCCACTTAACTCCATTTACCTTGCAAAAACCTAAAAAAAAAATGGATAATCCTTTGTCAAAAGGTTTTTGTGACCCAGTGAGATAATATATTTAAAATGCCATATATACTCCATCTAATAACAATGACAATAAGAATAATGATGATAATAATAATAATCTAATAATTATCTAATAATGATAATAATAATCTAATGCTGAACTAAGCCAAGCCAGAAGGGACAAGAAACCCTTAGACAAAAATCCAATCCCTTCACTTTACACTTCTTTCTGGAGTCTGCCCAGAAAACCTCACATTCCCTCAGGGGAACAAGTCAAGATGTGCCTCATTTCCTCATTTTAAAAGGGAAGAAGTTCCCTTCTGCCTTCAAGTCTATGATCTCATGATTGCTTACTAGGGTCTTGAGGGTCTTGGGGAGAAGGTTTTAAAGACATTCTCACAGATATTGAAGGAAAGGGTCATTCCCAGAGAAAAGCAAAGCTGGTCTCAGTGGGTCCCAACCCCAGGTTGTCCCATTCCTGTTGTCCTAGGAAGTTCTCTTATTTTCTGGGCCTCAGAGGTGGGCTGGGTGCTCTGTCAGGCAGGTGTTCTCTGTGGTTTAATAAGATTTCCTTTCTTTAAATTTTTTTTGAGAATAAATGCTAACTTGACATTTCACAAAAACTATTTTTGTATCTGTGTGTGAGAAATTACATATGTAAACAGAAAACCCAGCTATCTCTGCATTGGAGGCTTCCTAAGCTCCAGTGGCTCAGTGCTCGGGTAAACATGGCAGCCTGCCAGCCAGCTGCAATAACAGTGCGGTTCCAGAAAGAGGTTCCCTTCCCCTGATGGCAGCACCCAGCTGGGTCCCCAAGGGAGGGCCCAGGCTCCCTGCGCCCTGCTGCCCGCCCCCCTGCAAGCTCTGGTTGCTGCCCCATCTGACCAGCCTTTTCTCTCCCCTGCCTTTGTTTGGGGTTTGTGTGTTTGTGTACTTGGTCGGGTCCCACCCAGTTTGGCGATCAGAACCAACAAATGGAAGGACTCATTTTGGCTTTTACAAAGGCTAGTTTGGAAAGTTGGTTTGTATAATCCATGAGCCAAGAAAAGTGAGGAGGAGGAGGAGCAATATCAATAACATCAATAGTCCTAACAATCAGTATGGCTGCTGTTCCTGCTGTGGCTCCAGCTGGAATTTATATAGGATCTTCAGGTGTCCAAAGCTAACTACAGTGCTATTACACTCACAACAATCCTGGGAGGCGAGTACCATTACTATCTTCATGTTACAGGCGGAAGAACTGAGGCAGAGAAAGGGTAGAGGGGATTCAGATGGGTTCCAAGCTAGGGGGAAAACCCAGGTCTTTCTGACTCCAAGTCCAATTGGAAAGAAAAGCTGCCTCCCACAGACCCCTTTTCCATTTGGAGCCAAGGGAAAACCCCTTCTTTGCCCTCAGAGATGGAAACAATCCTTTGGGGGAATCTGTCTTGCTCAGCCCACATCTCAGATCCTTCTGGACACAAATGTGGTAAAACAGAATCTTGCTGAGGGGGCCCCTAATTTGCATGGTGGTGGGCTTCAGACATGCTTATTGAAATGAGCTGACCCCTTCTAACTGAGAAGGAAGAGCTAGAGCCACAGGGCTGACCCAACCCTCAAACAAAAGCTTTGATTAAGATGACTGTGTAGGAGCCCCTCTGGAGGGGACACAAGACCTAAGATGGAACAGACCCTGCCATCAGGACTCATAGTCTACTGGATGCTTTTTAAGAATGGTGATCTTATGAAAGCTCTCTGAAGAAAACAAATCTTTCAGACATAGAATGGCGCTAAAGGAAGCTGATGACTTTGCAAGAACTCAAAACACAAAAGTTCAATACCAAAAGAATGAAAAATTAGAAGAAAATGTGAAAAAACAACTGATCTGGAAAACAGAACCAAGAAAGATAATTTTAAAATTATTGGGCTACCTGAAAGTCATGATCAGGAATAGAGCCTTGACCTCATTTTTAAAGAATTTCTACAGGAAAATTGCCCTGATATCCTCAAAGCAGAGGGTAAAATAGAAATTGAGAGAATCCACTGATCTCCCCTGGAAAGAGATCCAAAAAAACCCAACCCCCAAGAATATTATAGCCATGTTCCAGAACTCCCAAGTCAAAGAGAAAATATTACAAGCAGCCAGAAGGACACAATTCAAATATCATGGACCTGCAATCAGGACTACCCAGGATTTAGTAGCATCTATATTAAGGGCTTGTAGGGGCTTGGAATATTCTGGAAGGCAAAAGAGGTTGGAATGCAACTGAGAATCAACTACCCAGCAAAACTGAACATCCTCTTCCAGAGGAAAAGTTGGACTTTCAATGAAACTGGGGGATTTCAAATATTCCTGTTGAAAGGGTCAGAGCTGAACAGAAAGTTTGACTTTCAAGTACAAGACTCAGGTGAATCATAAAGAACAAGAAGGGTAAATTATGAGGGGCGATGATGAACTGCGTGTATTCCTGCATGGGAAGATGATACTGATAATGCTCCTATGAACCTTTTCATTTAATAGAGCAGGTAGAAGGAGCTTTTATAGATGAGGCACAGAAGAGAGTAGAATTTGAAGCTATAATGTATGGTAAAAATGCAGTCATTGGGTGAAAGGGAAATGTACTGGGAGTAAGATAAAGGAGAGGTAGAATCGGCTAAGATATTTCATATAAAAGATATTTCATGTAGCTTTTGCAATGGTATGGAAGTGGGGAATGAGGAAACCATTCTCATTGGAAATGGCTCAGAGAGGAAACAGCATACATATTCAATATGGTATAGACATCTAGAAGAAAAAGGAGAGAAGGTGGATAGGGGGAGGGGGGATGTGGGTGATAGAGGAGAGGGTAGATCATAGGAGAAGATAGTCAGATATAACAAATTTTCTTTTTTACTTTTTGCAAGGTGGTGGGATTGGGTGGCCTGGGGCCTGGTGGTTGCTGGGTCTCTGGGGTGGGATGTGGGCTTGGGACCTCTTGGCCGCAGGGCAGGTGCTCTGTCCACTGCACCATTTGGCTGCCCCACAGCACATTTTTGAAGAGGGACAGAGTCAAAGGAGAGAGAAAATATAATAGATGGTAGTGGGGAGGAATGGATGAAGAGAATTACAATCTGCAACAGCAACTGAGGAAAAATATGGAAGTAACTACTATGATGGATTTAGGGAAAAGAATGTGATCCGCCCAAGACAGAGCTGATGGAATCAGAACACAGAGTGAAATACATTTTTTTTCTCTTTTTTTTACTTTATTTCTCATGAAGTTTTATATTTTTGTGGGGGAGGGGGTATTATGTTTACTCTTAAACAAGAATATTTTAGTAATGTGTAAATAAATTAGAGAAAAAAAATAAAACCAAAAAAAAGAACGGTGATCTTGGTTCTGAAGGCAGAATAGGAGAAAATGTCTGGGAACTTAAAGGGATAGAGGTCTCTTACTAAAAGACATGTAAGCTTCTCCAGGAAAGATTCCATCATAATCAATCCGCTATCTCCTGGGGTCCGGGCCCTGGGCTGGGACATAATCCCTCCCTCAAGGAATTAACATTCTTAAAACAGAACAAATAGTAGAACTAGAAGAAATATAGCAATATGTGACTGGGAGGTCAGACACACCCCACTTCAGAGCCAGAAGAGATCTGCTGGGCTGAAATTCTGTGGATATTTCAAGACAATTGCCATCTCCTGACACCTGTCCCACAGCAGGCCCAATCAGTGCACTCTGGACTCTGCTGGGGTGAGACCACCTCCCAGCCCTATTACTTTGGTTCAGGGCTTTGATCTTGGGGAGCAGCACCATGTCCTAGAGGCCAAAGCAGAGGCAGCAGCAGACCTTTGCCTCTCCTTCCCCATCCCTGTCTATACATTCCCCAACAAGAAGCAAGAGTAACCCCCAGAGAGACACTGAAGAAAGAGCCCAGGTGGCACCATCAGGCTGGGCTTGGTGAAGGTCAAATCAAATTCTTGCAAAGACAAGACTACTAACAAACCTTCCAATGAGGCTTAAAACTGTGGGAATAAAACTAATTAGACTTGATTCATGCTTGTCCTCTGGGTGCCTTTCTGACTTTCTCCCACCCTTGCCTGGGATGACCACTTAGACCAATCCTTAGGAATCTGAGGTGGAGGTAGAACTGAAGAACTGGGAGCACAGTCACCCCCACTGAGGGGAAGCTCCAGAGAAATAAACTCAGGGAAAATAGGAAGGGTGGGACAAGGAGAGGGATCCATGAAGGGCTCAGGCCTTTGGCCTCAGAAGGTCTCCCAGCACCCACCATGCTACAAGAATGCCAAATTCAACAGCAAAGGTATGAATTGAGGTCTTCTTGGTTCCGAGGGTAGCTTCACTGCAAAGCATTCCTTTCTTATAAATTCAAAATGCTATATGAATGTGGATATGGTTATTATAATGATCATTATTTTTATTATTGACAAGGCAACATGGCCCAATGGAAGACAGTTGGCCTTGAACCAGGAAGACCTAAGTTCAGGTTGTTCCTGGGTCATATATTCTGTGACCTTGGGTCATTAAACTCTAGAAAACTTCTAAGATTACAAAATACAGGCAGGTTGCTGATTTGTACCATGGAGAGGACATTTTAAAATAAGAATTCTCTATGCAGATAAAAATCAAAGGTCTAGAAATAAACAAACAAAAATCTATATATTTCTTTTTATATACTATATATTATTATATATTTCTTGGAGATCATCTAGTCCAACCACCTTAATTTGCACAAGGCAAAATTGAGGTCTAGAGAAATTAGGGGACTCGCCCAAAGTCATACAGGAGTCAGGATCTGAATCCATATCCCAGACACTGAATCAAGTATTTTTCCTTTGCACTCTAGAGATTCAGTTTCCTTATTCAAAGGTACAACCACTCATGTTACTATGGCTTTCTAAAGAAAGTAGCTAAAGAATGAATATGATAAATGACTTCTCAAAGCTTACCCTTGCTCCATAAGCCCATGATTCTATGTGGACTCACCATCTTGGAGAAGCCATGCCATGAGTGTTCATTCAGGAGCCATGAACAACCTGGCACCATGCCCCACAGCCCTGGGGATGACTGTTCCCGTGGGGCAGTAGCCAAGTCATTCACTTACCAGCTCAAAGAGCTTAAAGAAGTCCACATTAGAATACAGGGCATCTTCCACCCACTGCAAACTGCCTTGGGACAGGGGGCACAGGGCTTTCTGGACAGTTTGGGCCCCTCGTCGCTGGCTGAAGATAATGAACCGGTTTAGCAGGGCTTCACTGCAGGCGATGTCTTTCAGCATCAGGTCTGGGACACCATAGGCAAACTGTGAAAAATAACAAAATAATCCCCTTTAGGATTCAAAGGCTGCTCAAAACCCAAGTGAGAAACCTCTATGCTCTTGAAGCAAGAAATAGGGACCAAACTGGACCTTGGGGTTACCTTAGCTCAGCAGCTGGGACAGCACTTTGTGGGACCAGGTCTCTTCTGAGAAACCAAGTTCCAACCAAACTCCCAAATGACTTCCTGAAATTCAGGTCAGATATTCCCATCTACTTAGCCATTCAGGTACTTCGCAGTTTGTCCAGGGTCACACACCATAAAGACCCCTTGGCTCCAGTCAAATTCTCTCCTGGACTTTTACCTAGCAAACCTGTCCAAGCTGTCAAAAATTAGAATCATCTTGGCCAAAATGGGAAACCAAGTTACTCTGAAGTGAGGTCACAAGGCCCCGACAGTATTTTTGTGAGACTGGGCTACTTACTAGCCCATGGGCATGGGACTAGGTTTGGTTTTTCCTCTTATGTTCTGATCCTCGGATGATCTTCCAGCTGGGAGAGTAGATAGAGAAGCCCCTGAAGTTGGACCTAGGGGGTGGAGTCTAATAATGAGTATTAAGGGATGAAAGCCTGATATTAGATGATGATGAAAAATAGACTGAGAGGGTCAGGGGGACAACAGAGCTGGAGTCAGAATAAGATACATACTTAGAAATCTCAAGATGGAGAAAGAAATGCCTGAAGAAAGGAATAAAGAAAGAGGGCCTGAGACAGAAATTGAGATAGAACAAGGTGGACCAGGGACATATGCACATATGGGTGAGTATGATGAGGGTGCAGAAGAAGAAATCCTAGTTTGGAGCAACATGTGAGCTTTCATTTGTGCTTAGAACTCCCAGTGTGGACATTCCTTCCACAAGGGCAGATCAAGAACTCCCGTATAACTTGGAGTCTCAGAGCTGCCTTTGGGCACTAAGAGGTTAAGTGATTTTCCCAGGACCACACAGCTAGTCTGTGCCCAAGACTGGACTTGAACAGGGTCCTTCTGACCCCAAAGCTGGCCCCCTCTCTGCCACTAAGCTGCCTCACATGTTGTGCCCCACCCCTCCCCACCCCTCCCCACCCCCCAGTGAGGGACAGAGGTGAATAGAGCCCTTGTATGTGGCTGTTGACCATAAGCTTTCCTTAAGCTCCTGGGCTTATTTGTCAGGTGAGCTGGAGCCCCGGGGTATTGGGAACCGAACTGCTTGTTCTTGCCACATGGACGGTTTTCAGGCCCCAAAGCTCGCAGGGACTGGGGCTCCAAATAGATCTCATCTTGTCAGAGGGGAATTAGAAAGAAATTTCCCCTAAATTCCTCTGGTTATCTCTAACTGCCTTTTATTACCAACTGGCAACCAGCTCCCACATTTCCAGGATTTCGGTTTTTGAACCATAGAGACAGCAAGGAGGAAAATGAGTAATTGGTGCTGACACATTCCTCCCTCCTCCCCCCACCCCAATGCAACAGGGGAGGAGGGGTTAGGCCTGATTCTGAACCTCCCATTGAGCAAGGCTACATTCCAGGACAGGGCCAGTCCCAAAAGGACAGCCCATTCGGGGCAGCAGCCAACAGGTGCCCTGGACTGACAGGCTACCTCAAGCATGGGCTGACCTCTAGGACCCTTTGTTCTGTTTCTATGATCACCCGACCAGAGTTTAGCTCATCGGATCATGCATCTAGAGGTAGAAAGCAATGCAGAGTCCTATCCCCTTATTTTTCAGATCAGGAAAGAGGAGGGAAGGCTTGGAATAATGGACAGAGTGCTGAATTTAGAATGAGGAAGAACTGATTGAAAAGGGCTAAAATACCTTCCTGGAAACTTATTCCCTATGTGACTCTGGCCAAGTTGCTTCAGCTCAACCTGTTTCCTCATCTATAAATTGAGGGACTTAAGAGGGTCTCTGAGGACTCTACCAGTCTGCCCTTAAGCCCGCAGTCCCATGAAACTGAGGCCCAGGTAGAGGTTCATCCTAGATTATGTAAGTAGCAAATGTCAGGATGCGGGCCTACTGAGTCTTAAGCCAGCACTCTTACCATCAAGCCAATCTCGATGTTCTAACCACTTCTGAGGAGGCAACAGGAGGAATTGGTTAGGGAGTTTCCAGTCACAGTCCTTAGAAATGAAGAAGTTGAACAGGACTATATAGTAGAAGACCTAATACAAGGTTCACCTGGTCAAGGCCTTCACTAAGGGGACCTCATAGATCTCATAAACATATAGTTTCATCATATCTCATTTGCCCCACCATTTTCTTTTTTTTCCTTCATAATCTTTCTTTAATGCATCATTGTGACATGGAGGTGACCAGGAGCTCTGGAGAGCTGACTTGGAAAGGCTTCCAGTCAAGCCCAGGGCATAGATGTAGACTTGTTCCAGAAGGTTCACCAGGCTAAGCTTGATGACCTTCAATACCAGGTTGGCAGTTGACTGCTTCTGAACTAGTTTTTCAGTCACAGAGGCTTAGGAGATAATTGGCCAAGTAATAGGAGATATCAGAGACCCTTATAAGTAAAACTGGACATCTTGACTCACTTTATAGATGAGGAAATTGAGGATTTAATGACTTATCCAAGGTCACAAGGATATTAGTTTCAATGATGGGATTTGAAACTGGGTTCTCTGACTCTGGATGCATTTTTCTCTCCATTGTACCTTGTGGCCTCTCTAGCAATGGATGAAATTCCAGATCTCTGAATTAAACTTGTGGGATCACAAATATAGAGCCAGAGGAATTTTAATTGTCATCAAGTGCAGCTCCTTTTACTGTTAAAGAAACTGAGAGGAGGACCATATGTAGCCATGTGAGTGTCTGAAGCAGGATTGGAACTCCAGCCTTTTTGATTCCGAGTCCACACCATATCTATGCGACCTTTCTTCCTCTCATTCATAATATAAACATCAGAAGTTTATAGCTCATTATATAAATAGCACATATATACATTGCTTGCCTAGGCAATAAGCACAATGATGCTAATAGGTCGTGGTTCTGTCTTCACTGAGCATATGCCTACAGGAAACAACAAAATGGGGGCTTTTGACCAATATGACAAATGGTTGACTGCCACCTGAGAAGATGGAAAAAAGGGCCAGCTCTCCTCTGAAAGACTTATAGGGAAATGTAAACAAGAATTGTGTAGGCTTAAGAGTCATGAGGGAATTAAAGTCCTCTAGAAGAAGCGAGTTCCTTTTTGTATAAATTGGGATCCAAGTATCTCAGTGGATGGACACAGGGCCTGAAGTCAGGAACATTCAACTACCCAAGTTCAAATATGGCCTTGGACACTTACTAACTGTTTGATCCTTGGCAAGTCACCAATTCTGTTTGCCTCAGTTTCCTCATCTGTAAGATGAGCTGCAGAAGGAAATGGCTAAGCATTCCGGCCTCTCTGCCAAGGAAACCCCAAATAGGATCACAGATAGCCACAATTGAATCAACTGAATAATAACAATAAAAAGGATCCATCAGAGCAAAGAAGTATCAGAAGGAGCTTTCAGAAATAGAAGGATGCTTCATTTCTTATTTAGAGCCCAAATCCTCTTTATCTTGTTCCCATTGTGTTTTTCTGAATGTTAAACACTAATCCTGACCTTTGAAAAGCAAGAAAGCTAAACAAGGCAAAGTGCCCTCCTTTCTGCCTCTTCCAGATGTTCCCTCTCCTTGGGTTTCTCTCTTGGCACCCTAGTAAGTGAAATCATAGCCATTCTCTTCTCTCCTCCCTCCTCCTCTAACCCTAACCCTAAACCCACAATTATTCATGTAATAGTGATGAGGCTGGGAAAATTCCTATGCCTGTAAGTGAAGGGCAAAGGTACATGCCCAGTTCTACCACCCTTGTTATATTCAATTCCCCTACCTGCTCAGGCCGGACTTGGGAGTTCATCAGAAGATAGACCACTGAGTCAGACAAGTGGAACGTGTGTGTCAGGAAGTGTGTCAGCGTCTCCTCTTCTCTTAGAATGTCCTTAATTCGAATACCTCTTCCTGCATATTAGGGATTAAAAAAGATGGGGGCAATTAGATGGGGGAAAATAAGGTCCTTGAAGACATAGCTGGTCTCACTTTGGAGAGAATCCTCAGCATCAGCAGAGAGTAACTGTCAATGATACCTTAGTGTGATCAAGCTGTAGATCCTTTCCTGAAAGTTAATTTTCAAAAGTTCTAGAAGGAGGGCAATGGGGGAAAGGAGCCCCCAAAGGAAAGAATAAGAGATAGAGACTGCAGAAGACCCACTTAACTGGCTCCATCTCTTCTCCTCTCTCAGTTACACATCAGCCAGTTTGGAACATAGGAAGTGCACAAAAAATGAACAAATATACGCTAGCTGATTGATCAAACAATTATAAGACTGTGTAGAATTAGAAGATATTAGCATAATTCATTTAAGATTTTCCAAACTTGAATTTCCTGGAGTTTCTGCCACTGAAACTTATCTTTCCAGACTGAAGGATCCACTAGAAGGGCTCCACAAGAGGGAGAACAAGAATAGTAGGGAAAAGCAGTGAAGTGTATTGAGAAGAAGCTGAACTTGGGAGTTAGGAAGATCTGGGTTTGAATCCTACCTGAGACACTGGCTAACTGCGTGTCCCTGGGCAAGTCACTTCTCTGAATTTCAGATCATACTGCAAAAAAAAATATTCAACAAAGGGCAATGGAAAGACAGATGAAGTAGAAGACAGTGGAAATCCAGGAGACTCTAATGCCAGCATTCATATTGGTTATTGCCTAATTTCTATCTAATCCAGTTAAAGAAGAAATGATCAGTAGGTTTCCTTTGTGTAAGGTGCTTTAAAATCAAAACTGAGCCATTAAAAACACAAAGCCAACAGCAAGAGGGCTTGGCAGTTAACACTGAGAAAGCAGAGTGTGACATATCATCCCCATTTTACAAACAGACAGACTGTCCATAAAATGGGAATAATGATTAATAGCACTTACTGTGAGGACCAAATGAGATATTTATAAAGTGCTAAGCAAAATGTCTGGCTCAGCATATCATTTAATAATGTTTATTTTCCTCCTTCCGGCCCTCTTTTCTTTCCCTCCCTCGTTCCCTCTATCTTCCTTCCTTCTTTTCTTCAGGTGAGGGTCATTTGTACTCAATATTGAAGTTTTTTTGGATACTTTCCTAAGATTGTAATGAGTCCTAGAAGAAGGTAGGGACAATGTGAACACCAAAAGGAATAGAAATCAATCCATAAACTTTTGGGGAGTGTTTTAGAAATGAGAATTTCTGGTATTACAGTCTTTTAGAGCTGGAAGGAACCCCAGAAGTAATCTAATACAGAATTACAGAATGATAACTGGGGAAAAACCGAACCAAAACAAAATAAAATGCCAAAGGCAGCCCTCTAGTCCAATAAACAAACCTGAACAAGAATCCCCGTTGTAATATATCTCATCCTCCCCCCAAAATGGTCACCCAACCTCTGGGGCAATCCACTACCTTCCAAAGCAATGAATTCCATGTTTGAGTAGGTGTCATTAATGAGAAGTTTTCCCTGACATTCAGGGAGATGGGCCTCTCTGTACTTCCACCTATTGTTTTTGGCTCTGCCCTCTGGAGACAAACAGAATAAATTTAATCAAGGCGGCTTAACTGAGATCCACAGAGCACTTCCCCTCCCCCTCTCCCTCTCCACTGACTGTAGATAAGCTTTCAGGGGGTCTGTGAACTTGGGAAAAAAATTGCATCTTTATTTTCACTAACTCCCAACTAAAACTTAGCATTTCCTTCAATTATAGTTTTTTCAACCACATCTTTCCTAAAAAAGAGGACTATAGGCTTCACCAGCCTGCCAAAGGGATCTGCCATGACACAGGGAAAATTCCTCTAATTCCTCTTTCATAAAATAGCCCTCAAAATGCTAGAACACAGCTATTATCTCCCCAGCTTCCCCCCCACACCCAGATTCCCATTTCCTCCATTTGATACATTGGTTACCCTTCTCTGGACACACTATGGCTTAGCCACGTCCTTCTCAAGCTGTGAGGACCTAGAACTGAACCCAATACTCCAGAATTTGTTCTGACTGGGGCAAGATGCAAAGACTCCCTATTTTCAGAAGCTGTGCTTCTCTTAATGCAAACTGATGAGACTGGGCAAGGAGGAACGGATCCAGGTTAAAGGAGATGGGCAGAATAGGAATTGGGTGGGCCCCTGGAACTCAGCTTTGCTAGGGCCTCCCCCTCTTTTCTAACCACTCAGATGGTTGGGCTGCTGATTTTGACACCTGCTTTCCTTAAGCCCCAGGGAAAAGGGGCAGACTCAGATCCATCAACAGTCATGCATCTGAATAGATGAGGGAAGAGCCCCTTCCCTCTCCCCAAGTTGACAGTCTAGGCTCCCCCACCCACCCGAGAGTATGAGAGAGAGCCGATACCAGACAGAGGTTTAACCAGAGTCCCGAGGGAGAAACTGGGGGGCCTGGGTGGAAACAAAATAAATTTGGTTGAAAATGTCGTTCTTCTTGTTTCCTTCCCTGTGAAGGTCAAGGGGCAAGGGGTGGAGGTGCAGGTGGTGAAATGGGAAGGGAAGGGGAGAGGAAGGTCACTGAGAGCAGAATGCTCTGGGTTGAGAAGGGGATCCTTCCAGACTTAAGTGGGAGATGGGTCTCCTGCGGAAGACTGAGAGACCATAGAGCTAACTTGGTAGGGTGGTGGGGAAGGAATGGGAAGAGGAAGGGGGGGAGTTCATGGTTGTGCACTTGTAGCCTTAATCGTCCCCTGCAGAGAATGCTGTAAGGCAGGTTTGCTATGAAAGCAGAATGTGGCCTGGCTCCCACCAGTCACCGGCTTTCCCAGGGGAAACTGATAAAAGAAAAAGCCCAATAGCAGTACTTTCCAAGGACTCACTTCCCCTCAGGTCCCTTAAGTCCAGGGTTCAAGGGTGACTTTTCCAAAGGTGATGAGCAACATAAGGGGGCAGACACAGATCTGAGCAAGGTCCTGACTTGCCCTCTCCTTCCCATCTCCTGGCCCATGAGCCATGAGATTTGGGGAGACATAAAGATGACTGCTAGGAAGCCCCAACTGGTTCAGGTGGGACCCCTCTTTTCTAATAAAAATATTTTTTGTCCTTCATTTTCAAAGACCATGACATCAGAGAGACGATGCCCTATCAAGCACATGAATTGGATTAGAGTGCGGAGGGGCTGTGCTAAGTCCCCAGCCTCTTTCCTCTGGAGTCATCTGCATCCAGTGGCCAGAGATGGATCAGGACGACTGGAGATAGTACTTCCTAGGGCATCCAAATAAGAAGTGTTGGTGATGTAGGAGAGTTTGGTTGTTCCATGAGGAATACAGGTGTAAAACATAAAAAAAAAAAGATTTATTAAGAAGTCATTACAACACAAAGAAAGAGAAAGAGAAAATTGAGATCTTTAAAGGCCATTTGAGTTTTAATAATTGCAGGTCAACTAGGTAGGCCAGCTGCTGATTAAGGAGGCCAGAAGAAAGAGAACTCAGCACCTTAAATGCCCTTCAGGGTCCATGGAAAAGGTGGTGTTTTGGGAGTGGTCCAGGTCCTGTATTGGAGTTTGCCTTTTGAGAGTGGTGGTGGTGGTGGGGGTCTTGGGGCTGCTAGGAGAACGAAATGGCAAACCACTTTAGTGTCTTTGCAAAGGCAATTGATGGGACAGTATGACGTGCTGTGCTTCACGGAGTCACAAACAGGTGGATATGAGTTTCTGAACAACAAAGGATCCAATAGGATCTGGAGCCAGAGCTGGAAGGACCTTCCAAGGTCTTCTAGACCAGGGAGTTCTTAACTTTCTTCTTATCATGGACCTCTTTGGCAGTCTGGTGAAGCCTATGGTCCCCTTTTTGGAATAATGTTGTACTAACTTTCTTCCTAGCCTCTGCAACAAATACTTCCTTCTCTCAGGTGCCTGCAATTTTCCTTCCATCAATAAGTTGGAGATTCCAGTGCTGGCTGCTAGACAACGCTCATGTCGTGAAATGTTCATATTGATGAGAATCCTTCAGACATTTCTGATTGCTGTAAGTCAGGAATGTGATGTTCTGGTTTAATTCATTGCCACCTACATCATGGAGTTGACCTAAAACACCTCCACAATCATTGGAGCACTGTCCTTCAGGTGGGGGGAAGGGAAGCTCAGAGGTCAGTAAGTCCAAACCTCTCATTTGATTAATGAGAAACTGAGACCCAGAGGAGTTATGTGAGGTGTCTACAGGTGATGATCATCAGAGGAAGTTTCCTTTGACTCCAGGAACAGTGCTCAAGGGTTTTGATTAAAATACTATAAATCAATATTTTATGATCAGATATGGATCTGGCTTGGGTTCTGCATTCCAATGCCAGCTCTAAACAGGATCTGTTCAAGTACCCTCAGAGGCCCTTCAGCAGTTTGGCTACAGAGGATTAACTTTCAGCCACAACAACTCAGTTGCTCTCCTGAAGAGTAATAGAGCAATGATTCTTAGCTGTGTTTGTGTCATGGCAATCTGATGAAACCCCTGTCAGGATAATGTTTCTAAATACATAAAACAGAATATATTGGATTACAAAGGAAACTAATTATGTTGCAATACAGTTATCAATATATTTAAAAAAAACAAGATTATAGACCACCCACCCCAGTTAGGAACCTTTGGCATAGAAGCTTTGCCATCTATATAAGTGATACTAATGAAAGTCTAGTTTCTCGAAGCTAAAAATTCCTAACATAAATTATATGGAACCCAGTGTGTCTTTTGATAGTTCAGAGAAGAAGAAAGATAGAAATATAGAAAAGAAAACAGGAAATGGAACAGAAGTGCTTGGAGTTAATGATTTTCACCAGCTTGGAAGAAGTCAAAGGAAACAAAAAACCTACCCAAGGGACACTATTCTACCTAATCCCACCCAAGTTCAAGCCCAGAATGACTCAAGTCTTTTAATAAGGCTTTTCATAACAGGATTAGAATTCTGTCTAAAGAATCCAACTTGGTAAAGACTAACAGACTTCCTTCTGTGAGGAGTTGGGGGGAGGGAAGTGAGATTAGGGGAAAAATTGTAACATTAAAAAATAAATAAATAAAAATTTAAAAAAGTTTTAAAAAATAAAGACTCCAACTTGCCTGCAATTCTCTCAGGGTGAGTCCTTAGAGTTTCCATGAGCTGGGATAAAGAACGCAGGTCATTCCAAATCTGCCCAAGGAGTTTGCTTTCTGGTGCATTTATCAGGAGCTCTTGAATATCTCGATATACCCTAGCCAAGCTAGCGATAAAGAAGAAAGAATTGTTAATAAAGATTTCCTTTGACATTATTTCCTAAATAAGAGCAACAACTTGTTTTTGAGATGGCTCCTCCCTTATTTGTCCTAAAACATCCCAAAATCAACACTCTCATCCATCATCATTTTCTTCTTCTTCTTCTTCCTCCTCTTTATTATTATTATTATTATTATTATTAACATTATCATTATTATTATTCCCATTTAGGAACATTTATAGAAAGGGATCTTCTAGTCTGGTTATTTCATTCATGCTGATGAATGAGTGCCTAGAGATTTAACAGCTCACATGCTTCCAGCAAGGGAATCAAGAGTGAGCCAGGGTTGTGAGGACTATTTACAACTCTATGTAGATATATTCTTAATTTGTACATGTACATTTGTTTAACATTCATTTATTTTTTTTTTTGCAAGGCAATAGGGTTGACTTGCCCAAAGTCAGCTAGGTAATTATTAAGTGTCTGAGACCGGATTTGAACTCAAGTACTCCTGACTCCAGGGCTGGGGCTCTATCCACTGAGCCACCTAGCCGCATCCAATATAGTCTTAATTTGAATAATAATTTTTTTGTTAAGTAGAACTGCTTCTCTCCAGAAAGATCTATTTTAATTTTATTAGACAAATGTTCCTGCTAAGAATTCCATTCAAGCTTTGAACATCTTGTGACACATTTTTTGCCACTCCCTTCTCATTGAGGCACTTGTCCAAGGAGGTATGAAGAGACTGGCAGTTGATTATAGGTCTTAGGATATTAAGAATAAACACCTTTGGGCAAAAGAGCAGTTCATTCTCACTTTTCACTATCTCCTTTACAAAGGAAAGCTTCATCAGATATCTGAGTAAGTCTGAGAATGAAAAACTCCCCACCCTCACCCCCCACACCCCAGGCAATAACAAATCAAATAGTTTTCTTTTTCTTCTAGATACATTCACCTGCCTGGGATATTGTAGAGAGGAAGCCATCTTTCACATGGCACTATTGGTCTAGAAACAGGGATTCTTAACCGAGAATGTGTGAACCTGTTGTTTTTGGCTTTTTAAGAAAGGTTTTTGTTCATTGAACTTCAATATCTTTAGTTTCCCTTGTAATCCTATTTTTTGATGCATTTAAAAATGTTATTCTGGAAAGGGGACCATAGACTTCACCAGACTGCAAAGAGGTCATGATACAAAATAAGGTCAAGAATTCTTGGTCTAGGTGACCTCTGAAGTCCTTCCAGCCCTGGTTCTAGATCTTATTGGGCCCTTTGTTGTTCAGTTAGTCTGTCATATCTAACTTTCTGTGACCATAGCAAGACAATACTGCCCATCAGTTGCCTTCGAAAGACACTGGAATGATCTGCCATTCCTTCTCCTACCAGTCCTTGAGCACTAGCAGCAGGCTAACAGTATTAATAAAGTCATAGATTCAGAGGCCTTCTAGTCAAAAACCCTTTCAAACTTACAGCAGAGGAAACTGAGGTCCAGTGATGATGGATAAAGTTTTGCCTGACTGGCTCATATCAAACTGAAAAAGGCCTGCTCTGACCCCCAGAACATTTCCCCATTCTTCACCCCCATGCTCACTAGTGTGGGTCTGGGGTCCCATGATACTTACATGGAATTGTTATAGTTTGACAGAATGCCAGGAGATTCTCCCTGGGTGGGGCTCTGGAAACATGGATTGTTCACGTTGCAAAAAATCCCTTGGAGCCATGGCAGCAGTCCAGCTGAGGGCATTGCCTTGTTGGGGAAATGGCCTTCAAGATGGAAAACCCAAACAAACAGATAATCAACCATTGAGATTCAGGCAGACAGAGCCAGGGCCATTTGGGCATAAAGCTAAAATGTCACCTCTCTGGGTCTTAGAAGATATGGGGTCCTATGAGAGTGAGTTGAATCTTGATGCCATATTTACTCAAAGCATCAAGGACAAAAATAGAATCTCAAAGCACATGTTCAAAAAAGGACTTAATTCAACCTCTTGTCATTCTTAGACCCTCCAAATCCACTATCCTGGGTTCCAAGGTATAATGAAAATATTAATAATAATGTAGCTGAGTAGTATGTGGATAGAACATTGGGACTAGAGTCAGGAAGGCCTGTGTTTAAATCCAGTCTTGTGACCTTGGATAAATTGTTTTACCTCTATTTTCCCTGGTTTCCTCAATAATAAAATAGGGATAATATTAACTCCTACCTCCTAGAGTCTTTATAAGGTTTTAACACAGTATCTGGCACATAGTAGGCATTATATAAATGTTAGTTATTATTATTATTATTAAAAATAATAGTCATAAAAGCTCATATTTCTACAGTGCTTTTAGGTTTGCAAAGTGATTTACAAATATCACGTCATAATAATTCCCATTTACAGATGAAAGAAACTGAGTCAGACAGCTGTTAGGTGATGTACCCAGGGATACAGAGCTAGTGAATATATTGAAGTAAAGCAGTCTTCCAGACTAGAAATCTGGAGGCTGCATTAATTAAGATCTCCACAGAGCAGTACCATATAACATTGCCCAGGTAACATAAAAGACACTTAAAAATGTTCAGAAGAAAGCCATTAATCTCCAGATAAAAATTGTATTTTTAAGCAGGATCGATAAACTACAGCATAATTCATTTCCCTAGTTTCACACAATATAGATCTCCTAAGTTGTTCCCAAAAGACTCTGACACTTCATTCATAATTTGTGCCTTCTCCAAAAAGAAATTTGTGACTCTTGTCAGAGACGAGAGCCCCCAAGTCCTTCAATTAGTTTATGCAATAATTACCCACATAAAATGCAGAGATGAATAAAACAGTTCAAATAGCTTACACCAAATACAAAAGCACAAAGTAAGCAAAGAGGATGACAGAAGGCCTCTACTCTACAACAAATCCTGTAATAAGCACTAAGGATACCAATATGAAAGCTGATAGAAGGAGGCAACGCAGAATGTGAGTGAGTGAATGGGTATTCCTTACTACTGCTCAAGGGGGGGATCCAAATCCTTACATTCATGCTGACTGTAGAGCGGATTGGCATTCCTTAGCCAGATCAGGACAACGAATAAAGACAAAGGCCACACAAGTTCCACAACAAAACGAATCTGACAGCAAAGCAAAAAAGAGAGAGAAAAATCAAAAGAGAGAATGGGGAAAAACACAAGATTATTAAAAACTCATAAAACTATCATAAGAAATGATGTGATCCCTGTCTTGAACTTTAGCAAGGGTGCTGACTAGCATGGTGGAACCAAAGTACTAAGGGTCAAGAGATCTATGGTTGAATCCCTGCTCTGACCATTGCTCACCATGAGAACCTGGGCAATTCACTTGGCAAATCTCTTTGAGTATCTGTTTCTTCATGGTAAAATGGGCATGATAATATTCTGATACTCATCTCCATCACTTTGTAAGTATAATATAAATATGATATTTAATTAATAACTCCTCTTCATTTTTACCTTCTTTCTATTCTAAAATAGAAGGGAGAAATGGATGGAAGATGAGATCATTCAGATCAGAAACTGTTTTAGAATCAGAACTTTAGAACTGGAAGGAACCTTAAGAGATTAACCCAAGTAACAGCAATTTGTGGCAAAGTTTATTACAATTAAGATCTCCTAACATTCCTCCCTGTCATCAACAATTTGTTCCTGACTGAAGACTGTTTCCAGTAGCCCACATGTTTGTGAAACAAAGGAAGGGAAAAGGAGATATAAAATAACTGAACATTAGCATTTATATTTGGATAATTCTGCAGTAAAGGATCTTTGAGACTGAGGGAATTAGAACTAGTCTCCTAATGGAGACTGAGCTTCCCCAAATCTTCCCCAAAAGGTTGAAAATACACAGAGAGATCTTCCTGACTCAAGGGAAGGAAGAAGGAAACAAATGGGGGGCGGGAAGGAGCCAAGAAGTGGTCATCTGGACATATGGGCTAAACCAGGTTGAAGATAACTGACAAGCCTCCAATCCATCTGAGGGTTAATCGAGAGTCTACCCCAAGCATGTGAAGACTTCCCCCAGTGAAATGAGTGGATGTTCCAATGGCATGAAGGCAGGCTGAAGTAGGTGCTGGTGGATTGCTTAGAGCTAGGTCTGACATTGAGGATGCCAAGGTCATCCCAACTATCACCAGTCACCTTGACATCTGACTTGTCACTGGACTTTGATGACTGGAAAATGAGTGAGGCTGCCAACTTTGTGCAACTCTGCCTCACTTAAATCTTTGAGCCTAACAAGTCACTTATCCTCTTTGAAAAATGAAGGACAAACAGCAGCTCAGAGTAAAGAAATGGATGCAGATTAACCCGCTCTCCATTCCATTATGTTCCAGGGAAAAGTAATCAGACCCTCCTTGAAGTTTTTCCACTTCAACTCATTGTCCTAGAAAGAATAAATAGTATCTGCTTAGAAGATCTCTGCTGTCTAATTTTATTTCAAAGGTGAAAACAGGCTTACCTAGAGATGGATGATGGGTTATGGAGAAAAAATTTGAAAAAGACTTCATAAAAAATTCAAAGTGACCTAGAAAAGAACTGGAAGGGCAGGAAGAGGGAGAAAGTGCAAGTAATAGAGAAGGAAAGCAGAAGTGTCAGTCTACCTGCCTGGCTTCTAGGAGTTCCCTTTCCGCACTTCTAAAAAGTAACAAAACAGTGACCAGAGGTTGCATTTCAATTGCAAAATGCTTTCTTCACAGTAGTAGTAGATAATTATGTATTATCTTCCTCATTTTACAGATTAAGGTCACAGAGTACAGGGTCATATAAGAAGGAAGAGTTCAGGTGAGCTTAGAACCTCTTGAGAGAGTGGTGCCAAAAAAAAAATGAGAGAGAAAGAGAAAAGAAAAAGGCCTCAATGCATGTAGCTTTGTTACCAATGTATTAAATTTTATGTACAATTAAAAAATGAAGTCGGATGTAATAGAAGCTCTCAGTTTCATGTTCTATCCTTTTTTTCTTTTTTGTTTCTGAACATTGAAATATTTGCTCTGGGTGATACTTGTTGAGTTCATAATTTTTTAAAGAGTGTATACAGGGGCAGCTAAGTGGTGTAGTGGATAAAGCACCGGCCTTGGAGTCAGGAGTACCTGGGTTCAAATCCGGTCTCAGACACTTAATAATTACCTAGCTGTGTGGCCTTGGGCAAGCCACTTAACCCCATTTGCCTCGCAAAAACATAAAAAAAAGAGTGTATACAAACATATGTGTATAACATGCATATATATAGACAAAATATACACATATGCATAAGTTATACACATATGTACATAAAGTTATGGATTTGGAGTCAGTTACTCTGACACTAGCTATTTACATGACTGGGCAAATCAAGTGCCTTTCTGGACCTCAGTTTCCTGACCTGACTATAGGGGGGTTGATCTTGCCGGCCTCTGAGGTTCCAGTTATAGAGATACACGTGCCCAGTGCATTTCTCCTTCCTCTGAAGTCCAGGCTCCTCATTTAGTGTTCAGCTTACAGATGTCCATTTGATCCCTGACACAAAACCTGGCCTAATAGGAGCATTCTTCCTGTGATGCTAAATGACTGTGGATCCTGGAATGGCACTGTCCTCAAAGAATCAAGATGGTAGATAACCCCAGGGGGAATGGGGAGACACCCAGTGGGTTCAAGGAGGTTGCACCCAAGATATGGGGGGGCACGAGTGTCCTAAACGGAATGGTCCAGGAAGCAGAAGATCTAAAAAGGAGGTAAGCTGAACCTTTAAAGAAATGAAGAGATGGCAGATGGTAGAAAGACCAAGAAGAAGGTGGATTCTGGTGGAATATCCACAGCAAGCTCTGCACCCCATGAGAAGGTAAGTGCAGCTTGAGTTTAACTGTCGAGATGAATCGATATGAGCTGTCATCTCTACAGTACTCTGTAAAATCGGCTCCTTTGATCCTCACCAAGACTCTGTGAGGCAGGTGCTGCTATCATCCCCATTGAACAGTATAGGAAATTGAGGCAGGCAGAGGTGGACATGACTTGCCCAGGCTACATATTCACAGAGGCCCATGATCTGGAGGTAGAAGGAACCTCAGAAAGCATGGAGTGACTCCAACCCCTTCGTCTTACAGATGAGGAAACTGAGGCCCAAGAAGGTTCAATGACTTGCCCAAGGTAACATAGATAATGAGTGTTGGAAGAAAGGTCTGGACCTACTGCAGGTCAGTGATCTATATCCCATCAATTAATCAAGGAAATCATGGAGCTTTTGAAGTATTGAGCATTCTATTGTTGCTTATCACAGATGTATATTTTCCAAGAGAGACAGAAATTCAATATGAAATATCCCAGCAGGTGTCTCCCCAACCAGACTCCAAGCTACCTGAGGGCAGGGACTGGGTCCCATGCCCTTGTGCCAGAAAATGCCCTCAGATACCAGAATGATGATTAATCTGTCCCTGTGTCCTGTTGTTGGCATTTACCCCCTTGAGCAGTCTGCACAGCTCAAAGAAAGCCACTCCTCATCAAACCTCTTTGCATTGGGAATACTTGTCAGACAGGTGCATTAAGTGAACCCACAGCTCAGAATAATTATTCAAGAAACTCTCCACCCTGTTATTCAGGTTTATGCTCCCCCAAAACCCGGTCCTGAAGGCCCCAAGAGGATCATCCTTCCATGGAGAGGAATAAACTGGGGTCCTGAGGTCACATGTGCAGGGAGGGGAGGGGGAAGATCTGGTACCACTAGTCTCTAATAGCACATGCTGCAGGGGCAGCAGAAGCCTGGGTCCAAAGGGCGGAAGTGTTTACCTTTTGTCTTTTCCTCAGTGTCCAATTCTTCCAAAGCAAAAGTCGTGTCTGCCTCAGGACTCCCATGTCTGTCCCCCAAGGATGGCTAGGATATCACGGGGCTGGGTCTTCAGATCTCCCTACCTAAAATGACAAAGGACACAAAATGACGCTCCTTGGAGGTTAGGGAGATCAACACCCATTCTTCCCCCTCAGAGGAAAGGGTCTTAACCTGGGGGTCTTAGGTCCCTTTTAAATCTCAATAGATCTATGACTTTATATGGGAGAAAAATTAGACAAGCTTTATTTTTATAATCTCTAATTAAAATATAGAATTTCTTTCAATTATTTATAATATTTTTCTGAGAAGAGCTCCATAGGCTTCACCAAATGACCAAAAGGGTCCTTTAAAAAAGTTTAGGACCCTTGCCTTAGAAGTTTAGCAGCTAGGTGGTACAGTGGATAGAGCACTGGCCCTGGAGTCAGAAGTACCTGAGTTCAAATAAAGCCTCAGACACTTAATAATTACCTAGCTGTGTGGCTTTGGGCAAGTCACTTAACCCTACTGACTTGCAAAAAAAACTTAAAAAAAATTTTTTTAAAAAAGTTTAGCCCATTTATACAATAATTATAATCATAATAATAGTAATCATAACAGTAATAATAGCTACCATTGGTCTAGAGTTTATTATTTTCCAGGCACTTTATTATAATTACCATCTCATTTAATCCTCTTAATGGACTAGGGAGGTAGGTGCTATAATTATCTCCATTTTACAGACAAGGAAACTGAGGCAGGCACAAGTTCTGTAACTTGCTCAGGCTCACACAGCTAGAAAGGAGGGAGGTGTTATTATCCCCATTTTACAGATGAGGAAACTGAGGCAGACATAAGGAAAGTGTAGTGTCTGAGGCTGGATTTGAGGTCAGGTCCTCTTGCCTCCAGGCCTAGTTCAATGACGTTAATTAAGGGCAATTTCTTTGTTGTAGGAGAGAAGCAGCATTCTGTCTTTGGGAGAGTCCAGCACCAGACACCCCTTTAGAAGACCTTGACTTTCTAAGGGAAGAGATTTTTGGATGTTTACAGTAAAACAGGAATACTTTATTTTCTCTTTCTCCAAAAATGGAAATGATAGAAATTTAGTATTAGAAGGGATTTTCATGATTTTATACATAGGTAATACAATTAGATTGGGGAGGGGGAGGCACAGGCCATAAGGAGGACCACAAGGTCTTTCGATAGAAGAAGGAGGAGGTGTTCCAGCTGAGACCTGAGAGGAACAAAGGATTCTAAGAAGAGGAGACCTCAGGGTCCCAGGGGACGAGCAAGGGCACAGAATCCAGAAGATGCTGTTAGATCCAGGCTTGGGGTTCACTCTTGGCCAGGACAGCCCGGTGGGGATCCTTTACTGAGAAAATGAATCCTAACCTCCCAAGAAACTCCAAAAAACTCTCAACTTCCAGGGATACCCAAACAATCCACAACCTCCAGGGAGAACCCAAATGACTCTTAG
The DNA here is from genome assembly GCF_037893015.1 of Macrotis lagotis. NCBI lineage: Eukaryota > Metazoa > Chordata > Mammalia > Peramelemorphia > Peramelidae > Macrotis > Macrotis lagotis. The sequence goes on from NC_133662.1 coordinate 193,306,522, forward strand.
TCCCTATGGAAACCACAACTCCCTGTTTCCTAGAGTTCATACCCTATAAAAAGTGCTCTCAATGACCCACTGCTGGAGTCGGTTCTGACCAACCCACCACTCCTTCCTTCAATAAACAGCTTTGCATTCCCTTCATTCCTATTGCTGCCCTCCTTAGACCACCGGCTCACTTGACCTTTCAGATGTGAGTTCAGATTCTCTCTCTAGACACCTACTAAGTATGTGACTCTGGACTCTACAACATTTTTCTTATCTGTAAATTGGGGATAGGACTGATCTTCTCGGGTTTCCATGAGGATTAGGAGATATCCTCTCTGTAAGATCTTTGGGAAACCATAAAAGGTTCTATGAAGGCTAATAAGCTATTATTAAGGACAGGAGGGAGTGGGGACAAGCAGGGACTTAAAAGGCACAGAAAGTGTCAGAGGGAGAATTTGAACCCAGATCTTCTGACTCTAGAATGAACATCTTTCTTATGGGCCGTAGAGTATAGGAAAAAGATTGAAGGCAAAAAGAGGTGATGGCAGAGGATGAGATAGAGATAGGGTCATGGAAGCAATATGAATTTGGACAGACTTTGGGAGATAGTGGAGGATAGAAAGGTCTAGGGTGCTGTGGTCCACGAGGTCAAGAGGAGCCAAACACAAATGAGTGAACAACAAAAAAGATAGTGTCCGAAAAGAGCGGGGCTCTGTCCCCAAACCACCACCAGAGACAAGGTTTGGGTTTCTTCACACTTGGAACACTGGGACCCTCTCAAAGGGAATTTGAGTTTGTGCTATTTTAGAATCAGCTGAAGGAACTGGGAATGTTTAGTCCAGAGGAGAGAAGACTTGATCCTACTTTTTATGTATCTGAAAGGCCATCATGTGAAAGAAATGTTTTACTTGTTCCAGAGAAAAAGGAGCAATCAATGGAAGTCATAGAAATGTCAATTTGACTTTCTAATGAAAGGCAATGTCACATTAGAGAAATGCAAATTCAAACATCTCTGAGGTACCATCCTGCACTTCTCAGATTGGCCAATATGACAAGAAAGGAAAATGATCAATGTTGGAGGGGATGTGGGAAAACTGGAATACAAATGCTTGTTGGTGGTGGTGTTGTAGGGAAAAGGAAAAATGTAAAACTCAAAACCTTGCAAAAAAAAAAAAGATTGGTAAAAACTACCTCTGTTTGTAGTTGGAAAAACCAATAAATAAAATATTTTTTAAAAGGTAATATTGCATCAAGCCTTGTCAATAAAACTTGGTTTCAAGCTGGGGTAAACTGATATGAATTTAATAATTGGCTCTTCCTGCTCCTCTCACCTTGCCCCCCACCCAAAAATTTACACCTGTCAGATTTTTAAGTTTAACCTTCAGTATTAACATTTTCTCCCCACTTTCTTAAGTCTCTAAATTTTTTTTTAAATCATACCTGGAGCCCTAATTTATTGCTGATTTCCTAAGTGTAAATGCTCTTGGGAGAGAGTTGGCTCCAGTACACTTTGGTTCAAGCCTCTCCTTCGATACATCCATCCTCTCTAAAGATTTGTGGCCAAATCCCTTAAACTCCAAGTGCTCCCAGGCAACCGGGACTATAAAAAACAAATTTCTTCACCCGTCAAATAAGCTGATCTCAGTGACCCCGAAGGTCCCTTTCAGCTCTAAAGTTATAATTGAATAAGTTGCTTATCTACATTGTTGGACGGAATTTCTACACAAGCACCTCCTCCTTCTATAGGAAGACCCGGTGGTCCTCATCATTGTGCCCCCCTCCCCAATCTCCTTGTATTACCTATGTATAAAATCATGAAACTCCCTTCTACACAATTTCTGCACCAGTGAAATCATAGAATTGGAGTTACCCCAAGACTTTCCTCAAACCAGATCCTAACAAACAGAACTATTTCCAAGTCAGAAGAAGTGGTGTCCCCCTCATGGGAGGTCTTGAATAGCAGCTAGATGTTTGAGAAAAGGGTTTTGTTCAAGCAAGGTTTTAATTAAATGAGAATAACAAGAATCCTAAAACTATCCATTGCACCACAGTGCCTCTCCTAAAATGACCTCTAAGGCCCCCTTCAACTCTAGGATTCTATGATTCAAGATTTTATCCAATATAGAATATCAGACCTTTTTACTACAGTGTATAAAGACCTTAACAGATATAGAATAGATGAGTAGGAAAATTTCAGATTATTTTTTCAGTCTGATTTTTCATTCCAGAATGATTCAACCAACATCACAATCAGGAAATGCTCCCTTGGACTCTCATCCACAGGAATTTGAGGTGGAAAGAGCCACAGACTCCTTCCCTCTTCCTCCTTTGCTCCCAGATTCCCTGGAAGTGTTCACTTCCGTTCTAGTTCTCCAAGCATCACATCCAGCTGCTCCCTCCAGTCTCTCCATCACTACCCATACTTCCTGTTGTGTGCTCATGCTTTTTGTCCTTGTTTCCTCATAATTCCCACACAGACACCAACACCTTTATATCCTAGTAAGTTTTTAGTCAGTAGGTAAGGCAAAAATTAAAATGTAAATTCTAAATTAATGGGAATGTATCACTTGTTACAAGGTGGTATTGCCCTTTGTCAGGGACTTGGCCTTTGGTCAAGCATTCAATCATTCATCAACAAACATTTACTTATAGGTGTCTACTGTCTACTATGCATAAGTATAAAGAATGAAACAAGGAACTCCCATTCTAATGTGGGAGACAAGAATATGACATATGAATATATATATATATTTATATATACACTCACACAGAGAGAGAACATTATATATAGCATATATTATATATATATATTAATTAACATATAATTAATTAATTAATATATAATTAATATATATTATATATATAGCATAGAATTATACAATTATACAATTATAAACAATTAAACAGAAGCATTTGGGGGGACCTGAAAAAAGTCAGTCAGAAGATGGTACCTGAGTTGCAATTTAAGCAGGGAGCTAAGGAAGCTGATATTTCTAGGGTATTTTGTAGGACATGATTTTCAGGAGACTTGATCAGTGATGCTCAGTCAAATTAAAGTCAAGAACAGTCTAGTTCAGTCAACAAGCATTTATTTAAGAAATTACTACGTTCTAGGCATTGTGCTTAGTGTTAGAATATTATTCAGAGTCCTTTATCAAAAGAAGAATGAGGCTAAAAATGTTCAGCAGAAAGGATTACAATAGAATCAGAGCTTTTTCAGAATTGGAAGGAAAACCAGTGGGCACCTCATTCATTACAAAATGTCGCCTACAAAATGGACCCCCACCCCCCAGACCTACCTGACAAAGAGTGGGCCAGCTTCTGTGTGAAGACTCCAAGGGGGGAAATCTGTTAGCAAGTTTTTCCTGATATCAAGCTTAGGTTAGACCCCTCAACATTTTACCTGTGGGGACAAATAGAACAAATCCAATTCCTTTTTCATATCTTTCCTTCTGATGTGTCTTAGGAAGAGGAAAAACCAGGGATATGATTTTTTTCTTCCATAATTAAATAGAAAGTCAAACACAGCAACAGAGCAAGAAATTGGAGGGGGGGGGAATAGGAGGAAGATGGAAAACAGCATAATTAAAGCCAAACTGATGTTTCTGTGAGGCCTGGGAAGATGTTCCTAATGGTTCCTGCTTACTACCCTAAAATAGAAAGATTGTGGTTTGCCCTTAGATTTCTTTGACTAAATGTATATATGTGTGTGTTTATCTATAAATATACAATACATAGTACATATATTTGATATATTTCATATCATATATATTTATATTAGAGAACATATAATTATATGTGTATATTATCTAAGTACAGGTAAGCTTCAATTGGTGCAAATAATGAGTCCCCCTGTCCTGAAGTAATCACATATGTTTAAATTCTAACTATTTGACATTATAAAGATGGTACTTAGATCCAGGCAATGGAAATGTGCAGGGAAAACCCAAATAGTGTAAGGGGGAGGGGTTTTTTTATTTGCACTAGTTGGGATGTAGATCTAATATTCAAAAATAAAAACAAGAAATCCCCCTCTAGAAAGGTTGGGGGAATCAAGATAGGTTCCATGTTTCTTCTTTTTGTTACTTCAACCTTCAGAAGCACCAGCCTCTTCCTGGAGGTTACCCTGACCCCACTGTACCATGGTCACATCACATGGGGAAATCCAATTCACTTTTTCCCAAGACTCTTCAGGAAATACATTCAACCTCCTTACTGTTCTTTGGCTTATCAATCAAATTTTGGTGAAGGGCTTTGAGACCATGTTATATGGCAGTACAATGATAGAATCAGGAAGATCCAAATTCAACCCAACCTTGGACCCTTATCTGCTGGGTGACCCTAGGCAAGTCACTTAACCTCAGTTTGCCTCAGTTCTCATCTATAAAGCAGAGATAATAGTACCTCTCAGGGCTGTAGAAAGGACCAAATGAGATTATTGTAAAGCACTTAGCTGTACCTAGATACATAAAAATCAGTTATTATTATTATTTTATATAAGGATCCATCGAAGGAAATGGGTATGCTTAGTTTCAAGAAGAGAAAATAAGAGGGATGTGCTGTCTATCTTCATGTAAAAGGCCATCATGTGAAAGAAGACTTCTGGTAAATATTTAAAAATCGACTTTCCAAAGTGAAAAAATATACATTGGACATTTTAAGTTTAATCTGCATTATTAACATTTTCTTCATTATTCTCTTAAGTTTACAATCAACAAAATAAAGCCCTGGTATGTAGCCTTTTCAGATCTGTGAATTTTATGAATATTTGACAATGGACTTTCAAAATCTGGTCTAGGGGGCAGTTAAGTAGCGCAATGGATAGAGTACTGACCCTGGAGTCAGGAGAACCTGAGTTCAAATCCGACCTCAGACACTTAATAATTGCCTAGCTGTGTGACCTTGGGCAAAATCACTTAATCCCATTGCTTTAAAATAGTTTTTAAAAAATTAGTCTGAGCTGGCTCCAGCATATCTTTACTTCAATCAATCAAGTATTTGTGTGCCAGACTTGGTGGATATGAGTCCAAAGAATGCAACAATTTCTACTCAAAATGAGCTTTTGATCTCAGGGAGCAGAAGGTAGGAATTGGAGGTAAAAGTTGCCAAGAGACAACTCTATAAAGAAAATTTCTTGTGCATACCCTTTAATCCAGAACTATCACTACTGGGTTTCTACCCTGAAGAGATTATGAAAAAGGGTAAAAAGATCATAGGAACTTTGTTTGTGGTGGCAAAGAACTGAAAATTAAGTGAATGTCCATCAATTGGGGAATGGTTTAGCAAACTGTGGTCTATGTATGTGAGAGAACACTATTGTTCTATTAGAAACCAGGAGGGATGGGAATTCAGGGAAGCCTGGAAGGATTTGCATGAATTGATGCTGAGTGAGAGGAGCAGAACCAGAAAAACACTGTACACCCTAACAGCAACATGGGGGTGATGATCAACCTTGAGGACTTGCTCATTCCATCAGTGCAACAATCAGGCACAATTTTGAGATATCTGCAATGGAGAATGCCATCTGTATCCTGAGAAAGAATTGTGGACTTTGAACAAAGACCAAAGATTATTATCTTTAATTTAAAAAATTATCTTATTATGTAATTTTTTTCTATCTCTTATCCTTTTTTTCCCCCTTAAAGATATGATTGATTTCTTTCTCAACACATTCAACTTAGATCAATGCATACCATGGAAACAATGTAAAGACTAACAGACTGCCTTCTGTGGGGGGGGGGGTAGGGAAGCAAGATTGGGGGAAAATTGTAAAATTAAAAATAAATTAATTTTTTTTAAAAAAGAAAATTTCTCTGACTCTTAGAACCATCAAGAGGTGGAACGGACTACCTCTGGAACTTGGGGGTTTCTCCTTGTATATTTTTGGTCCACACTCTTGAGGGGAGCTAGCCTCTGAAGTTCACTCCAACTCTATGAATGGAATCTAAGAATCAGAGGACCTGTTCCTCAGCAGTGTTTCAGGGGTTTTTCTTTATTACTGACACATTGAAAATTTAACAATTAGCTCTAGTTGGCCTGTTTCACCTGGCTCCAGAACACCCCTATTAATGATCCACTTCTGATACTGGGTCACTCTGAACAAATAAATCACCTCTCTGTGACTCTATTCCCTCAGTTGAAAAACAGGTGTCTTACTCATCCACAGGCGTGACCACATCACTCACCTGCTAAAGAAGATCCACTGGCTTTCTATTGTTTCTAGAATAAAATACAAAGCTTTTCTCTGTTTGGCAGCTAGAGGCTTTTCAGGATGTCTCCTATCAGCCTTTTCAGACTCATTCCACATTATCACTTTGTCTTAGTCCACCTTTCAGCCCAACTGGCCCATTTGCTGTCTATTGCCTCTGGGGCTTTGCCCAGGCTCCCTGGAATTCCCTGCTCCTGGCCTCTTTATCATAGATATTTAGCTTCCTTCAAAACTCAAGAACTCCTCAAAATGTATAAAGGACAGTTTTTAAAAACTTTAAAGTTTAGTTTGCATTATTAATACTTTCTTAACTTCCCAGACAATCAAAACACAAGAAATCAAGCCCTGGATTTGTAGCCCTTGAGGATTTCCAGAGTCAAGTCTCCCAAACCTGTTTGAGGTCATCTAGTTCACCTTCCTTCCCCACCTCCCCCCCCCCCATGTGTCAGTGTCTTTCCAAATGACTTCTCTATATATTTTGTATTTTCTTATGTGTGTCAGCTGTTTCCTCTAGTGGAATGTAAGCTCCTTGAGGGCAGGGATGAGTTGGTTTTGCCTCTCTGTTTGCAGAGACTAGCACAAGGATTAGAACCTAGTAAGTACAAAGAAATAAATGGGGCAGATAGGGGGCTGGGTCAGAAGATTCATCTTCCTGAGATCAAGTTTGGTCTCAAATCCTGGGCAAGTTACTTAATGTAGTCTGCCTCAGTTTCCTCATCTGTAAAATGAGCTGGAGAAGGAAATACCACTCCAGAATCTTTTGCCAAGAAAACCCCAAACTGGGGCCATAAAGAATCAAAGGCAAAGGCAAAGAGATGTTTTTCATAAAAAATTCTACTCCTAACTCTATCTTTCTTGTGGCCAAGGAGTGAATATAAGCTTATTAGCAGCATTCAGTTGGGGGGAGCAGGTGGAGGTGGTCCAGCAGGACAGTGGTTGCATGGTCAGCTTCATAAAGGCATGGACCACTGGTGTCCCTAACCTAGTGTCTCAGAGCCTGGGCAGTCTTCCCTGGAGACATCCTCAGCTCCTTTTCACTCTCTGCTGGCCCCTGAGGCCTAGTCCGGCTCTGGGATGATGGCTGAGGGTTTGGCTGGGTCCTTAAACTCTGCTGTCCTGTGCATTCCCTGGGATGGGTCCTCAATTGTAGGCTCCCCAAAGACTATGCAGATGTCTGAGGGCAGACGTGTGAAACTAGCAGTCGGGGGAGATGACAAAAAGACTGTCCTTAGACTTCTGTGGTGATTCAGGTGACTCAAGGTCTGCACAGGCCAAGCCTCGACATGGCCTTTCTGGCCTTCTTCTACCTACAGCCCTGCTCCATGTACTGCTGATGGACCTCTTCCACAAAGAACAGATGCTCTCAAAATCATGGAAGGAAGTCCTATGATTGGGGAGAGCCCCAAAGTGGGGACTCAGGGCCATGTTAGCAGCTTGACCCACCTCCTCCAATTCTGCATATTGTGAAGGGGGCCAGCTTTACTGTGACTGCACAGAATCCTGGAGAGGTGGCCATTCACTGATGTACCATCTCTACTCTTCCTGTTTCCCAGTGGAGATGTTACATCTTCAGGGCTGCAATTCTCCAAGTTTTTTCATTAAAATTTTTAAAATAATTTTTCAAAATTTTTACAAAAAATAGATAAATCCAACTTCACAAAGCTAATGGGGTTAAGTGACTTACCCAAGGTCGCACAGCTAAGTAAATATTAAGTGTCTGAGGCTGGGATTTGAACTCCAGGATGGGTGCTCTATCCATTGTACCACCTAGCTACCCAAAGAAGGTTCTTTTTAAGACTGAGAGTGCTGTAAACATAATGATTTGGAGAATACAATCAATTTAATCAATCAATTTGATCAAGAATTTAATCAGTCAAGTAAGTCCAGCCCTAAGAGCCAGACACTGTGAAGCTCTGGGAATACAGTGAAAAAGCAGTACCTGCCTTCAAGAAGCTTACATTCTAGGGGCAGCTAGGTGGCACAGTAGATAGAGCACTGGCCTTGGAGTCAGGAGCACCTGGGTTCAAATCCGGCCTCAGACACTTAATAATTACCTAGCGCCTTGGGCAAGCCACTTAACCCCATTACCTTGAAAAATCTAAAAAAAAAAAAAAAAAAGCTTACATTCTAAAGCAAGAGATAAAATATGTAAAACAGAGCTTAGATATTGAATCCAGTAGTTATACAAATGTATCCCCTAACAGATTACTCTCTGTCTAGGAAAGGGCAGAGGGAAGGGAGAGAAGGAGAAAAATGTGGAATTCAGATCCTTATTTAAAAAAAAGATTGTTGAAAAGTATTAAAAAAAAAAAAAGAAATTGAATCCAGAACAGAGATGCAAGGAGACATTGGAAGGAATGGTCCAGGAGCTGCAAGGACCACCATGAACTGAATCTTGAAAGAAGTCAGGGCAATTCAGAATATGGCTTTGGGGGATTCTTTGATTAAAGCATGGCAGCCCAAGACTTGACTTTTGTTGATACTTCTCTAGTTATTTCTTCCCTCCTACTTTAGCTGCTGGCGCTACATTGGGGAAATTGCTTCCAGACAAGGGATGGAGGAGACACCTTTTTAAAAGAGGTAAAATTAGAAGCCTTCTTAGGTGAAGACAAAAGACAAAACAAACCTTGCTCTAAGATGGTTATCAAGACTTCTGGCCTTCAACCTTCACAGAAGACAATAACTATTGAACCGTGGAGACCAAAGACCGCAGGCGGAGGAGTTCATCTTGACCACCTGGAAAATGTCTGCTCAGGTGATTTAAAGCTCCAAGGGTAAATCCTCCTTCTTCCCTCAGCCTTTGGGAGCCCAAGAGGTATTAAAGCTGATTCTAATCTGAGACACTAGGTCAATTTGGAGCAACTTCCTGAAGATAGGGACAGGCTCAGGCCCTGAGGCCCCAGACTTATTCTTTGGTCACATTCATACAGACACACAGACCTCTTCAATTGGGGAGGATGGGGAATGTCACAACGCATATGTTAATAAGCTAACAGCAGTTCATCAGTACCAAATGATTTTATTGAAAGAGAAAACTGCTATAATATATATAATATGTAATCTTTAAAAGATTACATATCATGTGTATTATAGGACATTAATATAAACAACTATTGAGATAAGTTCTGAAAAGATATTCTTAATTTTTATTGATATACATTGTTTTTATATAATTTTCTTTTCCAATATAACCCTTCTCTCTCTACAACGTAAGAGTCATTTCTCACAAAGAATAAAAAAAGAAAAGAAAAAAAATGAGGGGAAGAGTTTTGCAGTTCAGCAAAATTAACTAATGCATAATCAGGTCTTACAGTATTTTGTGACATTTCATGCTCATAATCTCTCACCTTGGCCAGGTGACGCAGGACTTAGAGTAAGGCAGATCTGAATTTGAATCTTGCTCCAGATATTTACTAGTTTTTTTTTATGATCCTAGAAAAGTATTTCCATTTCTACATCTATACAATGAGGGGATTAGACTTGATGAATTCTAGGCTCTCTTCTATATTTTGATCATTATCCTGGGTGCAATTTGTCATATTTTTTGGGAGTTAACTCATCACTATAATTACAAAGTATTCATTTTCATTTTCTTTTTTTGTTCCTTCCATTTATATTGCTGTATAGGTATACAATGGTTTCCCATTCTGCTTAGTTTCCTTTGCATCAGTTCATGTTTTCCCATGCTCTTCTGAATTCTTTATATTCAATGTTGCTTATAGTACAGTAATATTCCCTTCTATTCATATATGACATTTTGTTTAATGACTCCCCATTCAACATCTTTACTTATTTGGGGAATATATCCTAACAATGAGGTCAAAGGATCTTATTTTCCAATATTTTGCTATTATTATTTTTAATAATTCAAACACTTCTTTCCAGAATGCTCAGATCTGCACAGCTCTGCCATCTGTATATTAGAGCTTCTGCCTTTTCAAAGTCCTTTCATTTACCTTGAAATTATTGTAATCTTTGCACTATTAGGTAAAACCTCAGAGTTGTTTTAATCTGTATTTCTCTTATAGTGCATTATTACAGATGTGAATTGATCTATAAATAAGGATAAAAGTTTGCAACTCTTTTTTTTTAAGGTTTTTGTAAGGCAAACGGGGTTAAGTGACTCACCCAAGGCCACACAGCTAGGTAATTATTAAGTGTCTGAGACCGGATTTGAATCCAGATACTCCTGACTCCAAGGCGGGTGCTCTATCCACTGCGCCACCTAGCTGCCCCTGCAACTCTTTTGAAAACTGTTTGCTTTTAACTTTTGATTATATATCTAATGGCAACTATTTCTTTATCCTACATGTTTGTTTCAGATCCCTAAAGAACTTGAATTCTAGAGATTTCTGATGCCAATATTTTTCTCCAGTTGGCAGCTTCCCTTCTTATACTCATTGCCTTGAAAATTACTTATTTTGTCTTTTGTGATCATCTTTATCCTTTATTAAGAAGGAAGAAAGCAGTTATTTTCCTTCTTTGCTCTAATTTACCTGCTGCTCAATGGAACAGGAGGAAACCACACAATCACTACAAATTTATGACTTAATCTCAACTGAAGGGAACGAATCTAGGTGGTACAGTGATAAAGTGTGGAACTTGGAGTCAAAAAGACTCATTTTTCCTGAGTTCAAATCTGGCCTCAGACATCTATTAGTTGTGTGACCTTGTACAAGTCACTTAACCCTTTTAATTCCTCAGTTTCCTCAACTATAAAAGGAGCTATAGAAGAAAATACCAAACCACTCTAGTATCTTTGCCAAGAAAATTCCAAACAGGGCCACAAGAGAGTCAGACGTGACTGAAATAACTGAACAATAACAACAAATTTCAACTGAGCTCTCAACAATAAGGCTATCCTTCCACTCCTCCCTTAATGATGCACTATCTTACTCACCATAGATGCTACTCCAAACTTTCTCTTTTCTCTACAGGTTTCCTTCTTCACCCCTCCCCACCAAGGATCTTACCTGATACTATCCTGAGAAAATCATGTTCAGCCCAATTCTCTTTTCCCTTTCTGCTTATTTTGCAACACCCTAACACACACACACACACACACACACACACACACACACACACACACACACGCCACTGTCTCTTTACTTCAAACACCGATATAATAGACATCTACTGGTTCCCTTGCTGTCTATAGAGTCAAAGTCACCTCCATCTTTAAAAAAATCTTCATTAGATCCTACCTCTCTGTACTAGCCGTCATCCAACATTTCCTTTTTCTCTTGTCAGGTAAACTAATTGAAAAAGCCATATTTGCTTCCTTTATTCTCTCTCATTTCACTCACTTCTAAACCCTCTGCAATCTAATTTTTCAACTTTATCATTAATTCAATTGTAACTGCTCTCTCTGAAGTTGCCGATGATTCCTTAACTGCCAGATCTAACAGCCTTTTCTCAGTTCTCATCCTCCTTGACTACATGGTAACATTTGACTTTGCTGACCACCCTCTCCTCCTGGATACTCTCTCCTCTGGGTTTTCATTGCGCTTCTTTCTTTTGATTCTCACCTGTCTAACCATCCATTTGTCTCCTTCACTCTATCTTATCCTTTATCCTTTCCTTGCTATTTGTAAAGGTACCACATGAGTAAAAGTCCTGGCTCTTGTTTTATCTCTACATTTTCTCACTTGATGATCTTACTTTGCCAGACTTCAAGAGTTCAGTTATCTTTTAGCAGATGACTCCCAAATCCATATATCCAGTCCTAGTCTCTTTCCTAAGATTCAGTTTCAAATCACCTATTTACTGAATAGGTTGAACTAGTTGCCCTGTAGGCATCTGAAATCCAACAGTTCCAAAACCGAGGTCACTATTTTTCCACAAAACTCGTTCCTCTTCTAAATTTTCCTATTGCCACTTAGGAATTAGAAACAAAAAGTTACCAAACATGCCCTTATTTCTGGTTATTCTGCTTATAGGCCTATACAAGAAAAAATGAAAGATATAGCAAAAGGTCCTGCATGTACAAAAATTTTTATAGCAACTCTTTTTGTGGTGGCCAAAAAGTTGGAAACTAAAGGGGTGTCGATCAATTGGTAAATGGATGAACATTATGGTATATGAAAATGATGAACCACTTTTGTGCGATAAGAAATGAGGAAAGAAATGCTTTCATAAAGAGATGGAAAAATTTATAGAAATAGAACATACAACTGTTATTAATAAATGATATATGATAAATGAATATACTATCAATATAAAATGTTTAAATTTAAGACTTTTATAATCTGATATAGAGGGAAGTAAGGAGAAATAGGGTAAAAACTTATACTATAAGTACATTCTAAAGTCAAAACAACTTTGAAAGTACTAGGAACTCCATTCAACACAATGACCATCAGTGATTCCAGAAGACCAATGATGAAACAATACTATTCTATTTGTTTTCTATTTTTATAAACAAATATTTTGTTTTTCCAACTACATACAATGGTAGTTTTTACCAATTTTTTTTTGCAAAGTTTTAGATTTTACAATTTTTCTCCCTCTCTCCCATCCCTACTTACCCCTGACAGAACACAATTCAATATAGGCTCTACATTTGTGCCCCTGCTAAAGATATATTGAAATTGAATGTACAACAACAAAGCTTAATTGAATTCTTAGCAGTAAAGCTATACACACACACAAACACACACATTTATGTACAGTCAATGAAAATATATACTTGACTATACATGCATATTTGATACAAGGAATATGTTTATCATTTTTTTAAATTTAAGGCATTGGGATTAAGTGACTTGCCCAAGGTCACACAGTAATTATGAAGTGTCTGAGGCCAAATTTGAACTCAGGTCCTCCTGACTCCAGGGCTGGTGCTCTATCCACTGTGCAATCTAGCTGCCACAATTTCTTTTTTCAATGAAGAGAAAGAAAATAGATTTCTTATAAAGAAAATAATTAAAATGGGGATGAGGGGATGTTAAAATGTGGATTATTGTAGGTATTTTCACTTAGTTTTACTTAATAGCATTGATAGGTAACTGTATTGTTAGTTTTACTTGTTTTATTTGTTTGTAAGACACTTCTCAGAGAAAGGATTAATCTGTAAATGTTTATAATATAAAAATAAAACACATCAATAAAGCTTAAAGAATCCTTTCTCTATTACTATTGTAGACTCTACCCTCATCCCAGTCACTCAGCATCACAATTTTGAAATCATCCTTATTATATCAACCTTATCATCCTTATTCTTACTCTCACTCATCCTATTTATCCAACCAGTGGTCTGATCTTGTTATCTCTTCAATTCTGCCATATAGCCCTCCTCTCTTACTCATATCACCTCATTCAGACCCTCTTGGTGGGACTCCTGTAATGGCCTTCTCTGTCTCCCCACATCAAATCTCTGCTCTCTCTAATAATGCATTATGCACATAATCAGTGATTTTCCTTAAAGGAAGCTCTCTCCATGTTACGGTATTATTCAAGAAATTCTAATAACTATTCTAAGATAAAATATAAATTCCTTTAGCATTTAACTTCTGCATAACCTAGCCCATCTTTTCTCTCCAGTCTTAGATATACTCAACAAGTATCCTTGCCATTCTTCGGATAAGGCCATCCATTGCCCAAATCCAGGCCTTTGCATTCGCTGGACCCATGTTTGGAATGTTTTTCTTCCTCACCTTCCTACATCTCTTCTTGTCTACTCCCCTTCACATACTCTGAAAATCACTGGCATGAGAGCCCCTGTGCTTCCTTGCATGACACACCGCTCCATGTCTTCCATGCCTGGAATGCTCTCCTCCCTGCCCTCAACCTCCTGGCCTGCCTGGCTTCCTTCAAGGACCAGGCCTTTAACCTTGGTGTCAGATTCTCTCCACTTATCTTGTCCATCTTGTCTTGTTTCTACTCAGTTGCTTGCACGTAGTCTCCCTCATGACTGAGTTCCTCAAGGACCTGGACTCTCTTTTGCCTTTTTTTATCTTTTTTATCCTCAGCAGACAGCAGAGGGTCTGGCACATATTTTTTCGAGGTAACATGGTCAGGGACAGGGGTGGTATGATGAGAGGTCTGAACCCAGGGTGACCATAAGAATGTATAGCTAACATTATAACTATAATTTCGTTTTCTCCTTCCCTCTCTGGAGGGCAGGGTCTTTTACTGCCCCACTGGAGGAAGCCAGGATCTGAGAAGTTGGGGCTTGTTTGGTGCCATGGAGTTCTTCAACATTCATCCACATGCATATGCATGTTTTTAAGACACACGATTTTCTTCCACCACCACCCCATGGCGAACAGTCTTGTGAATATTGTGCGTACACATTTATGTTTGACAATTACAGATTAGTCATTTTCAGTAAGAGGAATTAGGATTAAGGGAAAAGAAAGAATTCCATAAAATAGGAAAGAAACATATAAGAGAAAATTTTAAAAAGTGAATGTGTTGTTCATTCAGATTCTGTAGGGGTTTTTGTTGTTTTGCTTTGTTTTTCTTCCTCTGGATAGGGATGACATTGTCCATAGCTGTTCCAATATGGTTGTCTTAGCTCTCTGACCTGCCAAGAGGAGCTACTTCCATCAAGGTTGTTCATCTCATAATGCTGTTGTTGTTGTGTACATTTTTCTCTTGGTTCTACTCTCTTTGCTCAGCATCAGATCCTGTAAGTCATTCCCAGCTTCTCTAGAGTCTGACCATTCAGGGTTTCTTACAGAATAATACCATATTCCATGAACATCACAATCATATACAATAACTTGTGTAGCCATTCCCAATTGATAGGCATCACCTCAATTTCTAGTTCTTAGCCACTACAAAAAGAGCTGTTATGAATATTTTGGAACATGTGGGACTTTTCCCATTTTTTATGCTTTCTTCTAGTTTTATACCTAGTATTGATATTGCTGGGTCAAAAGGTATGATTAGTTTTATTGCTCTTTGGTCATAGTTCCATGCTGCTCTCCGGAACGATTGGATCCATTCACAACTCCACCAGCAATGCATCAATGTCCTAATCCTTCTACAACCTCTCCAACGTGGATCATTTTCCCTTTTTGTCATCTTTGCCAATCTGATAGATGTGAGGTGATACTGCAGAGTTGTTTTAGTATGTATTTCTCTAATCAGTAATGATATGGAGCATTTTTTCAAATAATTTTACATAGCTTTAATTTTTTCATTTGAAAACTGTTCATATCCTTTGACCATTTATCATTTGGGGAATGAGGTGATGGACATTTTTTTAAAAATACTTATTAAGAGCCAAACTAACTAGAAAAGGTATCTAACTTAGTTTTCTTCTATTTTTTTTTTATGGTATGACCTTTAATATTCAGGTCACATATCAATTTTGAGCTTATTGTAGTGTAAAATTTTATTCTAAATTTAATTTCTGCCAAATTGCTTCCTGGATACTTCTGCAACTGCTAGCATTAAGAAGATACATTTTTTTCAGAAATATCCCTATAATTCTCCTCTGGTACAACACTACATTCTCACAGGCAAGAAGCTTTAAACAATAATTCTACAATCTTTCCTGAATAGAGAAATGATTTTTTATAGGCTCCCTTCAACAGGATGCCTTACTTAAATGACCTTAATTTGAATGCCTTCCCTCTACTGATTATTATCCACTTATCTTGATATATCTTCTTGTATATAATTGTTTACATGTTGTCTCTCTCTTGAAGGCAGAGACTTTCATTGGCTTCCTCAGAGCTTAGCACGGGGTCCAGAACTTAACAGGGGATTGACCACATCATACTCTTCCATCTCTAACTACAACAACAGAGTTTTTTTTTATAAAATGTCTTAATTTCTACCACATAATTTATGCTTGAATGGGCTTGTAGATCTATTTTTTTACAGATGAATAAATGAATGAAAAATCGATAAATCTCTTTCTATGTCACAGGCCCTGAGCTAAGTCAGTCCTGGGGACAGAAGGCCAGTTGACCTCTGCTCCCAAGGATAGCAAACTCTAATAGAGAAAAGATAACACATGCAGAAGAGTGGTGGCAGAGAGGGATGGGTAAGTCAAGGAAGACCCTAATTGCATGAATGGTGATGATGCTTTTATGTAAAATGTATGTATTTTTGTGGGTGGGATGAAGGAGGTTGCATGGGAAAAGTGTGAATGGGATGAAATGGGCTAAAGATGAACAGAAAGCAGCCTGGTGGGTCTGGGATGGCCAAGATTCCAGGGCAGGCACTGGAGCACCAGGTCAGAGGAGGAGGAGGCACTGGATGAAAGGGGGCAGAGTAGAAGGGAAGTGCATCAGGATACAGATTCTGGCTCTGGAATCAAGAACATTGGGTCACCCATCCCCAGGTCCCCTAATGCTCATTGGATAATGTACATCTCTAAACCTCCCTAGGTCTCCTGTTTTCTCACTGTAAAACTGGTGGGGTTGAGGGATGAACCAACCAAGTTCCCTTCCAGTTCTAGGAAGTGATTCATTAAAGGTCAACCAAAATTCTCCATTTGGTATAGGCCGTTCCTTCCAGTGCCACCATCACCTGAAGCCCAGCTCCTCCACCACACTGCACCCTGGAGAGGAGCTTGGGTTCAATGGTCTGGAACCACCAGGCTCTTTTTGGACAGGACTTCACAATCTGGGAAATTTATATTCTTGTAAATATCCATCTACTTCACTTAAATTGTCAGATTTGTTGGCCTATAATTGGCTCTTAGTAATTGCTTTAATTTTCTCTTCATTGGTGAGGAATTCAATCTTTTCATTTGATACTGGCAATTTGTTTTTCTTCCCTTTCTTTAAATCAAATTAATAATAGTTTATCTATTTTCTTCCCCATAAAACCATCTCCTAGTTTTATTAGTTCAATTATTTTCTTAACTTTCCATTTTATTAATCTTTTTAATTTTCAGAATTTTCAATTTAGGGTTTCACTGGGGATTTTAAGTTTTTTATTTTTAGTTGCTTGCCCAATTCATTAATCTCTTCTTTTTCTATTTTATTGATAAGCATTTGGGGATATAAATTTTTCCCTAAGTATTAGTTTGGCTGCATTCCATAAATTTTGGTATGTTATCTCATTTTTGTTTTTCTCTTTAACGAAATGATCTCTATGATTTATTATTTACCCCACTCATTCTTTTTTTTTAGATTTTTTTTTTCAAGGCAATGGGGTTAAGTGGCTTGTCCAAGGCCACATGGCTAGGTAATTATTAAGTGTTTGAGGTCGGATTTGAACCCAGGTACTCCTGACTCCAAGGCCAGTGCTCTATTCACTGTGCCACCTAGCTGCCCCCCCCCACTCATTCTTTAAGATAAGATTGCAATTAATTTTCAATCAGTGTTTCCAATGTCCTTTGTGAATATTAACTTTTGTTACATTATAATCTAAAAAGAATGAATTTGTATTTCTGCTTTTCTGCATGTTTGGTACAGGATCAAGTTTTTCTGTGGGTGCCTTATATTATTGATAACAAGGTATACATTTTATTCACATTTAAATTTCAAGTCTAACTCTTCTAATATTCTATTCACCTCCTTAACTTCTTTCTTGTTTACTTTTTCATTAGATTTTTCAAGTTCTGAGAGTGGGAAGTTGAGATTTTTATTGTTTATTTCTTCCTTTAACTCACTTCTCCTTGAAGAATTAAGATGCTACACCATTTGGTGCATACATGTTTATTATTGCTATTACTTCATTGATTATGGTTATATACCTTTTAGCAGGAAGTAATTTCCTTGTTATTGCTTTTAATTAGATTTTTGCTTTGTCTGCCACCCTTTTTTTAAACTTTAGTTAAAACATAATAGATTCTGTTCCAGCTCCTCATCTTAATTCTGGTTGTGTGTGCCTCTCAGCTTCATGTGTATTTCTTATAAACAACATCATAGGATTATGTATTTTTAATCCACTCTGATGGTCTCACATCCAGGGCCATCTCCAGTCATCTTGATTCATATCTGGGCACTGGATCCAGATGGCTCTGGAGGAGAAAGTAGGGCTGGTGACTTAGCACAGCATCCCCCCGCCCCGACTCAAATCCAATTCATGTACCTATCATGGTATCAGCTCCCGCATATCAGGGTCTTATCTGAGAATGAAGGACAAAAAAACCCCAAATATTACATTAAGCAATGAATTGGAGCCTGAGTCTCCCATCCTCAGTCATGGACATGGGGGAGAGGCAAGCTGCCATCAGATCACCTGGTTATGAGTTCATGGATGGAAAAACCATGTAGAGGACACATTCCTAGGTATCTGAATTGATAAAGTAACCTCCCTGTTCCAAAGCTATGACCCCACAACTGGTCCTAACTGTGATCTCAACAACTGAGGGAGTGAGAACGTGATAGGCTTTAAAAAAATAAAAATATGAGTCTTCTTCCAAGCACAACCCCAGATTCCTTGCAAATGCTAAGAGGTCCTTGGACTAGGTTGGATCTTTAGGATCTCTGGGAACAACCGAAAAGCCTATGCCTTTCCACAAACTAATTCTGACCTCTTTCTAGTCTGATTCTGAATTCCTCCTTTGACTCATCCAGGCTCTTTGGGAGTAGGAATTGTTTCATTCTTGGACCTGAAATATGTAGCAGGCACTTTCCAAATGCTCCTTGATCATATTCAGGCCAAATTGAATGATTGTTTCCCAGAACAAACCCTATCATTTCCCATGTGTGCCATTATTTGTTATTCCCTATTCTTAGATTATACTATTGTCATCTGGGCTAGCTGAAATCAGATTCAGCTGTCTTCTCTAGGACACCCTTCTTGATCTCAGCTGTAAGTAACCCCTCTCTGTGTCTCTCCAGGGGAACGAAAATATTCCACTCAATTTTTTTTGTCAGTATGTTGAATGCCTCCTTGAGAAAACTGCTTCATTCTTTTGATCTGCTTAGGACATATTTACGTGTACTGGTGGATATTTGTTGTCACTCCATGAGGGCAGTGAGTGGTTCTGCTCTTTATTGTCTCTCTCCTTCCCCACTCTAGTACAGAGCCAAGCATAGTAATATTTAAAAGCTTGTTGATTGAATTTAGAATCCCCCCACTCAGGGCAGGATCCATGTTTTGGCCACCTTTGGTTCTCCTCCCTTTAGTACACATTGAAATACGGAAAATATTGGACAGAAAAATGTTCTATAATCTATTCCCTCCACACTGACTATGTACCCTATGTACCCCACCCTCCTCTACCCCTCATTCCATAGTCCAAGGTATGAGATGAGGTCTAAGAACTTTTAGTGAAATACCTTCCCTCTCTGGCAAGGACTCAGATAAATCCCTACCCCCAGGAGCAAAACAAGTCTCTACCAATAAAACCAATGGATCTTTGCCTTAGCCTGAAAGGATGAAATCTTTGTCCTACCACCCCTTATCCCTAATTATCTCATTTTCCTGATCCTTTAAAACTCACTCACTCACTCACTCCTCCATATAATATCTTGTCTTCCTTTGGAAGGACAGCCCGCTCTGTGGGAGCGTGATTCCCCACCTAACCTCTCTTGCTTCTGCACCTTTCCTTACTGCTTATCTCACAGATCTCCCTTAGCTTCTGCTAACCACAGTTAAATAAACCTTTCTGTCCCTAAATTTTTTTTTGTCAGAACAGTCTTTTACATGAATTCTTTCATGTTTTGCCCCAACCTTTAGCCGACTACATTTTTCTCTGACATCAATACTATGTACTAAAATTGAACAGGTAAGAAAAGGGAGGGAAATGGGAAGAGAAGAACAGAAATAGGTACATTAATGGTTGTACAAGTTAGACTACGGGTGACTCAGGCAGTAGAGTTGGGGTCCCAGTTGGAAGGATGGGAGTCCAGACACCAAACATCTGATTTGAACATATACATGCTGAACTTTACCCCCTAGAATGTTTTGCTTTTGTTCTCCTCCCCGGACACAATTTCACAGGCTCTGTTGAAAACTGGAAAGATCTTTTTGACAGCTGCTTTTGACAGCCCCCAAGCTGGGGGCCAGATTGCACAGCAATAATCTCCCTTGATTAGATTATGAATTATATTTGAATCGAAGCAAATGTTTTGCTCAGGCACCACTAGTAGCTTGACCTACTTTCATTCAGATTAGAGGGTAAGATTTGTGAAAACATTCCAAATGAGCTTTGATAAGGCATTTTAAATTATTTAGGGATTGGCAGGATAACTGGTTTTAAAACCAAGAATGTCTATTTATGAGCATGGGTTATACCTTTTGAAGAGATCCTGACAAAAAAATAAAACAAACTTTTTAGTCCTAAGAAATATTCATCCTAAGATGATCCTAAACCTGGAGGAAGGAAACTTCCATCTAATGAAGTAAGTCTGCCTCTGGCAAGATGCTAAAGCAGAAAAGGTCCAGGAGGTCAGAGGCTAGATGACCCAAAGAGCCCAGGACTTTACCCAAGGAGCTGAGCCATGGCTCCACTCTTAAACCAGGGTGTCTCTGACTGGAGAGACTGGGGGGCAGCATCTGAGATTATCTTTCAGAGCCTCCATTTAAGGAGGACGCCCAGGATGCAGCCTCACCATTGACCATCCAACCGCTCTCCTGGATTTCATCACTATGCCCAGATCTCATCTCAGGACTATCTGCCCTAGAGATGTCTCCCCCGCTCAAACTGGAGAGAATGGAAGGGCGGACACAATGTCCTCCATTTAAGAACAGTGCTCAGGGCAGCTAGTCCACTGGCCCTGGAGACAGGAGTACCTAGCTGTGTGACCTTGGGCAAGTCACTTGGCCACATTGCCTTAAATTTTTTTTAAAAAAAGAAGGGTGCCCAGGGTAGTGTCTCCTCATTCCCTACCACCCAGTTGCTGGACTTCACCTGGGCACTTTGCTGGGCACTCCCTTCCTCCTCCCCCTTCAGCTTTTTTTATTTTACAAAAGTGTGGTCTTCTCCCATTAGATTGTGAGTTCCCTGAAGATTTTATGAGAAGGCATACTGATTGGGGGCTTCTTGTGGAAGTCAGGATTTTAGCTGGGACTTCAGGGAAATGGAGTTGAGGAAGGAGAGTTTCAGTACTGGGACACGGCGGGTGAAAATGCCTACTATCAAGAAAAGCTGGCCAGCCTCACTGAAGTAAGGTATAATAAGGCTAAGAAGGTAAGAGTGGCTCAGGCTTTGAATTTCCAACAGAGAATTGTATATTTGATCCCAGAGGTGATGGATTGCTTCAGACACTTGAGCTGTGTGACCCTGAGCAAGTCACTTAGCTCTAAGTTTCCTCCCCTGTAAAAGAAGCTAGAAAAGGGAATGGGAAATCCCTCCAGGATCTTTACCAAGAAAACTACAAATGGAGTCACAAAGAACTGGATACAACTAAAATGACTGAACAACAATAACAAAAACCTGGAGGTGATACTGAATAGTTTCCTGAGTAGATGAGGTGAAATGATCAGAGCTGTTCTTTAGGAAGGTCAGTACAACATCTGACCAGAGGATGGATTAGAATGGAGAAAGATTTGAGGCCAGGATAATCAGACAGCTGAATCATCACAGAAAAAAGGGACAGACATGAAAAAGCACAATCTTTTCTGTGGTGAAATAAGCAGACTACTTTGGAAAAATTTGCCAATCATTTCCCATCTTCCACCAACCATTGCCTTTTCCTACTCACCCTTATTGAAAAAACATGCCAAACTCCAATCTCATTGAGTCAAAGCTGCCAGACTTTAACCAAGAAGAAAGCCTTTTGCTTGGCTTTTTTTTTCACATTTAATTGGCTCATGCTTAAGGGGGAGAGAATTCACATTCTCAGAATTAACATGAGAAGTACCCATTTCACTTTACCACAAGGTCCTTAATGTTAATTTAAATATTAAATTCAAATTGACTAGGGTTCCCTTTGCTTTGGTGCCTCTCTCTCTCTCTCTCAAAAAAAAAAAAAAAAGAATCTTTAAGAAAAAATTAAAGAAATCATTACGGGAATCCTGAGATGAGTGGAGCTCTTCAGGTGGCTTAAATGCTTTAAATGGCTTGGGGGGGGATTCCTCCCCTAGCCTTCCTGTACCTCAGTTTTTTCATCTTTAAAAGGAAAGAGTTAATTTGCAAGGTCTTTGTTTTCCCTCCCCCAGTGGTTAGTGCAAAAATCGAGTATTTATCCAATGAGTCTATTTCAACCACTAGCTTCTATAAGACCCCCCAAAAGGCAGACGATTCTTGTGAGATCTGCTCCATCAGGTCTTCCTATAATAAAACATATTTAGACACAGTGGATAGACCACTGACCCTGGAGTCAGGAGGACCTGAGCGCAAATCCAGCCTCAGACACTTAATAATTACCTTGCTGTGTGACCTTCGACAAATCATTTAACCCCATTGCCTGGAAAAAACCAAAAAAATAATATGGACAGACTCAATAACAATCACTAACTGCTGTCCACTTTAACCCAGCATGGAATGTCCTTTCAGTTAATTTTAGTCTGTAAACTCCAAGTCCATGCAACAAAATACAGATCAAATCTATGAATTTCATTGTATCTTTTGAGTGCTTTTTAAAAAATGAGACCCAAACTTTTTCCAAGGTTAGCAATAAACTATACTTGGGCATAATCCTTTACCTCTATTTCCAAATATAATCTAGTTCAATAACAAATGAATATTTTCCTTCATTTTTTTATACTTAAGTCTAAGGTTTTAATATTTTTTCCAGCAGTGAATTACCAATACAAAATGACAACTGGAATGTCACAAAAATTATCTGAGCATAAATATGCAAAACATTTAAAAACCTTTCTTTTAGTCATGGTTTCTCCTTTTAATTTTATGTGTCCTATTTTCAAATTTGTTTTTGCACTATATTTAAAGCATCTAGTAATATGTGTAGTGTGTTAGGTCACTCATTAAAAAACTATATATAAGTAAAGGCAACAGTGGAAAGATGTAATTCAGAATAAAAATTGTAATACAAGACATGAATATGTAAAAACAATCAAGAGACAAAGGTAAATATTATTTAGGGATCAAGGGCAAAAATTGGGAAAAATCATTGTGAAAATTCAGGTATTGCTGGTAGGGAATATTCTACCTATCAACTATTCCTTGGGCAGATTCCAAATAAAGGTTAGTCTGTAAAAAAAATAGTATATGTGTAAAAATGGATATTTGTTTTCAAAGAAAATATTTCACAATTCTTTCCTGATTCTACCTAGTTTTGACATAATTACTATTATATTAAACAAATACAAGTTCCATTGGAACTTCTTAACTTTTCCTAGAGAATCTTTTTATAGAGAGGAGAACCAAGATAAAGGAGACATGAGAATCCTAGCTAATTGTTTGAATTTTTAATGCTAAAATTATCATTAAAGACCCCGTTCCTCTCTCAAAGATTTAAGATTAAAAGGGTTCTGGTATAATCCTTGTATCAGAAATTTGTCTTCTCTCCAGCTTTGTCATGGAGAACAATTGATTTAGGGAGGCTTTGAGATCAGTGACTGCAAGGTCTTGGTTATACGACAAAAGGAAAAACAGCTAGTTCCTGAAAAAAGACAACAGTATCACCTAGTAAAAGTGAAACTATAACATGCCATTACATGGCTATACACATGTACATTTACAAACATAAACAGGCACATTTACATATATGAAAAAATAAACCTGTCTTACCTCATGTAAAATCAAATCCTAGAGGCTTTGGACTAAGGAAAAGGTTTCTCAAGAGCAATTGAGAAAAGTTTCTACAGGGCAGTTAGAGGATTCAGCTCAATTCTAAGTAGATTCCTTTAATCCTAAGCTTTTACTTGCGTCAGCTCTCTGATTAAGCACTGACACATAATATATGATAGAAATATTGTCGTAAGATAATATGAACACTGGCCTTTCCCTCAACTGTTTCTGAAGTCTTTTTGAAAGCTATAAAAGTTATAAGGCCCCTCAGACAATACAACCAATACCACAGGCGGTAATTCTAATGAGACTTAAATTAACAGTATACAAAAACTCCTTTGGCCTTGACTAATTAATAGACTCCCTGATGGCAGTACTTAATTATTGTCATCTCTTGGCTGAAGGAAATAGGTTGCAATGAAGAATTCAATCACCTTCTATCCACTAGCCTCTCTTTAAGCGCCTTAGAAGGTAAGGCAAAGAAAATATGATCTTAGTGTGTAAAAGAATGAGCAAAGAACCTACAATAAATTTTCTTTGAAGATTGTTGACATTGTAGTTCTCAACTGGTGGTTCAATGACGACTTCAGAATGATAACGGGGTCCTAGTTATTTAGGTAGGCGCTAATTATCAGAGCAAGAATTAGAGTGAAGAGATATAGCACTCAGCTGAGACTTAAATCTACTTGACCCACTTAAACAAAATGACAAGAAATGGGAAATAAATCAAAGAAAACACTATCATTTCCCGGTTATATAACAGAAGTACAAACAACTGGAACCTGACAAAAGCCAACAGTAACACCTAGTAAAAGTGAGACTATAACATGCCACAGATGCATATACAGATGTTACATATTTACACACATATACAGGCACATCTACATATATATATAAAAATAAACCTCCCTCTAAACTCATGTAAAATCAGATCCTACAGCCTTGAAGAAAATCAATGACCACCAATGAAAAGCCAAGCGAGACTAGAGACTGCCTCTTGTCAGCAATTACCTGTCTTCCTTGTCAACCTGTGAAATATACAGCCATAGAAAATATTAGTTTAGAATATAAAATTGTTCTTTACAACTAATGATTCTGACAAAGGACTCATTTCTAAAATATACAGAGAACTGTTTCATATTTTTAAAACAAAAAGCCATTCCCCAGTTGACAAATGGTCAAAGGATATATATACAAAGGCAATTTACAGATGAGATCAAAGCAATCCATAGCCATATGAAAAATGCTCTAAATCATTAATTATTAGAGAAATACAAATTAAAGCTTCTCTGAGGTACCACCTCACATCCCTCAGATTGGCCAATATGACCAGGAAGGACAGTGATCATTGTTGGAAGGGTTGTGGGAAATCTGGGACACTACTACTACACTGTTGGTGGAGCTGTGAACTCATCCAACCTTTCTGGAGAGCTATGTGGAACTATGCCCAAAGGGCAACAAAAATGTGCATACCCTTTGACCCAGCAATACCACTACTGGGTCTATACCCTGAAGAGATGAGGAAAAAGGGTAAAAACACTACTTATACAAAAATATTTATAGCAGCCCTGTTTGTGGTGGCAAAGAACTGGAAATCAAGTAAATGTCCTTCAATTAAGGAATGGCTTAGCAAACTGTGGTATATGTATGTCATGGAACACTATTGTTCTATTAGAAACCAGGAGGATGGGATTTCAGGGAATCCTGGAGGGATTTGCATGAACTGATGCTGAGTGAGATGAGCAGAACCAGAAACTGTACACCCTAACAGCAACATGGGGGTGATGATCAACTTTGAAGGACTTGCTCATTCCATCAGTGCAACAATTGGGGACAATTTTGGGCTGTCTGCAAAGGAGAGTGCCATCTGTATCCAGATAAGGAGCTGTGGAGTTTGAACAAAGTTCAAGGACTATTCCCTTTAATTTAGAAAAAAAAACAGATATCTTATTGCCTGATCTTGTTACCTCTTAGACTTCTTGCCTCTTCTTTAAGGATATGATTTCTCTCTTATCACACCCAATTTCGATCAAGGTACAAAGGAAACAAAGTAAAGACTGATGGATTGCTTTCCATGGGGGGAGGGAAGTAAGATTGGAGGGAAAATTGTAAAGCTCAATATCTTTAATAAAAATTAATTTAAAAAGAATATGAAATTTTTTCTCCCAACATAAAAAAATGGAAAATTGAGGAGAATCATTCCATGAAAAAGTGAAAAGGAAAGAATATTTTCCGACAGCTCAGAGAGAGCAATTCATGCCACTAGAACCACGAAATCAGAAGGATGACAGATGTGTCAAGATTTCTACAACTATTTCTCCAGCTATCTGTTGGAGCTACTACATCTGAATTTTTCATCCAAATTCCTCAAGTTCTGTTCAGATATGGCATTCAAAAAAATAAAAATTGGGAAGAACAGCTGGACTAAGCAAGCATATTGTGTCTGGAGATGAAATTTTGAGGACATGAAAGAACTGATTCTCAAACTTGATTCTTCAGTTTTATCTTTGGAAAATTCAAATAATCTTAAATTGTCACCTTTAACATCCTCAACAGGGAAAGAAAAAAATAATTTAATTATGACCTGTTAATATGAGTATTCCAGCTGATTGGTCAAATTTTAGTATTTTACTCATCATTAAAGATTTATGACTTTCTCAAACACAAGGTGGTAAGATTAAGTCTTCTGGTATAATCCTTGTCTGAAAAATCTGTTTTTCCTTTAGGTTTGCCATGTCAAATCAACAGCATGCATTCATCAAACAAAGCACCAAAATAATTTCATCTCTACTATCGTCTCCAAATTATACGATCTCCTGACCTATTAAAATAATAGTTCAATTTACAAGCTAATTGCCTCATAACTTGATAGTTTCAGAATCTTAAATTTTTTTTATTGATTTTATTTTTTCCAACAACTGACTGTTCTACAAGTTTCCCTCAGCAGTGAATGATTAAGCCAAATCACTTAGCCCATTTCTTTTTATTTTCATTTTGTTTAATGAAGTTGAATTCCCTTTCATAAAGGGGGTGACTAGTTTCATACTATTTAACATTATAGAATGTTGAAACCAAAGAAACCTCAGAGGTCATATACCCTAATCCACTCATTTAAAAGCAAAGGTATCTAAAAAAATGGCATGATCCAATGCTTTGCACAAAGTTCAATACCTACTTAAATCCAATTCATTTGCATGTCATGGCATCACCTCCCTGATGTCATGGTCCTTTTCAAGAATGAAGGAGAAACAACAACCTAGCTAGAGTTAGAACTGAGATTGGAACTCTGGTTTCCTGGATTCTAGTTTTCTGCTCTTTCTACCACATAAAGATCAACAAATATAAATTTTAATAAATATGAAAATGGTCTTAAGATTGTAAATGGTAGAGAAAAAGAGGAAATAAGCATTTTTAAGGGTATTTTGTGGGTCAGTCATTGTGCTAAACACTTTACAATTAGATCCTCACTACAACCCTGGGAAGTAGGAGCTATTATTCCTATTTTACAGTTGAGCAAATTGAGTGGAAATGACTTACCAAGATCACACAATTATCAAGTTCCTGAGATCAAATATGAACTCAGATCTTCTTAAACAAAAGCCTAGCATCTTATCTACTACAATATCTAGCTGCTTTTCCTTTTTTTTCTTTTTGGTTTTTTTTTAAGGCAATGGGGTTAAGTGGCTTGCCCAAGGCCACACAGCTAGCTAATTAAGTGTCTGAAGTCAGATTTGAACTCTGGTACTCCTGACTCCAAGGCTGGTGCTCTATTTACTGCGCCACCTAGCTGCCCCTTAAAGCAATTTTTGAGCTTTTACCTCACACTCATAAGATTGGCAAAGTTGAAAAAAATTGCAAACAGCAAATTCTAGAAGGATTATGTGAAAACTTTAATGGTCTATTGGTGGTGGTATGACTTGGTCAAGCCATTTTGGAAATATGCCAAACTTCACCTGAATTTTGATACAGTAAAATGAATATAGGACATTGAAGAGATCAAATGAGGGAAAAGAATCTATATGCACTATATAATTATTGTCTGAACGACTTATGACTTCTGACCAATTCAATTGCCAACCATGATAAACATGTTATCCTCCTCCTGGCAGAGAGGCAAAAGACTCAGGAACAGATTGAGGAATATTTTTTTGACATGTCTAATTGCACAAATTTGTTTTGATCATGGGTATTTGTTTTAAGAATCCATCCCCTCCTCTCAATACATACACATGCTTTTTCTATTTTTTTTAATGGAGAGTAGGCAGGAGGGAAACAAAATAGGTATTTATAAAATAAAATATTAGATACATAACACAATGATACTTAAAAAAAGAGAGAATGTAAGTTCAGGAGACAATAGATAAGGAGGGCAATACTGGAATAGCCATATTAAATTCGAAATAAATCACCTAAAAACCAAGTAGTACAAAGTGAAGATTCATGATTTCTTCTTTCATTGCATAAGAATAAGCTTTAAATATGCTTATGCTTGGCAAATTCATAATAATAAAAAGGAAGAAAAATTCAAATGTGATTTGAATAGTAAATAGGTATCAACAGTCTACTCAAAGAAAAGAGTAATAAACATTTCTTTTGATCATGGGCCCCGATGATAAACAAAACTAGGTATATAAAATCGATAATACAGAAAATATTAACAAGACACACATGTCATAAAATATTTGAAAGCAGTTATCTCTAAAAAAATTTAGGTTATAGTAAACCACCACACAATCTGTCTATGACTATCTTTAAGAAACTTTAATGCTCACATCAAGTCAATTGGCAAAGTTGAAAAAAGGAGAACAGTCAATGTTGGAGGAGTTGGGAGAAGACAATGTTGATGGAGCTGTGAATTGATATGTGACTCAATTTTGCTCAATTTTAATTTTTCATTCTAAAAATTGTTCTAAATGATGGTTCTGAGGGAGAAGATAAGAGGAAGTACAGAGGGAAATCTAGGCAAGTATATTTCGGAGACATCTTATTTTTAAAAATTTTGATAAGTGGGGGCGGCTAGGTGGCACAATGGATGGAGCACCAGCCCTGGAGTCAGAAGTACCTGAATTCAAAACTGGCCTCAGACACTTTATAATTACCTAGCCTTGTGGCCTTGGGCAAGCTACTTAACCCCACTGCCTTGCAAAAAAAACTTTAAAAAAATTTTAATAAGTGGAGTTAAGACTACAGGCATTCTGCATGGCTTAAGTCAAAGCTCTGATCTGCACATAAGACTCATGGGGGGAGGGTTATACTACCTACCTGCTTTCAATCTGAGGCTCCCTTTCCTGTAATAAAGAGGACACAATCAAAGGCATTTTAAGCAGCAACAAGAGCCAATTCCATGCTGAATAAATAACTTACTATGACGATTATCATGCCCACATTCAACAGCTACTATTTCTAAAAACTGATGGGTCACTTAAAATGTTAATGGAGGAAAGTAAAATGGTATCAAGGATGAAGTCTATAGTATATTTTCATATCTCCCCAAATCAAGTCCCATTACTATTTTTCAACCTGTCACAGAGCTGACCCTGAGCTCTCCAAAGTTCTGCCAGAGTTCATTGGCATATTGGAAGGGCTTCGAGCATGGTCCCAGAGACAAGACTGTACCGACTTTCCAATGTCTAAGCTTTTCCATAAATCTTGTGCTTTGCACAAGGCTATTTATGAAAGCAAAGTAAAATACAAAATCTTCCTTACTCTTGGGTTGTCTTCTTCTGAAGCACTGGTGGCAGTAAGTAAAAAGGTGAGGGCCCCCAAGAATCAGTTTTTGTTTATAAAAATTCAATCAATTGTGAGATCCTGGTTCATTCAACAATCAGTGACTTGACATAGTGATGTCATGAACATATCTATCTTGGCATTGTTATTAAAAAAATTCTTTGTTCCCAAGGCTATGTTAGGCTATTTTTGGGTAGATCTGAGTTTTTTGAAGATAAGAGGGGGAAGATGAGGCAGGGGGAAGAGGACTTTAAAACACTGACATAAATAGTATTTGAACCTGGATTTGATGCTAGAACTACAAGTCATGGCCTCTATTTACTATGCTTTTCTTGATATAAATGAAATTTGGAGTGAAGAGGGAACTTGTGGAAAATGGAAAGATAGCTCACAGGTTATTCTTAGGCAATCAAAATTGTTTTGTGTAGACAATAAGAAATATTGTTTTATAAGACACTTTGTCATTTGTAAAATTGGAGAATAATACTCAATAACCTCTAATGTACCTTCCATCTCTAAATCAATGATTCTATGTTAATACCATTTTTGTTTTGTACATAGGGCCATTGATGAACATTAGCAAATGATCACTGAAGATAACAGCTATTTTTGCACCTTCATCTCTATTTCAAAAAATAAGGCTGAGGAATTCTAAAAGAACTTATCAATTCAATCAACAATAGATATTTTAAATATCAGGGGGACCCCAATGCAAAGGAACATTGACTAATTTCTATTGTAAACTTTTTTTCTCTCCCATTTGAGAAATCCAAATTTGAATTCTTTCCTCCTAGTTTCCCATAAGAAAATAGAAATGGCAATGGAGAACTTGACCAGATCAGGGTATGAGGAGGCCTGAGGGATTGATTCTCAAGATAGCCTACAATTTGATGTCTATTCCATATGATGAAGCAATTCCAAATACCTGAAATTCATTAACCTTAATTTCCTCAACAGAGAAAGTAAGAATAGCTATTAACTACAACCTATCCCTACTGAATAACACTGCATACATCTCCCAGGAAGCTTTGCTTCTTTATCTCCCTTTTTATAAAATTTCATCACTGCTACATGCTACTTTAAAAACATGTAGTCTTGACCTATTAGTAAGAAACCAATTTCCAGGCTAATTGCATTTATAATGTGATAACAGTTCTCCAATCTTGAGTTCACTGTTGTGTATAGGATAAATAGTAATCTCTCCTCACAGGTTGCTGCTTTGTTTCTTAGAACTGTTCCTAGAAAACGGAGGGCAACCAAACCCCAACCATAAGATCTGTAACAAAGCCTTGGCCAGAAACCATTTTGCTGGAGTTTAGTTTGCATGAAGAGTCACAAAGGATGGGGATGAAGATACTAAAACAATAGTACCAAGGAATGATATTCCTCTCACCAAGTATAACTTCTGGTCTGCAACAACTGCTGGTTCACTCAACTCAACTCATGATTCCCCTATATGCTGACTCTCTACAAAACTCTACCTGATTTTCATACCAGTTAAGAAAATGTTCATTGATTTGACTAAATATATTTTGAAATTATAACTCTGGCTGGAGGGGCAGACTTCTTCATTTTTCAGGGTTCGGATGTGATATGTTATTTCCCATCTTTCCTACATCATGAGAAGTATTAGTCTCTTAAGCATACAAGCACACTCAAGACTTCATTTAGCCTAGCTTTTAAAGTTCATGTAATAAGAAACTTTTTAAATTTTTGAATATTATTTTATTGTTTTTTCCAATTACATGCAAAGATAGTTTTCAACATTCATCTTTTCGAAAGCTTTTGAATTCCACATTTTTCTTTCTCCTCTCCACCTTCCCAACATCAGTGAGTAATCTGATATAGGTTATGCATGTACTATCATGTTTAATATATTTTTATATTAGTCTTGCTATGGAAGAAGAATCAGAACTAAAGGGATAGGAGGAACAATAAGAAAGAAAAAAATGTAAACCAAATTTTTCTTCTTTTAAATTTATTTTTATTAAAGATATTGAGTTTTACAATTTCCCCCCCCAATCTTGCTTCCCTCCCCCCCACCCCACCCCCACGGAAAGCACTCTGTCAGTCTTTACTTTGTTTCCATGTTGTACCTTGATCCAAATTAGGTGTCATGAGAGAGAAATCATATCCTTAAAGAGTAGTCTAAGAGGTAACAAGATCAGACAATAAGATATGTTTTTTTTCTAAATTAAAGGGAATAGTCCTTGAACTTTGTTCTAACTCCACAGCTCCTTATCTGGATACACATGGCACTCTCCTTTGCAGACAGCCCAAAATTGTCCCCAATTGTTGCACTGATGGAATGAGCAAGTCCTTCAAGGTTGATCATCACCCCCATGTTGCTGTTAGGGTGTACAGTGTTTTTCTGGTTCTGCTCATCTCACTCAGCATCAGTTCATGCAAATCCCTCCAGGCTTCCCTGAAATCCCGTCCCTCCTGGTTTCTAATAGAACAATAGTGTTCCATGACATACATATACCACAGTTTGCTAAGCCATTCCCCAACTGAAGGATATTTACTTGATTTCCAATTCTTTGCCACCACAAACAGGGATGCTATAAATATTTTTGTACAAGTGATGTTTTTACCCTTTTTCCTCATCTCTTCAGGGTATAGATGCAGTAGTGGTATTGTTGGGTCAAAGAGTATGCACATTTTTGTTGCCCTTTGGGCGTAGTTCCAAATAGCTCTCCAGAAGGGTTGAATGAGTTCACAACTCTACCAACAGTGTAATAGTGTCCCAGATTTTCCACATCCCTTCCAACAATGATCATTATCCTTCCTGGTCATATTGGCCAATCTGAGAGATGTGAGGTGGTACCTCAGAGAAGCTTTAATTTGCATTTCTCTAATAATTAATGATTTAGAGCATTTTTTCATATGGCTATGGATTACTTTGATCTCCTCATCTGTAAATTGCCTTTGTATATCCTTTGACCATTTGTCAACTGGGGAATGGCTTTTTGTTTTAAAAATATGACTCAGTTCTCTGTATATTTTAGAAATGAGTCCTTTGTCAGAATCATTAGTTATAAAGATTGTTTCCCAATTTACTACATTTCTTTTGATCTTGGTTACAGTGGTTTTATCTGTGCAAAAGCTTTTTAATTTAATGTAATCAAAATCATCTAATTGGTTTTTGGTGATGTTCTCCAACTCTTCCTTAGTCATAAACAGTTCCCCTTTCCATAGATCTGACAGGTTTACTAGTCCTTGATCTTCTAATTTGCTTATAGTATTGTTTTTTATGTCTATGTCCTGTAAACCATTTGGATCTTATCCTGGTAAAGGGTGTGAGGTGTTGTTCTAATCTAAGTTTGTTCCATACTAACTTCCAATTATCCCAGCAGTTTTTATCAAAGAGGGAGTTTTTATCCCAATGGCTGGACTCTTTGGGTTTATTGAACAGCAGATTACTATAATCATCACCTAGTCTATTCCACTGGTCCACCAGTCTATTTCTTAGCCAATACCAAACAGTTTTGATGACTGATGCTTTGTAATATAATTTTAGATCAGGTATGGCTAAGCCACCTTCGTTTGCATTTTTTTTTCATTTAGCTCCTGGCAATTCTTGACTTTTTATTTCTCCATATGAATTTACTTACAATTTTTTCTAGCTCATTAAAGTAATTTTTTGGAATTTTGATTGGTAGGGCACTAAACAGATAGTATAGTTTTGGTAGAATTGTCATTTTTATTAGCTCTACCTATCCACGAGCAGTTGATATTTGCCCAGTTATTTAAATCTGATTTAATTTGTGTGAGAAGTGTTTTATAATTGTTTTCAAAAAGATTCTGAGTCTGCCTTGGCAAATAGACTCCCAAGTATTTTATATTGTCTGAGGTTACTTTGAATGGGATTTCTCTTTCTAGCTCTTCCTGCTGTATCTTGCTAGACATATATAGACAAGTTTAGGATTTATGACAGTTTATTTTATAACCTGCAACTTTGCTAAAATTGCTAATTGTTTCCAGTAGTTTTTTGGATGATTTCTTGGGATTCTCTAGGTAGACCATCATGTCATCTGCAAAGAGTGAGAGTTTTGTCTCTTCCTTCCCAATTCTAATTGCTTCAATTTCTTTTTCTTCTCTAATTGCTGATGCTAACATTTCTAATACAATATTGTTTAGTAGTGGTGATAATGGGCACCCTTGTTTCACCCCTGATCTTACTGGGAATGCCTCTAGCCTCTCTCCATTGAATATAATGCTTGTTGATGGTTTCAGATACTGCTAATTACTTTAAGGAACAGTCCATTTATTCCTACACTCTCTAGTGTTTTTAATAGGAATGGATGCTGTATTTTGTCAAAAGCTTTTTCAGCATCTATTGATATGATCATATGATTTCTGATAGGAAACTATTTTTTAATATGAAATCAGAAGTCAATATGTCCTTAATGATAAAAGAGATTGGTGTCTTAAAGCAAAAACATGGGACATTAGCTCTTTTCTAATAACATACTAGAGAAGCACAACCAAGAAGCAGGTCATTTAGTCTCTTAGTATAAGCTACTGATCTATGTCCCCAGTAGGAGTTTCTATCTGGAACTTCCCAACATAGATGAATTATTAGATACAAATTAACAAAAAAATTTTATAAAGCCTAATTTCCCTTATCCCTCCCCTGTTATATTTCAGAAAGGCATGAATCCAACACAAAATCTGTAGTGAAAACTTAATGCTTTCCCGATTAAATCCCAAAGTTAAAAGACAACAAATTCTTCAAACAGATTAATAAAAAACTG
The DNA here is from genome assembly GCF_037893015.1 of Macrotis lagotis. Classification (NCBI taxonomy): domain Eukaryota; kingdom Metazoa; phylum Chordata; class Mammalia; order Peramelemorphia; family Peramelidae; genus Macrotis; species Macrotis lagotis. Next base: position 193,340,747 of record NC_133662.1, read on the forward strand.
AGTCTTTTGATTTGGTTAAAAAGTTAGCATGTTTTAATAATTGTAACATGATCATATAAAAACATTGAATACAAGTGTGTATCAGATGCACATACTAAAGGAGAACATTCTGTTCATGTGACTCATACTGTGTACTCAATCTTAGAAAAACTGAGCAAAACACAGCAAACATAGAAAGGAGATTGACAATTTAAAAACTTTTGCCCTCCACCAACCACAAACTACCCCCACCTACTACTGACTGATAATTGTCATTGTTGACACAATACTACCATTGCCTCAAGAATAGGGGTTCCAAGCAACTGCCCAATCTACTCCCTGGAATGGTCAGGAAAAAAAAAAGACCTTTTCCATGATCCCCACTCCCTCAAAGTGTTGTAATTCCATGGGCAAAACAAATCAGTGATAGCCCAAGATGAAGTGGATGACCTTGGTATCTTTTTACTTCTGCCACTTTCATGGCCTGTTGAGAAAAATATTCACATCTGCCTATTCCACCAAGGAAGTCTTCAGAGGCTTCGGTAGACAATCCTGATTCACCTGTGGATTCCCTATTGGTTACCCTCAATCTGATTTAACCTGCCTGTTGAGGTGATCTACCAGGGTTGTCACTACTGTCCTGTAATAGCTTCTTGGAGCCACAGGTGAAAGCTTAGCAGACCTGAAAAGGGACTGACAAGGAGGCTAGGTCTTCCCCAACTACCTCATAAACCTATGGTGAAATGTGGTTGCCTAGTACAGTATTGTACAGCAATTTCATGACAGCAGACTTGCACATTTTCAAGGTAAAGGCAATACCCTCACACTTTCCCTGTCATCAAAGGAGTGAAACAGGAATGACTGCTTGCTTTCATGTCTTTTAGCATGATGTTTCAGTGATGTTGCCAGACCCCTTCAATGAGATACAAGACTGCATCCAGTTATCAAACCGAGGACAACTTATTTAACTTGAAAAGGTTATAAAGTCCCCATTAAAGTGGAAGGTAAGTTGTTGTATGACTATTTGTTCACAAATGATTGTATTCATTCAGTGCAGCCTCTGAGGCTAAGATGCAAAGCAGTCTCAGCTGCCCCAACAATTAACACCGAGAAAACGAAGGTTTACCAACCAGCATCATGACATCTGTATATGAAACCAATTAGTTACAGCAAACAGAAAGATGTTGAAGGCTATGGTGAAGTTCACTTACCTTGACAGTATAGTATCCTGGGCTTTACACTAAATGATGGGGTTGATGCGAACACTGCCAGAGCTAGGTCAGTATTTGGGAGGCTTTGAAGTAAAGTGAGGGAGAGAAGAAGCATGAGACTACCTACCAAACTGAAAGTCTACAGAGCCATTGTGCTGGCCTCCTTGTAGTGTGCCTGTGAAACCTGGACATGACCTACCAGGATTGTGTCAGGAAACTAATCACTTCCATTTGAAGATTCTGAAGATTCTCAAGTTCACCTGGCAAGATAAAGTACTAGACACTGAGGTCCTTTCTCAAGCCGAACTGCCAAGCATTCAAACTCTACAGAAGAGTGCATAATTCCAATGGACTGACCACAATGTTTTAATTCCAAAAGTACATTTGCCTAAAAGATTAATTTTCTCTTACACAATGGTCAGATTAAGTGAAACAAAGACAATTCTCAAGGCTTCTCTGAAGAACTTTGGTCTTGAACATGAGACACAAGAAATACTGGCACAGGATCATCCAGGACAAAGAGCCAGCTAAAAACAAGGTGCTGAGTTCTATGAGTAAAGAAGAATAGTGGTAGCTCCAAAGAAATGTGAGATACACAAATTTAGGGACAAGTCCCACTCCAGATAGTCATAAGGACTATTTGTGCCCAACCTGTGATTCCAAACTCATACTGGTCTGATAAGCCACAGTCAGACACTCAGCACATTGACCCCAAATTCAAGATGATGATTTGATCCTCTTCTAGCATGAAGGACAAATAAGAAGAAGAAGAAGAAGAATCTAAATCATATGTCATTGTAGGAGAACTGAAGTCTGATTTTGGAAAAGGTAGTTAGGAAGTGCATCTTCTTGGTACAATTAAAATAACACATAAAAAAACTGCCAAATAGAAAAAATAAGCATAAAAATAGACATAATAGAGGGATAGGATAAGTCAGTCTGGCCATCAGAAAATCTATTAAGGAGCAAAAATATGGAATTGCACAGATTGAAAAACTGAAGTCTTTATATAACAATATGCAAAAATTTAAACTTTCAGATTGTTTTTAAAATCACATTAATATACAGGAAAAAGTTTTATGGAAAGAAATACTATTTTTTCCCCCTATAAATAAGCATTTAGATCTACTTCAGGAATTGAAGCTTTAACTCTTACTAATTGCACTTAATAGCTCAAGAACTGTATTTTATTGAGATACATTTAAATAGACTCTCATATGAAAAAAAACAAACTTACTGAATAAAAATAAGTCAACTTCATTTTAGTTCATAGAACCCTCCCAACTCAACATTTAAAATAATACCTATAAAAATAATTCAAATATAGCACAAAATTGGTCCCAATGAAGATATTCAACCTCTTCCTAGTACCCTTCCTATCAACCAAAAGTTAAACAAAACAAAGATTTAGCAATCCTATACGAACTGTGCTTCTCTTTGCTCCAACTCTTGAATTCGTTTTGGTCTTAGTCTCTGGCATGTTGGTTTCACATCAGAAGACAGAAGTTCCTCAGGGCTAGCTCTTGGTTGATTTATCCACGGTCCAGATAAATCTGAGTTCACAACAAAATCCACAGTACTTTCTTGATTGACTCTAACAGGTGTTGTTGTAAATGTGTCTGGAAAGCTTTCTCCATTTCCCTTTACCTTATTGTTGGGAGGTGGCTTATAAAATGTCCCTGGTGGGGGTTGCAAAGTTCTCCGTGGTCTAAAAGCAGGAAGAAGATTAGAATCTGAAGAGCAACCTTCTGCTATTATTCTAGATGCCCTAACTGGTACCAAGTCTTGTTGGCTAAGCTGAACAGTACAGGATGAAGGGTTATCCGAGTTGAGAGATGAAACACAAGCAGCACTACTTTCTGGTTCTCTGTTTTCCTGAAGTGCACTGGGAATAACCACTGCCGTCCTTGTACTTGTATCATATTGTCTGAATTGCTTGTCCCAAGTTCTGGAGTCATAATAAGAAAGTCTAGAGGATGAGTTAGGAAAAGATTTTGTTTCAGACATTTCTTCAATAGTTGAAGAACTCCTGACAAATTTGTCTGAATTTAAAATTTCCATATTTTTAGAATTGTTCTCATTTAAAAAGTTTGGAAGAAGAAATTGCTCCACTGGCAGACTCACAGGTCTAACTGATGTCTTCACCCTTGGTGATCTCAAGGTTATCTGATTACATTTTACATTTGAACGACTATTAGCTTTAAACTTATCTTTGTTCTTGAAGAGGTAAGGGTCAGTCTCATCAAAAACCAAAGACACAGCATTTTCTGAAAGAAGTAATAATAGGATGTTATTTTCAATTTCCACATTCCCTAAATGCGAACACATTAAATTAGAAACAAATAATTTTGCTCATAAAGAGAAGCTAGGTTCACAAAGATTTCATAAGTTTGTCCCTATAGAGAAGATACATAAGAAGAACGAACTTATTGCTTTCTTTACCATTCACCTGACAAATTCAATTTTTCTGGAAAAATGATTTGAAAATTTTCATTTCCTTGAAAATAAAATGTTAAAGGCTACATCACTACCATTTTGTTCCAAAAAAAATTTAATGCAAAATATATTTTAGTGACATACTCTAAGTCCTATAGGCTCTATTATTACCATATTATTAAAAAAAAAGACAACTTGAAAAAACTGGTGTAGCTAGGTGGCCCAGTGGATAGAGCATTAGACCTAGAATTAGGAGGACCTGAAACCTTTTGCACTAAACCTTAACCTCTATCACTTCCCAGTTTTCTCAAATATAAAATGGGGATAATAACAGCACCTACATGCTAAGGTTGTTAAAGAGCCAATGAAATCATCTTTGTGAAGTCTATAGTGCAGCACCTGGGCCATAGCTGGTACTCCATCAAGTCAAGTTATTCTTATTTCTCTGCCAAACCGGTCTATTTCTCACATGGGCCATGCCCCAACCCTTCATCTCAACTAGAGGTTCATCTCCAAATCCTGATAGATTCTATGACTCAGGCACCATCTTCTACAAGAAGCCTTTCCTGAACCTAACCCTTAGTGCTCTAACTCCCAAACTTGCAGCTACTTAAATACTTTGCTTCCAGCAGTATGATATTGTAGTTATTGCAGCACCTCTGTGTATAGGGACTTGCTGTCTATTCCCCATCAGAATGCAATCTCCATGAATGCAAGGGTCTGTTCATTCTTTATACAGTTATCTCTTCCACAATATATGATTTCCATATGTTTCAGGCTGGTGTAAGAAATTACATGTAAATTTTCATGGAAACCATAAGTAACACAGAATCAATAACTTAACCCAAATTTTACAATAAGATTTTTTTTGATAACTGATACTTTTATAATATAATTTTAGGTCAGGATGGACTAAACCACCTTCTTTTGTACTTTTTTTTCATTAAATCCCTGGAAATTCTTGACTTTTATTTCTCCATATGAATTTACTTATAACTTTTTCTAACTCATTAAAGTAATTTTTTGGAATTTTTATTGGTAGGGCACTAAACAGGTAGTTTAGCTTTGGTAGAATTGTCATTTTTATTGTTAGCTCAACCTATCCATGAGCAGTTGATATTTTCCCAGTTATTTAAATGTGATTTAATTTGTGTGAAAAGTGTTTTATAATTGTTTTCAAAAAAGTTTCTGAGTCTGGTATGAAGAAGGGCCAAAGAATTTTATGCAGACTTTCCAGATTCCAGATTCCCCTAACCCTGACCCTGACAATGTGAGAGGGATAACTGTATCTCAGTGCTTAATTAAGCACATTAAGAGTTGCTTAATAAGTGCTTGTTGATTGAAAGACACAAAGATAATAGTACCAATATAGTGATTATTTACATGGTGCTTTCCGGTTTGCAAATATTTTACAGCAATATCTCCTTCGAGTCTGAGAGGAAGGGCTAGGTTTATCCCTATTTTCCCAGAGGTAGTTTGTGTCTCAAGAAGGATTTCAAACAGGATTTCCTGACTCCAAGTCCAGCACACTCCATGTGTAGCTGAAAGCAGGGCACTCTAGCCTGCTCTGGTCATGCCCAGGCTGGAGTCTGTGAGGTTGGGGGAGCCCCTGGTATAGGAAGTACTAAGATTCAAACTCAAGTGCTCCTTGAGCAGAGAGACCAAGATGGGGAAATGCCTGAAGCCTGTTCTAAGAAGATCAACAGAAAGGACTGGAGATGCTGAGCAGGGAGATACTGCTCCATCACTCCCTTCCAAAACCTTCATGTTCTTGCAGCTGCCTCTTCCACCACAAATAGCTTCTATGGTTCCACTGGTCATTGTCCCAACCCTGGATGACTTTACCAGCCTATCTGGTCTACCTCAGGTCTCTGTACACTCTACTTTATTCTATCCAGGAAAAAATGATATCCCATGTCTGCCCATATCTGTCTCCCTACTCAAAAACTCTAATGGATTCCTATTACTTCTAGGAATGAATTCAGAATCCTTTTTCTGGCAAGAAGAGCTCCTTATAAATTGCCCCCTTTCTTTCAGTCTTTTCATATATCACTCCCCACCATGAACACTACCATTTTTAACCATAGTGATTTTTGAAAATAGCTACTCACTGTTCACAGATGCATCTGCTCCTTCCAGTGCATGTTCATGCTCATGTAATCCTTCAAATGATGTAGCTGTTTCTGAAATTTTATTTTCATCTTGAGAAGGTAGGATGCCCTATCAATGAAACAGAATTTTTAAAAAAATAGGTTAAAAATGAAAACATACATTGCAAATGAAATGAGTCAAAAACCTGCCATTCATTCATACAAACTCCACAAGACTCAGGCATAATTCCACATTTGACTCCACTCACTTCCTTTGAAGCAAGACATGACTGATGTTTTCTGGGTCTAAGGCCGATGCTTTCATTGGTAGAAGCTGAGAGTGGTTGCAAGGACACATCAAAGATCTTCACAAAATAAGCTATAAGAAGTTCCACAATTCGAGCCTGATAAGGATAGTCCACCAAAGAGGAAGGGGAAACCTTAGCATCTGTCCGCCAAGGCCTGATCAGAGTTGGTCCAAATATTATTCCCAGGTTACTGGCTGGCATCTTGTTTTCTTCAGCCTGCTCAACAACTCTGGAGAGGAAAAAAAAAAGAGGGACTATCAAAATCTTCTAGGCTTTCTTTTGAGCTTAGAAAGCTGGGAAAGATTTGCAATGATGGGGGCAGCTAGGTGGCACAGTGAATAGAGCACCAGTCCTGGAGTCAGGAGGACTTGAGTTCAAATATAGTCCCCAAAAAAGATTTGCAATGATGAAGATGGATTCAGACATCTTAATTCACCACCTTTCCAGATGAGGATTCCACAGTACCAACTATACACCAGCACAAGACATAGTAGGAAATAGAATGAAAGAAGAGTAAGCAATAGTTTTTTCAAATTATTAAGATTAAAAAAAGATGACTCTGAATCCATATCCATTATGATTACTTCTATTGCTTCAGGTTTCTTCTCTGGAGGACTTGAAAGCAATACTTGAAAATGAAAAAAAATTTAAAAAAAAACCAACCTAAAACCCTCTGCACCCACTTCTACCTTTGCCCATTACTATTCACAATGAGATAATCTCTATGGTAAAGCTCTTACCTGTTAAGATGGCCTATAAGGTACTCAATAGTATTATAGTTTGGTCCTGGAAGTTTTTTTAGAAGATCTTTTATTTTCTTCAGCACTTTACTTAGTTCAGCACCCACAGCATCAGGGTTTGCCTGTTTCAAGTCTTCATTTACATTTTGGCTCTCTTTGGCAAGACTGATAAGCTCATCATAAAGATGAAACAAAAATAAGGGTTCTGGTAACTAAAAGGAAAAAAAAAATTTAAGAATGCTAGTCTGTACATTATACTATCTATTTTTTCCTATACCTTATATCTTGTTTAATTTAGCACTTTTGAATCCTATCAACACTAGATCAGCTTCTGGTTTTTTGATGTTCTGAGTTTTGCAGATACGTATTTCCTCCTCCTCTTTCAAATACTAAGTGTAGCCCCTTCTGGGGAATTGCCCCAGGTACTCATCCAGATCAAAGGATCAAAGATGGGAAATGAGGCAATAAGCACTGATGGAGCATTGACAATGTGTCAGGCACTTTACTAACTTCTCTGGATAAATATGACTTCTCTTTGTCTCCCAACAACCCTATTATTCCTATCTTATTCCTATCCTATTCCTGAGGTAAGAATAAAATTAAGCAATTTGCTCAGGGTCACATATCTAAGCCTGTCCAGGTCCTGGAACCCCTGCCCTGCCAGCTGCATTCAAGCACCAGGAACCTCAGAACCATCAATCCTAGTTGCTTCCATTTGATATGGAGGAAACTTAAGCCTATAAAGGTCAAATGATTTGGTCATGGTTCCAGAGAAAGAAGAGGCAGAATTTTATTCCAGGATCTATGGAGACTTTTTCAAGTTTGCAAGGAAATCTGATATAGTTTATTCCAAGTTGCTTGAGGTTCTTATAATTTCCTGTTTTACTCATAACTGGAGTGAATGAGCTGGGCTGGTGATTTTTCAAGGGCTCTCTATATCACAGACAATATACTACCGGCAAAAACTGATTCCAATGCTAAATACTCATTATAAGGAAAGATTAAAGAATAGTTTCCCTCATAAAGACAACCAGAGATTGTTGCTTCAATTTAAAACAAATTTCAAGTGAAGAGTCTTTACCTTTCGAAGATATAATTTAAGAACATTGCTGATATCATGTGCAGAGAATTCTGAAAGTTCTACTAAATCTGTTCCATTTTCAAAGGATTGGCAGAGTTTTTCGACTCTGTTTTTAGCTCCATTCACACGATAGATGCCCTTAAAAGACAGAAAAAAGAGAAAGCAAAAAAAACTTCCTTTGGTACAAGAACTTCAAAATGATGATTTCACCAGGAAATAAATGACATTTCAAAAAAATATTAAGTGATTTAAATCTAAGATATTATCTCTTAGAAAATTGGATACTGGTTATATAATATTTGAAGACAATTTTTCTTACCAAAAGTTTTTTAGTACTAACTAGAAAAAAAATCAGTTATGGCTTAAAATTTTAAATAAACAAAATTAAACTATACCTTCACATTCAAGGCTCGGCTTTCAATTTCTGAGGTACATTTTTTAATAATGAAGGGGATGCCATCAGGGGCATTTTTAGCAGCTTGAGCGAATTCCACACCAAATAAATGTAACTTGCCATGAAGTTTCTTGTGCCCACATTGAATGGTTAACGTTTCCAAACATGTTTTGTGACAAGCAAGGGAGCACTACAAGAAAGGAGATTTTGTAGAGTCATTATATTAGTCATATAAAATATAACAAGTTAAGAAATAAAAGCTAAATCATATACAAACATTGAATTACCTGTGAGGTCTTTGTTCAATAACCAAAGAACAGATATGGTGCAGGTACTTAATCAAAGATAGAACATAAAGAATGACAACCCACTCTGAGGGGATCATACAAAAGAGAGATGACTAGCAGTCGTCAAGGCTTGCAAGTGCTATTTCAATCAATTATGTACATTTAGTTAGGAAAGGTTCTCATCAAGGACAGGTATGAAAGGAAGTGAGTTATCAAGCATGGAGAGAAGAAACAGAAAAATCTACTGCTGCCTATCAAGAAATTAGAAGGGAGGAATACACAGGAGACAAGAGAAAATAATCACAGAGAATGAAAAAGGGAAAGGATTATGATCCAAAACCAGAGAAGAGAGAACTCATAAATGAGATCATAGACCCAACCAAATGGCATATTGAAGTGTTTCTGGATGATTATTTAGTTTAGATGCTCAGTCCTTCAATTATTATTAGAGTAATGAATATGAAAAACAGCAAGTAATTATTATAGTACATCTTTAAAACCCCCCCACATAAGTTGTACTATTTTCTGATATTTCTTACCTCCACACACTCTGCTCCATGGAAAATGACTAAGCTGTCACATTCCCTGCACTTTGATGGAGTCCTCAGTTTCCGAAGCTTATGGCTGAGAGCAGCTTTTGACTTGACAGCATTCCTAAATGGGCCGTGGAAACCAGTCATTTCAGGTACATGCTCATTTAAGCCTTGAAAACAAAATTCAACAATTATTTATTTAGTACTTCTAGGAGAATATTTGACTTTACATCTGACAATATTGTAGTAATAAAGTTTCTTGGCAGGCTCATTAACTTACTCTGGGGACAGGAAAAATCCTACTGATATGAACACATGAAATGAGGAATAAGACTACCTCTGTTAATATCATGTCCTCTTTTGTAAGACCTTTCTCTCTCTCTCTCTCTCTCTCTCTCTCTCTCTCTCTCTCTCTCTCTCTCAACCTTAGTTTCCTTACCTTTCCATTGATCTCTAAGGTTCTTTCAATCTCTAGTAACTTATCTTGAATTGATGTCAAAGCAGGTTTACTTCTCAAGCTTCTAATGTAATGTATTCAATCAAATGGAACAAGATATAAACTAAACTCAGCCACCAAGATGAATTGTTGTCCCTCAATGTTCTTTAATTTTTCAAATTTGTATTAGTTTTTCTACCAGGAATCATACCTGATTGCTGGAGAGTTCTGAACTGTTTCCACTGAATAGGACTACTTTAACTCTTCAGTGCTATGAATTATTAGTTTGATGGAAACAGAATTTCTGGTCTATCATTATGTCTCTAACCCATGCGAAATGTCTCTAACGTCATGCAATAATTATTCCTGAAAAATATTACTGGGGTTTATTTGGCTAATATATTTGTTCAAGTCATACTTGGAGTCTAATTTTTGTATTATTTTAAAATCAATATTCTTGATGAAAGCTAGTGTATAAGAGTAATGAAAAGACTCCAAGACCTGGGATACATACATCTATCTATTCTATCACTTACCCGTTAGGTACCTTTGGGCAAGTCACTGTTTTTACTTAGCCTTTTCCTCACATCCAAAATGTGGACAAGATTCTGTCTATACTGCCTTCACCTAAAAGAGGCTGCTCTGAGGAAAACTTTCTGTATAGTGTAAAATACCTTTGCAAATCTAAGCTGTTATATTATTATTTGTAATAATTTGTCTGGTAAATTATTATTTGCTATAAAAAGTTAAAGAAATGCCACTTTCATATTAAGATTAAGACATCACTGTAATCCATCTGGTTAATTAAAACTGCGTCAAATAAAGTAAAATGTACAGTACCAATCTCAGAAGGAGAAGGTGGTTCTCTTTCATCTAGCTCATCAGCAGAAGACATAGTCCCCATTGATGGTGTCCGAGGAAGTCTGCGTTTAAAATCTCCTAGAAAAAGACGGATGTAGTAAAACTATTTGTGTGTACAATTCCAGAGAGTTTTCATTTCAACATTTAAATTTCAACATTTCATTTCAACATTTAAAAATAAACTAACTGAATCTTAGAGGGAGAGGGGTGTGTGCGCATGTACACACACACACTACTAGTAGTGCCTGTCATGTTCAGGTTCTTACAGGCCAACCCAATGTTTCCAATATGGCAGGCCTGAGGATAGGTTCATTGTCTCTCCAGAGACAAGGGGATGAGTCACTAGGTTAGTCTCATAGTGATAAAGATTTTAGCAAAAGAACCTCCAGAAAGGGATTCATTAGCAAGAGCTCTCCTATAATCCCCCCTCCAAACAGCTTTAAATAATTAATCAAAACAAATTTTGGAGCAGTATAACTCATAAAAAGGATGAGGTAAAATAATTTCCAGCCTGAAACAGCTGAGAAGATGGGCAGACAAGAGGAGTGGTATGTAGTGCAGTCAACTAGCAAGAGGGCTTGGGAGCAAATGAATCTCTGGACCACTCAGTCCTCAGACTGGTAAGGCAGCCAGATAACTGGTCAGAAGGAGATTCTAGAGGTGCCTTTGCTGGCAACTGGGACAGAATGCTACTGCATTTGGATTGCAGACCCAGTCTCAGTCCAAGGCAAGAAAGAGAACCAGCATGCCAAAATGATTATAATTTAATGTAATTCAAGACTCTTGAAAAGTGTCCTTCCAATGAGACAGGAAGAGGGAAGGGTATTTAGTGACTTTGAAGCAATGGTACTGATCAATGTGATGCTACTTTGATAACATTTTGAGCTTATCAAGCACTCAAGCAAGCTGTGATCGATGATACCTGATCAATAGTACTTGAGTGATAAATAACACCAGGTGAAGAGGCACAAAGATTTATAATTTTAGAGGGAAAGAAGGGAGGGTATGAACACTGAGTAAATTCTATTCAATACATTTGGTCCAGAGAGGGAATAAGATACATTCCCCCTTGGGTTTAAAAATCTATCGAACTATACAGGGAAGGGGGAGGGGGAGGAGAAGGGTAATGATAAGGGAAGGCGAAGGCATAAGTGAAAATAAACTCAAAGTTAAATTTTGAAAGAAAAGTTAAGGAGTAAAGAGAGTGAAACTTTGGTGAGGAGGAATAAGAGGAAAGGAAAGAAAAATATAAATGGGTAAAGATAGCATGGAGGGAAATACAGAAATATTCATCTTAACTGTAAATGTGAATGGAATGAACTGTCCCATAAAATGGAAGCAGACAGAATCCTCCAATATGTTGTTTACAAGAAACACATTTGAAGCACAAGTATTCAATATAAAGCACATTTAATATAAAGACATTATAAAGCACTTCCCACTCAAAATCAGATCTAAATAATTGAAAAAAATTCCAAATGCTCAGTTAGGTCAAGCTAATATAATAAAAATGACAATTCTACCCAAATTAAATTATTATTCAATGCCATACCAATTAAACTACCAAACAATTATTTTACTGAGCTAGGAAAAATATTAACAAAATTCATATGGAACAATAAAAGATCAAGAAAAGCAAGGGAACTGCTGAAAAAAAAGGTAAAGGAAGGTGGCCTAGCCCTACCAGATCTAAAACTATACTATAAAGCAAGTCATCAAAACTGCCTGGTACTGGTTAAGAAACAGAGTAATGGATCAGTGGATTAGGATGGTTTCAAAAGAAACAGTAGTTAATGACTACAATAATCCAGTTTGACAGACCCAAAGACATTAGCTACTAGGATAACTCACTACTTGACCAAAATTACTGGGAAAACTGGAAAATAGTATGGCTAAAACTAGGTATAGACCCACATCTCACACCCTACATCAAAATAAGGTCAAAATAGGTAAAGGATTTAGACACCATAGAAAAATTAATAGGTCAAGAAATACTCTATCTATGGGATCTATGGAAAGGGGACAAATTTATGTCCAAACAAGAAAGAGTACATTATAAACTGCAAAATGAATGATTTTAATGTTTAATTAAAAACTTTTGGCACTAATAAAATCAATAATGCCAAAATTAGAAGGAAAGCAGAAAGTTGGAAAACAATCTGATAAAGGTCCCGTTTTTAAAATATAGAGAATTGCATCAAATTTATAAGGTTTTAAATCATTCCCCAACTGAACAGTTTTCAAATGAAGAAATTAAAGCTATATATAATCGTACCAAAAAATGTTCCATATCATTACTGATTAGAGAAATGCAAATTAAAATGACTATGAGTTATCACCTCCCACCTACCAGATTTACCAAGATGACAAAAAGGGAAGATGATCAATGTTGGAGAGGTTGTGGGAGGATTGGGACATTGGTGCATTGCTGGTGGAGTTATGAACTGATCCAACCATTCTGGAGAGCAATATGGAACTATGCCCAAAGAGCGATAAACTATTCATACCCTTTGAGCCAGCAATTCCAATTCTAGGTCTCTATCCAGAAGAAATTATAAAAATGAGAAATGTCCTACATGTTCCAAAATACTCATAGCAGTTCTTTTTGTAGTGGAAAAGAATTGGAAATTGAGGGGATGCTCATCAATTAGGGCATGGTTAAATAAGTTATGGTATATATGAATATTATTGTTCTTTAAGAAACCCTCAATGGTCAGACTCTAGAGAAGCATGGAATGAATTACAGGAACTGATGCTGAATGAAGGGAGCAGAACCAAGAAAACAAGGTACATATTAACAACATTGTGTGATGATCAACCCTGATGAATATAGATGTTCTCAGTAGTTCAGAGAGCTAGGTTACAACCCTTTTAGACCAGTTATGGACAATGCTATGCCTCACCACCCCCCAAATCCCTTCAGAATCTGATGAACACTACATCCACTTTTAAAAAAATATCTCACCCAGAGAAAATTGGAAACTGAATAATCTCATTTTAAAAAATGAGTGGGGGCGGCTAGGTGGCACAGTAGATAAAGCACTGGCCCTGGAGTCAGGAGTACCTGGGTTCAATTCTGGTCTCAGACACTTAATAATTACCTAGCTGTGTGGCCTTGGGCAAGCCACTTAACCCCATTTCCCTTGCAAAAGAAAAAAGATAAGATCCAAATGGTTACAGGACATAGACATAAAAAACAATACTATAAGCAAATTAGAAGAACAAGGACTAGTCTACCTGTCAGATCTATGGAAAGGGGAACTGTTTATGACTAAGGAAGAGTTGGAGAACATCACTAAAAACCAATTAGATGATTTCGATTACATTAAATTAAAATGCTTTTGCACAGATAAAACCAATGTAATCAAGATCAAAAGAAAAGTAGTAAATTGGGAAACAATCTTTACAACTAATGATCCTGACAAAGGACTCATTTCTAAAATATACAGAGAACTGAGTCATATTTTTAAAACAAAAAGCCATTCCCCAGTTGACAAATGGTCAAAGGATATGAAAAGGCAATTTACAGATGAGGAGATCAAAGCAATCCATAGCCATATGAAAAAATGCTCTAAATCATTAATTATTAGAGAAATGCAAATTAAAGCTTCTCTGAGGTACCACCTCACACCACTCAGATTGGCCAGTATGACCAGGAAGGATAATGATCATTGTTGGAGGGGATGTGGGAAATCTGGGACACTATTACACTGTTGGTGGAGCTGTGAACTCATCCAACCTTTCTGGAGAGCTATTTGGAACTATGCCCAAAGGGCAACAAAAATGTGCATACCCTTTGACCCAGCAATATCACTACTGGGTCTATACCCTGAAGAGATGAGGAAAAAGGGTAAAAACATTACTTGTACAAAAATATTTATAGCAGCCCTGTTTGTGGTGGCAAAGAATTGGAAATCCAGTAAATGTCCTTCAATTGGGGAATGGCTTAGCAAACTGTGGTATATGTATGTCATGGAACACTATTGTTCTATTAGAAACCAGGAGGGATGGGAATTCAGGACAGCCTGGAGGGATTTGCATGAACTGATGCTGAGTGAGATGAGCAGAACCAGAAAAACACTGAACACCCTAACAGCAACATGGGAGTGATGTTCAACCTTGAAGGACTCGCTCATTCCATCAGTGCAACAATTGGGAACAATTTTTGGCTGTCTGCAAAGGAGAGTACCATCTGTATCCAGATAAGGAGCTGTGGAGTTTGAACAAAGTACAAGAACTATTCCCTTTAATTTGGGGAAAAAAAACCAGATATCTTATTGTCTGATCTTGTTACCTCTGAGAATTCTGTTCTGTTTAAGGATATGATTTCTCTCTCATCACACCAAATTTGGATCAAGGTACAACATGGAAACAAAGTAAAGACTGACTGACGGAGTGCTATCTGTGGGGTGGGGGTGGGGGGAGGGAAGCAAGATTGGGGGGGAAATTGTAAAACTCAAATAATATCTTTAATAAAAATTAAAAAAAATTAAAAAAATATCTCTTAGGTACTTGTTTCCTTTAATCCTAATGCCTCAAAACTGAAAATGACTAATCTGTTAACACATTTAACACAAATGTGTATGTACAATATTAACTTGACTATTCATTGCTGAGGGGAGGGGGGTGGGAAAGGAGGGTGGAAGGAAATTTTGTAACTTAAAAATACACATATACATGTGGATGAATATTGAAAAACTTTCATAACATGTATTTGGAAAAATATTAATAAAAGAGAACCAATTATCTCAAAAACAGCTGCACAAAAAATTTGAAACTTCAGATACTGACTGCCTTCTCCACTCTGGAAGCAAAGCCCCATTTTGGCATGGAGGTAAAAAAAATCAAGAAATATACTGGAAAAATGAGCAAACAGCAGAAAATGATTTTGACTATGGAAAGTTACTACAACAGTGAAAGGAAAAATGTCAAAGCATAAATTGGGAAGATAACAAATATCAAATCTGATATATTCAAAGCCTTTTCAAAGAAAAAAGTGATGGACTCAGTTTAGGGAAGAGTTCAAAAAGGATTTTAAAAGTTAAGTAAGGGCGGCTAGGTGGCGCAGTGGATAAAGCACTGGCCTTGGAGTCAGGAGTACCTGGGTTCAAATCCGGTCTCAGACACTTAATAATTACCTAGCCGTGTGGCCTTGGGCAAGCCACTTAACCCCATTGCCTTGAAAAAAAAAAAACTAAAAAAACCTAAAAAAAAAGTTAAGTAAGAGAAGTAGAGAAAAAATTGGGAAGAGAAATGAGAGTGATGAAAAAATAGTCAATAGTTTGGTAAAAGGAAGCACAAAGAAATAATGAGAAAATAACCCCTTAAAAGATAGAACAGGCCAAATGGTAAGAAAACCACCAAAAATTCAATGAAGAGACACATGCCATGAAAAAAGTACAACTGGTTAAAGGGAAAAAAAATTCATTAAAAAAAACTCCTTAAAAAGTACAAATGGGGGTGGCTAGGTGGTACAGTGGATAAAGCACCGGCCTTGGAGTCAGGAGTACCTGGGTTCAAATCCGGTCTCAGACACTTAATAATTACCTAGCCATGTGGCCTTGGGCAAGCCACTTAACCCCATTTGCCCTGGCAAAAAAAAAAAAAAAAAACTGGTCAAATTGTAGGGGGATAAGAATGGAGGGAGAGGGAGAGGGAGAGGGAGAGGGAGAGGGAGAGGGAGAGAGAGAGAGAGAGAGAGAGAGAGAGAGAGAGAGAGAGAGAGAGAGAGAGAAGGAAGGGGATAATTGGGGGTGGCAGTAATGAGAAAGAAGCAAAATACTTTTGAGAACAGACAGGAAAGAGGGAGTAGGATAAACAGGAAGGAAATGGGATGAAGGAAAACATCCAAGCCTAACTGTGAAGAGAACTAAGTCAAATTTATAGAAATAAGAGCCATTTCTCAATTGATAAATCATCAAAAGATATTAACAGGCAGTTTTCAATTTTTTCAGTAGAAGTAATCAAAGCTATCTATAGTCATGAAAAAATACTCTAAATCATACTTAATTAGAGAAAAGCAAATTAAATGAACTCTGAGCTACCACGCCACATCTGTTAGATAGACTAATGATAGAAAAGGAAAATGAAAAATCTTGGAGGGAATATGGAAAAAAACTGAGAAACTAATTTACTGTTAGAGAAGCAACTGATCAACAATTCTGTAGAATAATTTGGAATACCCAAAGGGCTTTAAAACCATGCATTCCCTTGGACCAAGTAATACCACTACTAAGTCTGTATCCTAAAGAGATTAAAAAAAAAGGCTAGGTGTCTTATATGTACAAAAATATTTATCGCAACTCTTTCAGTGGTAGCTGTCCATCAATTGGGAACAGCTGAAGAATTTGTAGTTTATGACTGTGATGGAACACTACTGGCTATAAGAAATGACAAACAGGTTACTGGGACTTAGATGAACTGTCGCAAAGTAAAATGATCAGAACTAGGCAGGAGAGCATTGTATGCACAGTAACAGCAATATTATTTAATAATCAACTAACTGTGAAAGACTTATTTTCTCAGCAATACAATGATTCGAGATGATGCTGAATAACTATTGAAAAATGCAATCTATCTCCAGGGAAAGAACTGATAGAAGAATCTGAATGCAGACAAAAGCCTGCTTTTTCTTTGTTTTCTATGGGGGGTTTTTTAGTTCATTTTCATTCATAACATGAATAACATGAAAATTGTTTTGCATGACTGCAAATGTAAAATATATACCAAATTGTTTCTCAATGGGAGAAAAAGAAAAGGGAGAATTTGCAACTTAAAGTTTTTATAAAAACTGTTAAAAAAGTTTTCCTTTGTAATTAGGAAAAAATACTATATTTAAATAAGGGAAAAAACAAAGAACCTCCAGAAAACCACCACTAAGTTAAAAAGGTTACAATCTACATCAGTGGAGGAAGAAGTACTCAGAGGATTAAAGCGAGTTTTTGAAGTACACATAAGTAACACATACATATACCTAGTCTCACAGGCTAAAACAACATAAAAGACTAGCTTTCACTCCTGAATAATGCAAACAATTCTTAAATAGTACAATATATTATAAAATGTGCTGCATTTAAATTAGAAACCAATTGAGTGCTCATCAATGAGAATATTGGCTAAACAACTGTGATATATATATGATATATATATATGAAGAAACCTCAGAAATTTGGCAAACTTTATATAAACTGAAGTAGAACAAAATGAACAGAACAGAGAGTAATACACACAAACATACACAAATGTGACAACAATACTAAAAGATACCAAAATTCTGGTCAATGTATTATTCTAAAGGAATAATAATGAAACCCAGCCCTATTATAAAATGAGAGGTAGTATGCTACAAGTGTACTGAGAGAAATACATTGTTCAATAAAAGTCTATTTTCCTTAACTCTTGGTTTCTTACCTACCTACCTATATATCCCACAGCTGATTGTGAAGATTAAATAAGATAAAAGATATAATGTATTTAGCAAACTTAAAATATTATACAATTTATAGTTATAATTAAATGAGTTAGTTTTTTTAAAAAACCAATTTTAATTTGGGTTCAAATTCAAAATTGATTTTTAAAAGGACTTAAGAATGGGATCAAGAATGATAGAATGATAAGAATCTGCAACTAGATAAATACTTAGCCACTAGCTTCACCACAGCCCTTCCACCACTCCCTTCATGAGATCTGGTCTCCTTCCTTGAGAAAGCTGGAGATTTGGACCCAGTCCCAAGAAATCCAACTTGACTGAGCCATCAGCAGTGTGATCAAGAATGGAATCAAATTCCTGAGACTAAGCTGGAATCAACTTAATTTCCCTAAGGTCTACTGTTAAGCAAAAATCCAGTTAATACTCTACCAGCTTTACCTCTCTAGGTCTTGTCATGTTATCATAGCACAGTACTACTCTATTACAATCATATGCCACAACTTGTTCAGTCATTCACCAACTGATGAGCACCCTTGGATTTACAATGCTTTACCACCACAAAAAGAGTTGTTAGAGATATTCTGGTATATATAGTTCCAAATCCATCTCCAGAATGTTTGGACCAATTTACTATTCCACTAACATTTCATTAGTATATTTATTTTTCTTTCATCCTCTCCAGCGTTTGTCCTAGGTGAAAGCTGGTACCTCAGAGTTACTTTCATTTTTCTTTCACTAATCAATAGATTTGAAGCATTTTTTCATGAAATTAGAGATAGATTTGATGATTTATCTGAAAATTGCTTGTTCACATCTCTTGATAATTTATCAATTGATGAATGGCTCTTATTTTTATAAATCTGATTGTCCCAGACTCAGTATTTATTTGAAAAAATCACTTATAGTAAGTTATAAGTAACTTACTATGAAAATTTTTGACATTACTTCATTGTGGTACCTTTTGGCATAATGTCTTTTCTTTTTTCTTTTTTTTTTAGGTTTTTGCAAGGTAAATGGGGCTAAGTGGCTTGCCCAAGGCCACACAGCTAGGTAATTATTAAGTGTCTGAGACCGGATTTGAACCCAGGCACTCCTGACTAAAGGGCTGGTGCTTCATCCACTGTGCTACCTAGCTGCCCCAGCATAATGTCTTTTCCCTGACTATCCCTTTTAACTTTTTACCTTTGCTCTGCTTGAGATCATGATTAATAATCCCTGTCTTTTTAGTTCAACTGAAATTAATATATATTCAGTGGTCCTAGTTGTTTATTTTTAACTCCCTGTGAGTCTATTTCAAATGTGTCTCTTTTAAAATATTGTTGGATCCTGATTTCTTTATTTTTTTAAAGTTTTTTTGTAAGGCAATGGGGTTAAGTGGCTTGCCCAAGGCCACACAGCTAGGTAATTATTAAGTGTCTGAGGCCACATTTGAACCCAGGTACTCCTGACTCCAGGGCCAGTGCTCTATCCATTGAGCCACCTGGATCCTGATTTCTAAACCATCTTTCTATCTGCTTCTGTTTAATGGGTGAGTTCATCCCATTCTTTTTAACAGTCATGATTACTATGTATTTCCTTCCTTCCATTTTCTTCTCTCTTTCTCTTTCTCTATCCTATCCCTCCTTCTAAAGTCTAAACCACTACCTGCTTTAATCTGTTCTCCATTTTTATCTTTCCTGCCTTTTCTCATTCTTTTCCTATTTCCCTGTAGGAAAAGTTACATTTTTTTGTGGGGTAGGTTATATGTGGATATAATCCTTTACCTCATAGGTATATGATGGAAATGGGAAAAGCCCTAAGTCCTTACTAGAGTCTGAAGTAGTTTTAGCAGGAACACATGGAAAGTAAATTACCCCCTGGAACTTACTCATGTATGTCTTATGAAGTCCAATTATAAAAGTATTTGCACACATAGCATAAACTTTGCTTCCAGTACTTCCTGACCGGAAGAGGACTCACAGTCCTAGCATTCCTCTGGAGTTTAGGGTGGCTAAAAAGGGAAAGGAAAAGCCCCAAAGATACAGACAGAGGCAAATCCAAAAACCAACCTAAAAGGGCAGGGATGGCTCAGGAAGGAAGGAAGGGTAGGGGAAAGGTGGAATAATACTAATGTGGAAAGACGTCAACTCAGTTTTCATGGGTACAGATTTCCATCTAGAAGCTTCTTCAAAAAGTTCTACATACACAAACTATGATATCAGAGAAAAGATAGAAAGGGCATTTTAGGAACATTCAAGCAAAGGAATAAGAGCCCTGGACAAAAGTTATGGTTTGGGATCAAAAACAGCAGTGACAAAAATAAATAAAAATGGTTTTTAAATCTTTTAAATTCTATCAATATTTGTACCTCTCCAACAACACTACCACAGATAACAAGAAATGCTTAAGTACCTGGACTGGCAGAGGGTGAATCCATAGACCTTGATTCACTGCTTCCTCCAGCACTCTCTGAATCACTGCACATTCCACCACCTTGATGACCAACGGACCATGATCTGACAGGAGGTGGCCGACCTCTGAAAGCTTTAAAAAAAAAAAAAAGATAATTGAGGATTTCTACAAAATAAAGCTATGACTTAGCTAGAATCTGATTTCATAAAGTAAAATTTTAATGAAAAATAACTAAGTTAAAACAGCAAATGCCACATTTAAATGCAGTTACATCACTTCCTAATGTTTGTAAGCAAAATAAAATTATTTAAATCACAATTAACTTCAAATGAGAGAACATTTTATTTAAGGTATTGATACTTGTATTATACAGACAGTATAATAAGGAGTAATGTTGTGATTTCATTAGTAGAGGGAATACCAAGAGGAAGAATTTCCCTGTACCAAAGCAGGATGGCATCTTCTCTGCAACTCATAGTCTAAGGAAGTGGTATGACTTGCCTAGTCACACAACCAAAATATAGGCAAGATTTTTGTGGTTTCAAATACTTCTCATTTTTATGTATAATAGCAAACATCTGAAAAGTTTATGATCACTTATTTTATCTGATTTATAAACTTTCAGGGATAACTCATTTAATATTTTAAAAATAATTTCACCTGATATAAGTCACTAGAATTGGAAAAATTACCTGGGATATCTATGCTGTTACAGAACCTCTTATCTCCAATTTTTTCAGAATGGTAAATAGGGCTGCCAATATCCTCTAATAAACGAAATGTACAGTCTCCAGAATTCTGAGACACATTTCCATGTGATCCATGTTGATTATTTGTCAATCCCTTACTTAAAAGTCTAAAGGGGAAAAATCCAACAACAAATATAGTCTGTTAAGAGTGGGAAAATTCTGCTATTTATTTTATATTAAATATTCCAAAAATACATTAATTTCATAATTCAGTATTTTGTATTATTGAATTTTCAAAGAATGACTTAAATATGCACTCACTTTAAGAGAATAATATGGCTTAAGTGCTACAGAAATCCAAAATTATTCCAATACCATCACAATTTGATACTACTACATTACTCCTTTCACTCTCTACACAGTTCATAATCCATTTAAACTAAACCACTCTCTCTCTTCTTCCCCATGTGCCTAAGCAGTTCTCTGAACTCTCCTGGAATGTCCTTCCTTCTCCTCTTCCCCTAATTATTAACAGTACTCCACCATTTTTCTTATGAGTTCACCATTAGGTGCAACTAGGTGGTGTAGGTGATAGAGCACCAACCCTGGAGGCAGGAGGACCTGAGTTCAAATCCGGCCCCATATACTTAATAATTACCTAGCTGTGTAACCTTGGGCAAGCCACTTAACCCCATTGCCTTGCAAAAACTTAAAAAAAAAAAAGAGTTCACCATTACTAGTGTCTTGATGAAAACTCCCCCAATTCCTTTTTTCTTAGACCTAACCTGCAGGTTGCTTTGCAATTCTCAAATGCACATTTTATATAAAAATGAGTCCTATCTCTTAACTGTTTTATTTCTCATTAAGACAGGAAGCAAATTTTATGTCACCTGTGAACATCACAAAGTACTAAGGAAGCAGAATGCCCTGAGTGAAGCAGAAAGTGCTCATGGAATATTTACTGAATCAATAAAGTACCAATTAACATTTTAAAATTATGAGTGTTTAAACTTATAAGGATTAATTTAAATACTTAACAAATTTAGTTAGCTAAGCTATTTACAAATTTTTCTATCAATTTTTTAGAAATTCAAAATTGATATCTAAGGTTCTTGGTTTCCCCTTCTTATGAAATGTTTTTGAACTTTTGAGAATCAGCTCAAAATTAATGGCAGTTTTTATTTTTGACCATAACATGGAAAAATAAATCCCCTTCAACACACAATTGATGCCTTTCAGCCTATGTATTATTTCAAATAAGGAGAGACAAAAATGATCAATTTTGAAGCTCCTGTCAAAGGGGATTAATTTACTCAAACTGGACTTACATCTGTCAATAAATGAGCTCCCTTTACTTAATTTCAACACCACATTAATTCTTACCCATCAATTTTTAAATTGTCTAGAGAAATAGATTTATGATGAACACCATTCTTAGATGAAATTTTTGCCTTCACAAATTCTGCAAATTTTCGCCCAGGGTCACATAACTTGGCATATTCACAAAGAGACTGGTAGTTAACAGGAAGAGACACCACTTGCTCGTGTTGCATCTGGAAGAGGTTTACAACTGCCTATTTGCCAAAAAAATAAAGGAAAAGAATACTCAAAAGTCTTAAACAAACAGATCTTTAAATGTTCTAAGTTAAATGGAACATCACACAGTATTATTTACAACATCTAAATTCTTACCTATGAGGATTCACTAAAATATGCTAGAATTTATTCATATAGAATTTTCTGATATAGACTAGATGATTTCATACTTTTTCCTACTTCAAAAGAAACTAGATACCTAATATTCTTCCCATAGGATTCAGTTTATCATGGAGCATATATTACACACACACACACACACACACACACACACACACACACACACACATATATCACCAGCACTCTAATCACCTAGCTAGATACCTCCTGTCTAACTGTCTTAATTCTGAGTTAATCAAATAAATTCATTGCTTTAACAATTTTGTAAGGCTGAAAATTTCACAAACTACTTGCAAGTTAGGCTAGTTTAAACATTCCTTCCATTTAGATTTTTCTTGTCTAATTTTCAAAAGCTAACAACTTTTACTGTGTTTTCTGATTTGCATTTCAGAATTTTAAAAGTAGAGGAAGAATTTTTAGCAAAGAAAAAGGCATAATAACTACTTTTTACTATGCAGTTTTGACCGACAAAGACAAATTCACAGATAAAATTTCTACTCATGTGTAACATGTTTTTTAAAAGACTGTTTTTTACTCAGTAAGAAAATAAATTCTAAAAATAACTCAAGTGTTCAGAACATGAATACACACACACACTTGTAAAACAATATATCCACTCTAGAAGGTCTTTCACTCATTTGTTTTATCTGTTCATTTATGCATTCATTTATTGAACTGTCCTTGAGAAATGGCAAAACTCCCTTACAAAAGGCTTATCTTTTTAAGACCAACATTAGATTCCAGTACTCTCTAAAGTAAACTAAAAATTAATATCATACAAAAGATAGTGACAGGTATCAATAGTGTGTAAAATTCCCAATTTCACATAAATTCCCTATTTCTATTCTACTTTGTATATGAAAATGTTATTTTTTGGTGTTTATTAAATTCAGAATTAAAAAAAATAACATTCTCCACCTGACCACATAGAGGTTTATGCATAAAATAAAAGCACCAAAAAAATACTTAAGAGCTAAAAGATGAAGTGATTTATTTGTTGAAAAAGGTAGGAAGTCAAATGTCAGTAGGTCAAAGAATAAAAGTGGAACTGGGAGAAGCAAGACAGAGACTGAGAGACAGAGAGAAGACACAGACAGAAACAGAGGGACAGTACTTGGAATGCAATGAAAACAACTTGAAATTAGAAAAGATACATACAAATACAGATTAAACTCTACTCTATCCCACCTCAGTATTCTGGATATTTGGCCATAATAGGTCAGAAGGGTGGTCAATGAACAGGGAACAATGAGAATTCCATTAAAAGTTAAGATACCAATTCTGCCTAGAAGGGTCTTTTATGCCTCAGGTGAGCAGAAAAGCCAAAACAACAGTAATGCCAAGAAGGGCCTTCACAACTCCCTTCAAAGAAAATCAATACAGTCAATACAAAACAGATATTGCTCCTACCATCCTAAATATTCTTGTCATACTACTTTGCCTCATATGTTTTTCTCTCCTTGTCCAAATCCTACTCATCCTCTAAGGTCCAGGTAAGAGTATCAGCAACTCTATGTTCACCTTCCAAAATTACTTTCTCTTGGTCACAAGAGATATTTCTCATCTCTAACCTTCTATAATAATCTGTACCACATTACTAAGTATTTATTTCATGCTGTGATTATTTGTTAATCATTTCATGTTTGTTGACTCTGGATTAATAAACATATTATAAGCTTCTTGAAGACAACATTATGCAACTCCATACTTTTCTATGCAACGAAACAATTGATGTAAAGCTTATGTCTTTTTTTTAATGTCAAATTATTTCAAAGCAACCAAATAAGAAAAGGAAATTGTGATAAGATAAAAAAGAAATCTCTCAACACTGCTAGACTCCAATTCTTTCTCCTAAAATGAATTTCTCAAGTTGAGGTAAATAATCACATCAAACATGGATTGGTTAGCTGGAAACAATTGAGATAAATAAAAACAATTAAGATCTTTACTCTCTATTCCCAAATTATCTTCTGCTCCATTTAGTAAACAGAAAGCTTAACAACTATTTAAGAAAAGCAACTAATAGCTTTGTAGTGTTGATAAAGGGTTGGTTAGGTAGCAGATTAATTATATATCCCAATCCAGCATAGATGAAATTCTAAAAAACACACAAAAAAAAACTTAATATTTTTATCAAACCAGAATAATGTATAATGGAAAAATTTCACAATATAGTTGAGCCATAAGTGATAACTTAGACTTGCATAGAAAAGAATTGTATAAAAGGAAGAAATTCAACATTCATCACTAACTATATAAAGATGATAAGTATACACCACAATTCTACAGATAATATGTAGGTTCAAAAAACTTGTAGATCAAATTTTCCTGTTAGTCTTCAAAAAATTCCGTTAATTATACAAAAATATGACAACTGTTTACCCCCCCTTCACAGTCAAATGTTTTGTTTCCTTAAATTACTTACAGCTTTAAGAGTTAGATCACACTGGAAAACAAGTTCACGAAGCTGAGTTAAAATTTCACTTTTAGTATGGTCTAAATCATTTTGCCTTTCTTCCATATCTATCATAACCACTTTGTAATGTTCATTTGCTTCTTCAACCTATAGAAAATCAGAATATTAAAGAATATCAAAGTTAACAATGAGCAATAGCATTCCAAATGCCTTAATGTGGCCTCAACAGACTTCTAACTACAGAATACTTGGTTAAATTCAGTGACCATTCTTGATCTCAATTGTCATGATCTTAAAAATTGAACAGTAGCATATGTAAACTGCCCAATAGGTAACTTTTTTAACTGGCTATATTCTGTCTTACATACATACATACCCCACCCTCTCTAAGTCATCCAGCCTCTGGCAAAGTAAAATTAAATCAAAAATTAATTTGCTATTGCTGCTCAAATTTCCAATGACCACAAGGAAGTCTCACTTTTTGCAGAGCCTCTTCTTCCAGTCTTCGCTTTTTCTCTAACTGTTTATTGGTCTCTTTCCCAAGTCCTCCACTTGAGCTAAGTCGTTCCTCTTCAACACGTACTGTAGAAGACTTGGCTTTCTCATATTCAGTTTGTTGTTGTATACATAAGAGTTTTGCTTTTTTGAGAGATGCCTCTGTCTCTTGCTGTTTAGGAAAAAATATTGAAACTTTGCATTAAATAATCTTTCTGCACATTAGATACCTTGGTTATGAGAAAGCAGTGGAAAAAATATTGCAAAAGAAGAGATGCTTAAATACTTCGCAGGTGTTGACAGATGACAGGCAAGGCATGAACAAGTGGTGAGAAAGGAGGAATGGTTACTTTCATATTCCATTGTGATACAAACCATTTTCTTCTGTTCTCGTTGCCAAAGCTCTTTAATTGCTTTCCTCTGTTTATCCAATTCACTTTTTCTTCCAAGGAGGGGCTATCAAAAATAAAAATTGTTAGGTTTTTTGTTTGATTTTTTTTGTTTTTTTACAAATGAACATGTACAAGTACAACAAAAAAAACATGTATTTCTGAATTTGAAAGCAAAAGAAATTATAAATGCATTTAACTGTTTACCTGAATAAATTTGTTGGCTTGAAGAGCTGCTGCTGTTTGTTGTGAAAGCTGACTGCTCTCTATATCATTATCAAAAGCATTTAAGAATAAAGCCTGGAATGGCATAAACTCCTAAAGTAAAAAATACAAAAGTCAGTTCCAAAATGGAAATATGGTTAGTCCCTATCTCCATCAAGGTGACTGTGAAAAAGACACTCCACACCTAAGAAGTGCCATGAGAACAACTGGGTCAATCCTTCTAATCAAAAACAGACTGAAGTCCTATCAAAGCTTCATTCAGAGCATATTTTCTGATGACTGTAACTGGGGATAATAATGATGACAATGATCATTAAGAAAAATTAACTGTAAAACTAAATTTTGATCAAAATTTGTTTTGGCAGAGAAAAAGAGTATCCTATTTTAAAATGAATGTACATAAAAATAAAACTGTCTTTGACCAATAAAGTTAAAGCCTAAGGAAATATTATGCTTCACTCTCAAATACTTCATTTGATCAAGGACAGGTGATTAAAAAAACCTCAGAGCTCACAATATAGTTACCTGGAGTCCAATAATGCTTTTAGTTGTCTCTGCCATCTTTGCAATGTTTCTTGCACATTCCAATTCTGGAAGGGAAAGTTCTAATTAATTTTCATCTTTAAAACAAAACTATAAATGTTTCTAATTCACAATAAAAAATTATATGAGTCACATGATGAAAGACCTTCTAAACATCTCCAAAGCAGGAATTATACACAGTCATCTCCACAGTCTGGGACACCAAGGACCAAAACAAGGATCAATGAACTAATGGTAAAGAAGGCTAATCTCTAGCTCTCAACATATGCACTCAGCATTTCTCCCCCCGCCCCAGGTCAGAAAGGACCACCACAACCAAGCCACAGGCTCTCCACAGAACTCAGCTATATTGCTCATTCCCACCAAAGCCACAGAAAACCAAAAAGGAAACTAGAAAGGAGAGTGACAGCCCGCAATCAAAGAAGTGAGGGGCTGGGATGGGGACACCTACATGTGGCTGTGAAGCACTCCACAAAGCATCCAACTAGGACCCTCTGAATCTACTTGAAGCAGAGACCAAAGAGAACCATGATATGCCTTAGCATATCCAGGTCCAGCTTCCAGGAAATCATATGCAAAGGGGGAGAGAGTTGGAAGGTAAACTCAATTAAGACCCTGTAAAACCCTGAGCATAGGAAAATTAGTAAGGATAAAGGAATATAGATCAATTCGGTTAAAATGGTAAAGGCATCTATGAATACATACTGAAAGACAAAAGAAAATGAATAAACACTCCATGAAGCAGAGGACCCATGCATTCTGAAGAAATACAAAGACACAGAAGAAAGTTTCTGAATAGATATTTTTAAAAAAGAATTAAGAAAAATGCAAAATAAATGGCAGGCTAGGAAAACTTTGTACAGTGGCAAGTATAAAGAAACAAAATCAATAATAACTAAATGGAACTGCAAATACAAAGGAGTGAAGAACAACTGGGAAGAAGAAAAGAAAAAAGTAGTAACACTAAAAGAAAATACCCAATTTAAATAAATATCAATCTCAAAGGAAGGATGCTTAGAGAGAACTTAAGGATTCTAGATCTCTCAAAATAACACACTAAGACAAAAAAACTTCAAAAATACAAGTAACTAAATTTAACAGCTTCACAGATAAAACGAATTCTGTGAGGAGAAAAATCTTCAAATATAAAAGAATACATATATAACATAAGACTATTCTGCATCTACTAGAAACCATAGGAAAGAATGGAATAGTGTCCTGAAGAACAGAGAAGCTAAAAATGCAACAAAAGGTACTTAACTAACCAAGTTTGACAATCAAAAAAGTTGTACCCTCCATTGAAAGAGACTTTTAAAACATTCTTAGGAAAAAAAGTAGATCTTTAGAAACTGTCTTCCACAAACCTCAGATAAACAACAAAGAGACAATTATTTCTTCCTAAATATACATAGGAAACAAGGATGAAAACAGATCTTACAGAAGTGAAGGTTGAAAACATCATAAATTAATAAAATCCCACAACTCCCTGTCTACAGGTAAATAATGTTGTTTTATTTGGGGAGGGTTAGGGAGGGCTGTTTGTATAAAATAGGGAGGGGAAGAAAGTACTCTAGGCAAATCTACAGTTCAGTAGAGACATGAAAGTAATGCTCCCTCAAGAAGATGAGAACCTATGGGAAAATGGATGAGGAAGCAAAGTAATGGATGGAAAAAGAAGAAAATCTTCTTTCAATAGTGAGAGAGTACAACTAATGTATGTTCCATGAGAGAAAACAGATTCTATTAAGGAAATTGAGGGTTTACAATAAATATAACCTTCCAAGATTTAGTATTTAAAGAAAATTCATTCTATCTCAGAAGAAGGGAAATCAAAGCTCCTGGAAGCCAACTCACATTATAATACATCGGGAAAGCAAGAATTCAAGGAGAAAAGTTCAAGTCAAATAGGCCAGGTAAAGGGGAAAGCAGGTGGAGAGAAGAAAAGCACTGAGCTAAGATCTCCTGGTTTCCCCTCAAAAATAACATGAAAGAAACCTATTTAAAGAAATTCAATCAATAAAACCCAGAAAGTGAAACTAGGAGAAGAACACCTACCAAAAGGACTATCTCAAGGGACCATGGGTGAACTAGGAGCAGAGAGCAGACAACCAGCTCAGGGGTGAAGCCAGAGGATTTGGCCTTAGCCACAGAGGCTTTGGTGAGTGGTGGGTCCGAGGACCAACTTTATCCATGGAGTCTCTGGCTGGAGTGGAGCTGGTGAGTCCCAGACAGACTGGAGGGTGAGTTCCAGCACAGAGTTGCAGAGTGTGGCTAGGGGCCTGAGCTCCTTACTTTTAGCAGAGCCCTCTTCCCAGAACAAACAGTAACAACCCCTCCACCCCCTCAGGCTGAGGTGTGAGCAGCAGAGCTCCCTCAGCTGAAAGGGAGATAAACTACCTCTGCTCAGGGCCCAGCCCATTATTCAGGGACAGTTCAGACCCTCATGACACCCCCTCACTCCCTCCAGGTCTAGGGAGAGAGCCTCAAAGATTCCAGAGGAAGCAACCAGCTCCACCCACTGGCCTGCCCACTTGGAGTTACTAAGCCAAGTTAACAAAGCCTCTAAGATTTTCAAAAGCAAACCTCTGAGAGCCAGCCCTGCCCCCCCCCAACACAAGATCCTAGGAAAATAAAGGAAGGCCAACAGAAAGGGGGAGCCCCCATAGAGAAATACATAGAAGAAATAGATCCTAACCAGAGAGACCTATAACTCCTGGGGGAGAATATGAATTGGTCTGCAGTCCAGAAAACTTCCTTGAAGAAATCAGGAAGTTTAAAATTTAATTGGAAAAATTGGGAAAAGAAACGCAAAAGAAAATTAATTATCTTGTAACAAGTAAACAAATCCTTGGAAAATACAATTGGACAAATACAAAATGAGAAAAATTCTCTCAGACCCTCAACTGGACAAATTCAAAAAGAAAATAATTCTCTCAAAAACCACACTTGGGCAAATGGAAAACTCCTTCAAAAATAGAATTGACCAATTGGAAAAGGAGTTGCAAAAGATAAAAGGAAAAAAATTCTTTTCTTAAAAAAAAAAGAATGGATTTCTGAAAACTAATGACTTCATGAGCCAACAAGATTCTGTTAAACAAAGTCAAAAGACTGAAAAAATAGAAATGTAAAGTACCTCAATCAGCAAAACCACTGACCTCAAGAATAGATACAGGAAAGAATTACTAGTCTTCCTGAAAACATTGAAGAGGAAAAAAAAAAAGCCTGGACTTAATATTACAAGATTTAGTGATGGAAAACTGTCCTGATATCATAGAACCAAAGGGCAAAATAGCTACTGAAAGAATACATCGATCCCCTCTGGAAAGGGATCCTAAAATAAAAATACCAAGGAATATCATGGCCAAAATCCAGAACTATCAAATAAAAGAGAAAATCCTGCAAGCATCCAGAAAGAAACAATTTAAATACCAAGGAGCCACAATAAGGATTACATAGGACCTGGATGCATCAACATTAAGGGATTGAAGAACCTGTAATGAGATATTCTGAAGAGCAAGGGAGCCCAGAATACTGCCAAAAATCCACTACCTGGAAAAAGTAAGCCTTCTCTTCCAAGGGAAAAGATGGACATTTAACAAAATGGGAGACTTCCAACATTTCCTGAAGACCAAAGTTAAAAAGAAAATTTGAACATCAAATAGGAGACTCAAGAGACACGTGAAAAGGTTAAAAAAAAAAGTAAAGAAAAGAAGAACTGTTCTCCAATAAGATGAAACTGGCTATATCCCTACCTGGAAGAAAGACTCTAATAACTCTCAAGAATTTTAACTCTATTGGAGAGAATATACTTAGCCAGAAGTGATAGACACTCATGACTTTTCTGTGTCTCAGATAGAATGATTTA
This sequence comes from Macrotis lagotis, assembly GCF_037893015.1. NCBI lineage: Eukaryota > Metazoa > Chordata > Mammalia > Peramelemorphia > Peramelidae > Macrotis > Macrotis lagotis. The sequence continues at coordinate 193,371,261 of NC_133662.1, forward strand.
AAAACAATACCACCTTAAAAGGGAGGACAGTAAGGAGCTGGGGAGGATGGAAGAGAGTGAATGGGGTAAATCTCATTACATTAAGAAGTACAAAGGATCTATTGCAATAAAGGGGAAGAAGAGAGGAGGTGAGAACCGCCTGAAACTTACTCTCATCAGATTTGGCTTAAAGTTAACTAACAAACATACACTCAGTAAAGTTAAGAAACTTATCTTACCTTTCAAGTATTAAAAGGGGAGGGGGGAGGAAAAGGGGTACTAACAGAAACAAGGGAAGGAAGAAGGGGCAAAGAGAAAGGGGCAAGAAAGGGGAGGGTAGGTTGGATATAGGAGAGCAAACACACTGAAGGTGGGGTATTCAGAAACAAAATACTGGGGAATATGAATAAAGTGAAAAAAGGGGGAAAATATAGAGGGAAGATAGCATAGGGGCAATAAAGAGGCAGTAATTATAACTTTGAATGTGAATGGGGTGAACTCTCCCTTAAAATGTAAATGATTAGTAGAGTGAATTAAAAAACAGAATCCTATCATATGCTGCTTTATAAGAAACTCATTTGAAGCAGAGAAATACATATAGAGTAAAGGTAAAAGGTGGGAGCAAAATATATTTTGCTTCACCTGAAGTGAAAAAAAACAGGGATTGCAATCCTTATCTTAGACAAAGCAGCTGCAAAAATAGATAGCGCTAAAAGAGATAAGGAAGGGGCGGTTAGGTGGCGCAGTGAATAGAGCACCGGCCTTGGAGTCAGGAGTACCTGGGTTCAAATCCGACCTCAGACACTTAATAATTACCTAGCTGTGTGGCCTTGGGCAAGCCACTTAACCCCCATTGCCCTGAAAAAAAATCTAAAAAAAAAAGAATAATAAGCAGTATCTATCTGAAAGCATCAAGAAGAATTATATGCAATGGGGATAGGTTAGAGGCATTCCCAATAAGAACAGAGAATGCCCATTATCACCACTACTATTGAATATTGTATTAGAAAACTTCAGCAATAAGAGAAGAAATTAAAGAATAAGAATTGGGAAGGAAATGACAAAATTCTCACTCTCACTCAAATGACATGATGCTATACCTAGAGAATCATCTAAATTATCTAAAAAACTATCAGAAATAATTAGCAACTTTAGCAAAGTCACAAGATAAACCCTTATAAATCCTCAACATTTCCATATATGGCTAGTAAGATAAAGCAGAAAGAGCCAGAAAGAGAAATCCCATTCAAAGTAACGTCAGACAATATAAACTACTTGAGAATCTATCTGGCAAGGCAGACTCAGAATCTTTTTGCAATTACAAAACATTTCTCACACAAATAAAATCAGATTTAAATAACTGGACAAACATCAACTGCTCATGGATAGGTCAAGCTAATATAATAAAAATGACAATTCTACCTAAATTAAACTACCTGTTTAGTGCCCTACCAATCAAAATTCCAAAAAATTATTTTAATGAATTAGAAAAAATTGTAAGTAAATTCATATGGAGAAATAAAAAGTCGAGAATTTCCACAGATTTAATGGAAAAAAGTGCAAAAGAAGGTGGCTTAACCCTATCTGATATAAAATTTTATTATAAAGCATCAGTCATCAAAACTGTCTCATATTGGCTAAGAAAAAGGGTGGTGGATCAGTGGAACAGACTAGGTACAATAGCAGGAAACAAGTATAGTAATCTGCTGTTTGATAAACCCAAAGAGTCAGCTATTGGGATAAAAACACTTTCTTCAATAAAAACTGTTAAGACCAATACCTCGCACCCTATACCAAGATAAGATCAAAATGGATACAGGATTTAGATGTGAAAAACAGTATTATAAGCAAACTAAGAGATCAAGGAATAGTTTACCTGTCAGATCTACTGAAAGGGAAGCAGGTTATGATCAAGGAAGAGATGGAGAACATCACTAAAAACAAACTTGTCCATTTTGATTACATTAAATTAAAAAGCTTTTGCACAGACAAAACCACTGTAACCAAGATCAAAAAAGATGTAGTAAATTGGGAAACAATTTTTACAACTACTATTTCTGACAAAGGACTCATTTCTAAAATAAACAGAGAACTGAGTTAAATTTAAAAAAAAACAAAAACAAGCCATTCCCCAATTGACAAATGATCAAAGGATATGCCAAAGGCAATTGACAGATGAGGAAATCAAAGCAATCAATAGTCATATGAAAAATTGCTCTAAATCACTACCCTTTGATCCAGCAGTATCACTACTGGGTCTGAAGAGATGGTGAAAAAGGGTAAAAATATCACTTATACAAAAATATTCATAGTAGCCCTGTTTGTGGTGGCAAAGAATTGGAAATTAAGTGAATGTCTTTCACTTGGGTAATGGCTTAACAAACTGTGGTATATGTGTGTGATGGAACACTATTGTTCTATTAGAATCCAGGAAGGATGGGAATTCAGGGAAGCCTGGAAGGATTTGTACAAACTGATGCTGAGCAAGATAAGCAGAACCAGAAGAACACTGTACAACCAAACAGCAATATGGGGTTGATGACCAACCTTAATAGACTTGCTCATTCCGTCAGTGCAACAATCAGGCACAATTTTGGAGTATCTGTGATGGAGAATACCTTCTGTATCCAGAGAAAGAATTGTGGAGTTTGAACAAAGACCAAAGACTATTAACTTCAATTTTGGGGGGGGGGGGGGACTGTTATCTTATTATGTAATTTTGCTATCTCTTATACTTTATTTTTCTACCTTTAAGGATATGATTTCACTCTCATCACATTCAACTTAGATCAATATATACCATGGAAACAATGTAAAGTGGTAGGAAGCAAGATTAGGGGGAAAATTGTAAAATTCAAAAAAAATAAAATCTTTTTGAAAAAAGTTTTTCAAAGCAAAAAAAAAAGCAGTATGCAGACTCTCTGAATACCTCCAAATGAAGAGAAAATCACTAACTTCAAGACAATACATAGCATTTATGAAAAGAAAAAAAAAGTATATGTTGTTGTTCAGTTGTGCCCAACTCTTCATAACTCCACTGAGGTTTTCCTGGCAAAGATACTGAAGTAGTTTGCAATTTCCTTCTCCAGCTCATTTAACAGATGAGTAAACAGGGTTAAGTGACTTGCCCAGGGTCACATGACTATGAGGCAAGATTTAAGCTCATAAGATTAAGTCTTCCTGATTCTAAGCTCAATGCTTCATCTATTGCAGATACCCAACTACAAATTAAAACCATTTCCTGGGAAGCTAGGTGGTGCAGTGGATAGAGCACTGGCCCTGGAGTCAGGAGTTCAAATTCGGCCTCAGACATTTAATAATTACCTATCTTTGTGGACTTGGGCAAGCCACTTAACCCCATTGCCTTGCAAAAAACCCAAAAACAAAAAAGATTTCCTTATGTCAAAAATATGAAACTTAATTATTTTTACTTTCTTCAGTGAAATTACTACTAATATGGAAATCACAGTAGTAATGATTTTGTCAAGACAATTCATGAATAGTTTGAATTAAATGTCTCAGTCACTTACCCAGACTAATTTTTTTCTCAACCCATGTAACTATATCCTTGGTATACTTTGACCACATTTTAGCATATGACAAAGCCAATTCAACTCCATCTTCATTTCTCAGAAGCATGCTATCCAGTTCTCTGGGACACAGAGGTTCTAAAGAAAGAAAACATTAATGAACATATTTAAATACTACCAGGAAAGCAGTTATGTCAGTTCTCTAAGCAAGAAAAGCAGCTCAGATAATCTCCAATGAAAGTTGATGCTAATATAACCGATAGGCTTTTATTAGGGCAACTTAAACATCATAGCTTGAAATCTATTTCTATACTCTGTATTTTGTCTTTTCTTCCCTCTAAAAAACATCCCTCAAATCACAAAAGCTTCATCTGTCCAGACCAGCCCCAGTTTTAGTTTTAGTTTCCATTAATTCCCCAGTAATGTGGAGGCTTTACATAGTTAGTTATTCATGTTAGCAAGTAGATACAATTTTTAGCAAATATGCTAAGTGAAAAAGACAAATATGACAAGAATAATAAATATTCTTAAGTACCTTGAAGATTATCTTTTTCATGCAGCAATCCTACTGATTCCACAGAAATGTTTTCCAAGGACTACAATGTGGAAAAAACAGAATAAAAACAAAAATTATATACTATAGATTAGAGGGAGGAAAAGCACACATAAGAATTTAGTTCATTCATTTGAAAGATTTCTTTTATGCCTTCCATTTCCTTCTCGAGGTCATTTTATGGATCAGCTAACTGAGGCAAACAGGTGAAGTGACTTGCCTGGGCTCACACAGCTAGAAGTGTTTGAGGCTAAATCTGAACTCAGAAGGAATAGTCTTCCCAAATTCAGGACCCGCACTTTATATCCACTGAACTACCTAGTTGACCCAAGCTCTTCATACAAACCTTAAAACAAATAAATTAGAAAACAGGAAATAATATATGGATATCAAGAAAGAGCAACGTGTCCTCATCCTCCTTCCATCTTTTACTTTTGTCCATCAGCATAAAAGTAATATTTTCCTAAAAAACAGTATTTCAACCAAGATAATAGCACTTCATATTTGGCCTTCCTGACAGAAATTTAGTCAATATAAATTAAAAACAATATTTTTTAAAGGAAAACAGAATTGTAAAAAAGAAAAAATTCTTTAAAGAAAAATGATCACAAAACACTTCTTAAAGCAAACCCAGGAATTATATGAACAAAAATCATAAAAAACTTTATATACAGATAAAATCAGATTTAAATGAATGGAGAAGCATTAATTGTTCATGGGTAGGCAGGATTTACCAAAATTTACGTAGTCAATAATATATCCCATTTAAATTATCAAAAAATTATTTTACTGAGTTAGAAAAAATAACAAAATTTATTTGAAAAAACTAAAGGTCAAGAATATTAAAGGAACTCATAGAAAAAGAATACATAAAGAAAGAAAATTTAGCAGCTACCAAATTACTCCTAATATGGAAATCACATTAGTAATGATTTTGTCAAGACAATTCATGAATAGTTTTATTCTACATTATAAGCCAATAGTTATCACAACTATCTGGTACTGACTAAGAAATAGAAAGGTAGATCAAGCTGCAACAGCAAACGAATATAGTAGCCCAATGTTTGACAAATGAAGACTTAAGTTTTCAGGGAAAGAATTATTTGGATAAAAATTATTAAGAAAGGCAGAAAGCAGTCAGGCGGAATATAGGTATAGGCCAATAACTTACTTTACCAAAATAAGGTCAAAACAGACACATGATTTAGTTATAAAGGGAAATATTACAAGAAAATAGAACATGTTATCTATCAAACTTATGGATAGATGAACAATTTACAAAGAGATAGAGAATATTGTAGGATATAAAATTGATAATTTAGATTACATTAAAGATCAGAAGGAAAGCAGAAAATAGAGGGAAAAATTTATAGATAATTCCTCAGAAAAAGGACTCATATCTCAAATATACATAAAAAAACTATATCAAACCTGTAAGAATACAAGTTATTTCTCTTGATAAATGTTCAAAGGATATCCACAGGCAGTTTTTGGTTGAAAAAATCATAATAAATTATAGACATGAGAAATGCAAATCAAAACCTTGAAATAGTTTATACCTATCAAATTGGTGAAAATTATAGAAGGAGAAAATGGCAATTGGTTGGAGGGGATGTAGACAAATTTGTACGTTAACTCATTGTTGGTGGACTGTGAGTTTATCTATTCATTTGAGAGCAATCTGGAATTATGCCCAAAGAATTGTTAAATTGCCTATACCCTAATCCAGAAATAACATGACATCTGTTTCACAAGATCATTAAGGGAAAAAGCAAAAGAAATGTAATGTTCCAAAAATTGATAACGTGTCTCTTTGTAGTTTCAAAGAACTAGAAATTGTGGGGATACCCATCAAGTGGGAAATGGCTAAACAAATCACGATATATATTTATGATGAAATATTAATCTATTATAACAAATGATTTTTAGAAAAACATGGAAAGGCTGGCAAAAAAAAAATAAAGAGTAAAATTAGCAGGACCAAAAGAACCTTCCTAGACATATACTAAACAGCAAGGCAAAAAAAACCCTTTTCAGTTGTGTTTCTTTATTCTCAACTATGCTCATCAGTAATAAAATAAGATCAAAATCACAAATCTTTATCTGATGAGTGACTGATTAATGGTTTCTAAAAGGACATTGCTTTGTATATGCTGATTCTTCTGCATAAAACATTAGCCATGGTTACTGTTAACCAAGAGTGAAGCTGTTGCTTCAAATTGGCCTAAAAGCCTAAAACACATCCTAATATCCCCAACCTAAAAAACAGCAATATTGTTTTAAGAACAACACTGAGCAACCAAGTTATTCTAAATACCCAAATTAACTGTAAAAGGTTCTTTTTTCCTCTTTTTTTAAAATTTGGTTTGTGTGAGGCAATGGGAATAACTGACTTGCCCAAAATCACACAGCTTCTAAGTATCAAGTGTCAGAGGTTGTATTTGAACTCAGGTCCTCTGGATTCTAGGTCCAGTGCTTTATCCACTGAGCCACCTAGCTGCCCCTAGGTCCTTCTTTCCTAAGAAGAAAGATGCTTTTCCCATCCAGACATGTGTGTGTGTGTGTGTGTGTGTGTGTGTGTGTGTGTGCGCGCGCGCGCGCCCACATACACACATACTTCCACAGATACATTGAATGGTAGCCATTTGAGAAGTGCAGGATGGGGGGAGAGAAAATCAGAGAAAGCAGCATGTCTGGATCATATAGAGTTCAGGAGGGTGTGTCTAATATCCATTAAGGCTAGAAAGAAATTAAAGGATTGCAAATACTAAACAGATGAGTTAATATTTGATCCGGGAGGCAACAAAGAGTTGCTACAATTGAGCAGGGAAGTCACATGATCAGATTTAAACTTGAGAAAAATTATTTTGGTTAACAGTGCATAAGACAGACTTAAGTGGGATGATACTTGAAGCTGGGCAGATTAATCAAGTCATTTTGGTAAGATAGGCAAGAGGTGATAAAGGCCTGAAACTAAGGCCAACGATGAGTAAAAAAGAAGGCACTCGGGGCAGCTAGGTGGCATAGTAGATAAAGCACCAGCCTTGGAGTCAGGAGTACCTGGGTTCAAATTCGGTCTCAGACACTTAATAATTACCTAGCTGTGTGACTTTGGGCAAGCCACTTAACCCCATTTGCCTTGCAAAAACCTTAAAAAAAAAAAAAGGCACTCTATGGGAGAAACACTGTCAGAGTACATTTAAAAGAACTAACAATGGGGGCAGCTAGATGGCTCAGTGGATAGAGCACCAGCCCTGAAGTAAGGAGGACCAGAGTTCAAATCCAACCTCAGACACTTAAAAATTGACTATACAACCCTCCCATTGCCTTGCCAAAAAAAAAGGAGCCAAAAAAAAAAAAGTAATTGAACGGGGTGGGGGGTGGGGTTAAGAATTACAGAGAATGAGGGGCAGCTAGATGGTGCAGTGGATAAAGCACCAGCCCTGGAGTCAGGAGTACCCAGGTTCAAATCCCGTCTCAGACACTTAATAATTACCTAGCTGTGTGGCCTTGGGCAAGCCACTTAACCCCATTGCCTTGCAAAAAAACCTAAAAGAATTACAGAGAATGCCAACATTAAGATACTAGGACTCTGGAGGGATGGAAGCGCATTTTAAAGAAATAATAAAGTTTGGAAAACGAGAAGGCTGGAGAAAGATGATTAATTCCAGTCTGGTAATGTTAACCATAAACTGTCCTAGGGATATCCAGTTTGAAATGCCCAAATGGCAACTGGTGATATGAGACTAAAGCCAGGGGAAAGCCAGGCACTAGATGCACATATGTGGGAATCAATTTCATGAACACAAGGTAGTTGATAAGGTTATGGGGGGGATGGTGGAGTAAGGAAGGTGGATAAGGCGGGGGGGGGGGGGAGTTGGGGGAAAGAAAAAGGTAGGAAGCTTAAGAGGGAAAGGTAGTAAGATCAGGAAAGATAAAAAAAAGGAGAAACCCAAGGACAACACCTTGGGAAGAACCTTAGCAAATCCTCAGTGACACTGTATGATATGGATGATGAGTCAGTAAAAGAGACTGACTGAGAAGGAAGGAGCTACTACACTGAGGAGAGGGAGAGATTAAGTGTACGGTCAGCAGTGCCCCATGAAGCAGAGAGGTAAGGAAAGATGAGAATAGAAGAAAAAGGAACATTTGATTTGGCAAATGGTAAATCTGGAGAGAACTGGTTAGGTTAAGGGATGAGGTCAGAGGTTATATTCCAAAAGGCTGAGGAGTGGGTCCCAAGAGAGGAAGAGAAAAAGTAAGTATTTCAACTTTTTAAAGGATTCAACTTTTTTCTATGGGAACCACTGAGGATGTGCAAAACCCACTAGTTCATTTAATGTCACATCAATTCTCACTGAATAAATCATATTCCTTAATCTAATAGCTAAATAATCTTAATCTAATCTTATTGAATAATACAACTTATTACCATTTACTAAGTAATATTTTCTCAAATTTCAAATACATATGGGAAATAATTCTCCATACAATCAAGACTGAATATCATTTTGTATAACTAAGGCTAAAAGGTTTTTTCCTAGAAATATACTAAGTGGTCAATGAGCTAGCATTTTCCTTCTACTTATTTGTATGAATTGATGACTACTTTCTGTATTTGCCAGCATAGATTTTCTTTCATCTCTCAAATAGAAATCAGAAACAAAGATGAAAAGAATAACTAAGAGATAACATCTCCCCTAAACTTAGCCTCTACTAGGCTGAAGACTGACTTGTGAACAAGGAAAGGAAAAAAGCATCCATGAATATCTTTAATTTAAAATCAGCATCTGAAAACTCCTTTCCTCTTCTTGGACACAAGCTCTGTTAATCACTACAGAGTTTTTCTATTACTCAAATTTACAAATGTTTTAGTCTAGACTTGTGATTTCATCTATGTAAAACAACTCCAGGTGAAGAAATCATTCTAGCAATGCAGATCCTGCAACAGTTCTGCTACTTGGTCCTAACTAGGAGAAGTAGGATGCTCAGGCACTGAGTGATTTGCTAAAGGTCACAAAGTCAGTCTACATCAGAAAAAAGCACCTAAACCTAAATCTTCCAGATTCTAAAGTCAGCTCTCTATCCACTTTCTCTTATAGAATACATAGAAAGAGATGCTGAAGCAGGTTCAACTGATATTTCTTAATTTTTAAAACAATCTTTAAGGTTTTAAGTTATTTCCTGCTATTTATCTGTGTATTATCTGTAGAGAGCTAATAAGAGAATTTCTGTTGCCAGTAAGTTTAAAATCTTTGGCTATTATTTCCCTAACAAAATATAGCCCTGACTATCAAAGAAATGGCAGGAAAAAAATATGTAATGTACATAACAAGCAACTCTGAAAACAAAAAGTCACAGGAAAAAGAAAAAGGTCAAAGGAAAACATAGGAGGTCCTGCCACTGTTCCTATCATTCATAATACATTTTTACTTCAGAGTCCTTTCAATCATAAGTTGACCACATTTCAATCTCAAAAAGGCACTTAAATATGAAGACTGCTCTCATGCACATAATCTCTCAAATTACAGGAAAGTAAAAAAAAAAAGAAGAAACAGAAACCTGCCAAGTTTTTTCATATAAAAAGGAAAATAATTTAAAAAATAAACTTCACATTCTCAAAAATTTAGTGGAAGCCTAAGAAGAAGAAAGTTATGTAAAGTATTACTTTAGCCCTTATGTAAAGTATTACTTTAGCCCTGCCGACTTAATAGTGCATCCCTAAGCAGTAGGTATTGTGAAGCTGCTTTATTACAATGAGCACAATGCTAAAGAATGTCAGAACATCCATCTACTATTTTTATCACTGTTCAAACTACATTCACCACTGTGACTCAATCATGCAATCTAGCATCACTGTAAAATTAACTCTTCATATTCAACAGCTGAAAGCATAAAATCCTGAGTCACTCACCTACCTGTTTCTGTATGCCCTGTGAGCTAAAAATAGTATTTCCATTTCCAAATATAGTATTATTTTAGAACAAAGAGCATTCTTAACTTGACAACAATCAAAAAAAAAGTAGCTGGCCCAATTGATCCCATGGGCCACAAACTATGATAAATGCACACTTTTCTTAGGACACTGCTCACAAATTTGGAACAATTCTGACTTAAAATTGTTAAGGCCAAGTAATCAGCCTTCATTTCATTTTAGATCATAGCTATATTCAAATATAGGGCAGGTGGGTGGTGCTGGACCTAATGTAAGGGAGACCCATCAAATTTGGTCTTAGACACTTACTAGCTGTGTGTCTCTGGGCAAGGCACTTAACCCTGTTTGCCTCCATTTCATCCTTAAAATGAGCTGGAGAAGGAACTGGCAAACTACTCCAATATCTTTGCCAAGAAAACCCCAAATGGAATTACAAAGAGTCACAATCAATTGAAATGATTGAATAACAATATTCAAATAAGCTCTGAAATACATAGAATTTTGTAGTCTTCTTTATAATATAAAACTTAGTTTAAGTTTTGTATATGTTCACAATGATCAAATGAATAAAATTTAACAATGGAACATCTATAAAGATGCATTAACCATTAAATTGACTTTGTTTTACTTTTTTAAGGTTTTTGCAAGGGAAATAGGGTTAAGTGACTTGCTCAAGGTCACACAACTAGGTAATTATTAAGTGTCTGAGGCCGGATTTGAACTCAGGTCCTCCTGACTCCAGGGCCGGTGCTCTATCCACTGCACCACCCAGCTGCCCCTAACCAATAAATTTAAAGTAGTTAAATTCACATCCCTTTGGAATCTATTTCAAGATCTTAAGCTTCTGTTTTTAAACTATAAGTTTCCTTTAAAAATTCTACATTGGAAATATTTTCAAATTTCTCTACTTGCACAAGTGTCAAGCTAGTAGACAATCATTAGCAATTTATTTTTTAAAACAAACTGGGGGAACAGCTAGATGGCCACAGCGGATAGAGTACCAGGCCTGGAGTCAGGAGGACCTGAGTTCAAATCTGGCCTCAGATACTTAATACTTACTTATCTGTGTGACCTTCAGCAAGTCACTTAACCCCACTGCCTTAAATAAATAAAATTAAAACAAACTAAGGAGCAGCCCAACTCTCCTCTCCCCCCTTCCCATACTCCAACCCCAGTCCCTTCCCAAGTCATGGTTAAACTGGAATTTTAGGGGAAGAATCCCATTGTTGGCAATTGAAGAGTTCTTAGAAACTATTCAGTGTTGGCAAAGATGATATTTTATCCTTTATTTCAAAGAAGACAACAACAAGGAAGTGATCCCATGACAAGCACAGTAATTGGTTTTGAGTGAGTGGGCCTATGCTAAGTCACCAGCCTCACTTTCTCCTCCACAGTCATCTGGATCTAGCAGCCAGTTATGAATCAGGACAACTGGAGATGGTCCAGAATGGGAAGCAACCAGGGTCAAGGACTTGCCCAAGGTCACGTGTCTGAGGTCAGAATCAAACTCCCATCCTTCTGAATCTAAGGCCAATGCTCTATTCACTTAGCCACCTAGCTTCTTTCTGTTGGCAGAGATAATCTGTGTGGCATATAAATAGGTTGAGACTTTACTTAGTTATGTCTTTTTCTGAAAAAGGTCAAATATCTATTATTTTTAAGGTAGAATGACAGACACTGAGGAAACACAACTGAAAAAATATCCAAAAGGAATCTGCATTCTACATTTTATAAATCTCCAAGTCTCTAGTATCCTCTATAATGCCAAAAATCGCTATTGGTGGAAGGGTAATTGACATTGGTATGAACACATGTGAGAATTACTATCCTAAAGACAATTTGAAACTACTAATACAACAATATTTATGAGAGTCCATAAAAGGATTCATTGTGTCCTTATTCTAAATAAAATGATAGTTCCTGAAACTGACTATAGAGCATAATCATGGAAACTAATCCTGCATGTGTACTGACATTAAGAGTCAATATCTTAATGACTTCAGTAAAAAAGATGAATTATGGTCAGATTAGAAGTCAAGAAATTATTGTAATGAAATGCTTGCCAAACAGAAAACTGTGTCCCACAATTAATAACAGCTTACCTGGTTTTTCAGCAACACAGGAAGTTCCAAAGACGAATCACTGCCTACATCTCCCATAAGGAAATCTGAAACACTGTCATGGAAAGAAAAAGATAAAAGTTATGACACAAGTTTTTCGTGTATCAAATTACTCAAAAGCGTGTATCAAATTACTCAAAAGTGTTTCTTTCCCCACCCCTTACCAAAAAGGGAGAGCAGCACAACACAGTAAAAACAACATCAGCTTCAAAATAGAGGTCTGCTCCTTACTATCTTTGTGGACCTGGGTTACATTATTTTGTCTTTGAGTCTCAAGATCTCATCTCCAAACAAGGGGATTAGACTAAATGATCTTTAAAGTACCTTTCAGTTCTAAGCCCTATAAAAATGATCCAACAGTATATAAAGGACTGGAGAATATAAACCAGAACCAGGGAGAATATATTTGCGTCTTAACAGTTAACTTCCTAACAATTTTAAGTCTGATAATGAAGTTGTACAGGATATAGTTACAGAAAATTTGTAATGTTTTTTAATCCTTAGTTTAATTATACATTTCTGGGGACAATGAAAAACAAAATACTCTCACTCTTCCCTGGACCTAAAATTCCTTTAAATGACCAATTTTTACTTTCATGCCACCAAAGGGGAATGCCAATGTTTCCATACAAGAAAATATTTCACTGAAACTATGTCTTATTTTCCTCATTAATATCACTGAGAGAATATATTAAATACGGGGACAATTCTTATAAGTCTCATATAGAGAAGTAACATATACTTTTTAACTTGTCACCAAATAACTTCATGGTACATGAAGATAAGATGCAGAGATGCAGATAGAAGAACTTGGCATGCAAAATGATTATCACCTCTTCATTAAGAAAATAATAGGCTAAGGAATATCACCCACACGAAAGTGGGAGACACTCCAAATTTGTGCAACATATTGAGCCATCAACAGACAGATCTTATGAATAATTCTGCTGTGTGAGAACAATCTAACCCTGGAAACACAGAGCAGAAGCCATACTAGAATTCTGCCACCAATATAGGGCCTGTTTTGTGCTGTTTCTTCTCAAACAGTCAAACCACAATATGGAATGTAATATGCCATGGGAAAAAAGGGGTTTTCCCCCCCAAAACTTTTATAAATGAAAGTATATACTGAATTCCTAAACGTATATATGCCCATCACATGTATGAAGATGTTCAATTTTTTCAAATGATGAATTTGATTAATTTGCTTTAAAAGAAATATATATGCACATTTTCTATGCATACATGACAGTCACACACATACTAAACTGTTCTGAACACACACACACATATATGCATATTCACCAGTTTAACTCTTAAGAACATTTTTATTATACTAACATCTCAACAATGATCCAAATGCTCTCAAAAAATGCCTTGACAAAGTCATAAATTATTAACAGGTAGAAGAAACTATTAAAGTCACTGATTCTAATGCTTATCCTTCATTTTTGAAGAAGACTACAACATTAGCAAAGAAATGGAAATTAGGTGAATGTTCTTCAATTGGGGAATGGCTTAACAAACTGTGGTATATGTATATGACGTCATGGAACACTATTGTTCTATTAGAAATCAAAAGGGATGGGAATTCAGGGAAGCCTGGAAGGATTTGCATGAACTGATGCTGAGCGAGATGAGCAGAACCTGAAAAACACTGTATACCCTAACAACAACATGGGGGTGATGATCAACCTTGATGACTCGCTCATTCCATCAGTGCAACAACCAGGGACAATTTTGGGCTGTCTGCAATAGAGAATACCATCTGTATCCAGATAAAGAGCTGTGGAGTTTGAACAAAGACCAAGGACTATTACCTTAAATTTAGAAAAAAAAACCTGATATCTTTGTTGTGTTCTCTTAAAAATATCTATGAAGAACATTTGTCATAGTTACTGAAGCATTCATGAGTATGAAGAAGAATGTAGTTCTAAATATCTGTAGTTATAAAAAAAGAATTAACACTTTTCTTTAACTTCATTCTCTTTCATACTCATGAATGTTTCAGTAACTATGACAAATGTTCTTCATAGATATTTTTAAGAGAACACAATAAAAATCATTTAAGGAGAAAAACAACAACCAAAGCAAAACTTTCACATTATGTGAATTTTAGTTTAACTGTCAAATGAAATGAAATAAGCCCAACTTGCATTCAAGTAACATACTTTTTACTAATGAGTTCCCATTATTTTGATTATATTTAAGGCTCTCATACATAATCTTTTTTACTGAACACCTAAACAAAATTTTTAAATAATACAAAATACTACAAAAGAGATGACTGGGAGCAGCTAGGTGGCACAGTGGATAAAGCACTGGTCTTGGAGTCAGAAGTGCCTGAGTTCAAATCCAACCACAAATACTTAATGATTACCTAGCTGTGTGGCCTTGGGCAAGCCACTTAACCCCATTTGCCTTGCAAAATAAACAAACAAACAAATAGATGAATAAATAAAAAGAGATGACTGATATGAGAATAATACAAAATAATACAAAAGAGAGGACTGATCTGACATGAAATTAGCCTTCCTTTGTGAAAGGAATTTTTTTTTAAGATTTTGCAAGGCAATGGGGTTAAAGTGGCTTGCCCAAGGCCACACAACTAGGTAATTATTAAATGTCTAAGGTGGGATTTGAACTCATGTACTCCTGACTCCAGGGCCGGTGCTCTATCCACTGCACCACCTAGCTGCTCCCAAAATTTTTCATTAGTGAATTAACATAGGAAAAAAAAAGTACATTTCAAGCACTTTACTCCAGGTACTTCTTTTTAAGCTCAGGAGGACAAAGACAAACAAATTTTAATTTGGATCTACAGTCCATTAGTTTTCATATATATATATATAAAATGTATGTGCATATTTGTATGTGTATGTAATATATATGTTATATATGTGCATATTTGTATGTGTATGTAATATATATATGAGTGTGTATGTGCACATATGTATGTGAAATCTACCATTACAATCATTCATAAATAAGTAAATCATATCAGTGGCAGTCATATTTTAACAGCATTTCCCCCTTTTACTCATCACTTAGTTTTATTCAATATATTTAAAATACAAAGTTAAACTTTTAAACATAGTTAAAGCATCAGTTACAAAAATCTATAAGTGTTGTTATATTTAGTTACTACTGATATACATGCATGTTCAGGTATGAACACCTAAGCATATATTCAAAAATATATTTGACTTTAACTTCATTCTCCTTCATATTCACAGATGATTCAGTAATTATAACTATATGTGTGTGTGTGAAGCAGTAACTATAACTTGTTCCTAAAATACATATTTTTAAAGAAAATACTCTAAAAGAATTTACCTTTAGCATTTATATATATATATTTGTATTTGTTCAGAAATGTCAAAATTTGTCAATGCATTTCTCTTATTTTATATAACCTTCTTAGTTTACTAGCTATTAAAAAGATTAAATCAGAGACAAAGCAATAGAAATTGGACAATAAATAATGTACAAGTAGTAAATAATTCACTTGTATAACTCACACATATCCTATCCACTAGCCAAACATCTCTGGAAATGTAACAAATTGTGAAATCCTGCACTAATGACAAGGGTCTTGTAGTTATTAGAAAGCAATTTCAAAATTGAACATGTATGGGGAAAACATACATGTTCAATTGTGAAACTGCTCGCTAATTCCAAAGTAACTGTTAACTTTGTGTATGGCTTTAAATATTTTAAAAGGCTAAAGAAATCATCCCCTTTCAGAATCATCCAGTGAGTCAAAAAAAAAAAAACCAGCACTAATGAGCCCAAGGAAGAAGATATCAATAGGAGCAAATAAAAAACTTAAAAAGCTGTTAAACCCAAAGTTACAAAGAATCAAGATACAAAGCAGCCTGGAAGAAAGTGCTTTCTTCACATCTTACTTCTAGAATGCGTGTATCAATTCTAAACATGCACACTCTTTCCCCAGGACAAACTGACTAAACACAATAGCTACTAATAACAATGAAACATAGTCACTGTTATTAAGCATGGAAATTTGCTATCTATAGACACAAATTGCCCTACCAAAATGAAATGTGATAAAGGGCAACTAAGTGGTGCAGTGGATAGAGCACCAGTCCTGGATTCAGGTGGACCTAAGTTCAAATCCAGCCTCAGACACTTACCTAGCTCTGTGACCTTGGGCAAGTCACTTAACCCCACTGCCTTGTAAAAACAAAACAAAAAAATGAAATATGATGCTATTTGCAAATAAATTAGTGAATATAGATAGATAGATAGATATATGAATGATGAATAGGTAAAATTTTAAAATTTGCACCAGTGATAAAATAGCTATTATTTTTTCCTATCATAAACCAGTTTGGTTTTTCCATGTTCCAGATGAAGTTATAAGATAACTATATAAATACATGTCTAATATTTACAAGATTAAAAAGCAAATTCATGAACTTCCTATTTATATTTCTATTCAAAGAAAAGCATTTAAAATTATCTTAAATGTTCAATTAAGGTGACCAGTACTTACCCTACAAATATTGCCTTGTATTGATTCCCAGATATCTACCTACATAATCTCTCCCTTAAAGGTTTAATAAACTACCTACTTAAGAGCAGGGTTGATTTCATTTTTGTCTTTGTACCCCTAGTGTATGGCAACACCCAGAACCAGATTAATACTTTTACTTATTGAGACCTGAATTCAAAATATGGTCCAATTCAAGCCAATGAATGCTTCCCAATCAAACAAGCATTTATAAAATAGTAGAAATAAAATAGAATTCCAAATAATGAAAGTGTACTAATTTTTGCTTACCCATAGATATTAGTTTCACATACATACATGAAAGATCCTAAAAGTAACTGTCTATCTTTTTAATAAATCAGGAAATCACTAACAATGGCTAGCCATTAAATATGTTCTATTTATAAGGATATCCTATAGTAAGTACAAAGTAGATTAGCACAAAGCTGACATTAACAATTTCCTAATAATGCTCTTTCAAACCATGTAAGATAATTTTATTTGTTTTTCCTTCTCTCCCCTCTCCCCCATGGAAACAAATGTAAAGACTCTTTCAGACTACCTTCTGTTGGGGGAGGGGGGAAGGAAATTTTAATAATTCAAAACTGCAAAACTGCAAAAAAAAAGGATTAGTAAAAACTACTACTGTATGTTCATTGGAAAACAAATAATTTAATTTAAAAAAGAAAGAATCATGAGCAGGTGGACTGCAGAAAAACCTGGATACACTTACATGAACTGTTGCTAAGTAAAGAGAGAACCAAAACATTATACACAGGAACAGCAACATTGTGTGATGACCACCATGATAGTCTTCTTCTTAACAATGCAGTGACCAAAGATGATTCTAAAAGCCTTGAGATGGAAAATGCCATACACATCCAGGGAATTGTTCTAAGTGGAATTCAGAACCCTCCTTTCAGGTGAGTTGGAAAGTTAGCCTGGGACAAGCTGCCAATGCCTGCGGCTTTCCCAGTTGTAATGCGGAGTAGTGTCCAATTCCTAATAACGAAACTAAGGCCCAAATGAAAGAATTCTTTATTATGATTCTTGCAAGAAGCAAATGTACCCTCCAGGGAGGAGCACCCCTAATAGAAGTGAGATACAGTCTTAAAGGTAAATAGTAAAGCCCTACCCCCTCCCATCAAGACCAGTACTGGTGACCGCCAAGTTCTTCAGGATTACAGCCTACCTAATATGCATACCTCAAATCACTCCTTGATATGTTCCTCCTCCCTTGTCACACATCACATTATGTTAACAAATCTCAATCGCCATGGAGGTTGCATAAGTTAATATGCATGAAGCTAATTAAGCACACATGTTAATGAAAAATTAGTGACCCTTCCTTGACCATTCCAATTTGAGCTGGTTTAGGTATGAGCCCCTTCAACTTAGAGAATTCTATTAGCTATAAGATTGGACAGGATCATTCCACTCCCCTTCCCTCTCATCCTGTTTTTCATATTCCTGCATGTATGCTGTACTATCTGGGGCTCATCAATCTCCCAGAGGCCCCTGTTTTTGTGATTTATTGTTCTGATAGTGACCTGTGGAAGCCTAACTAACAACATTTTCTCACAGAAAGAACTATGGAATTTGAATGCAAACCAAAGCATACTATCCTCACTTTTTAAAATTTGTTTTACTCTCACAGTATTTTCCCTTTTGTTCGGAATCTTCTGTCACAACATGACTAATACGGAAATAGTTGATATCACTGTAAATATATAACCTCTATCAGATCACTTGCTATTTTGGGGAAGGAGGAGGAAAGAGGGAGAAAAATAAAGAACTTAAAATTTTATAAAAATTGGATGTTGAAAATTATCTATGTACAATTTGAAAAACAAAATTAAAAATAATAGTTAAAACATCTTTACCAATGAAAAATATTGAAAAGCAAAAAAAAATCCATAAACAATTTCAAAATGCTTACAACATCCATGCCTCAGTGAAATATTACTCCAATTCATCCTAAACTCTGTTGACAATCATTTTTCTTCTGTGTACTGATTCAGATCCCCCCAGGGGCTTTCTTTTGCCTGTAGGATCAAATAACAACTCTTCTCCCTTCACTATATGGTACACCCATGACATCCACGTGCAGGTTCCATCCATGGCCTAGGTCAGGAATAAACTCTTTCCTTACTTCTGCCTCTTTCTTTAAGAGACTGTTCAAGTACAATCTTCTGTGGGAAATTTTTCTGGATTGTACTCCAACTGCCAGTGACCCTCCCTTTCAAAATATTTTGTGTACATATGTATTTATTCATCTTCTATTTAGACTGCCTAAGTCCTAAGGATAAGTATCTCCTAATAGAATGCCAGCTCCTAGAAAGATGGGACTGTTTAAATGTTTTATTTACATTCCCATTGGTATACAATGCATTAATTGTGATTTGACTTTTGTGTTTTCACGAAAAGAAAATTAAATTCATAAGAGCAAAGGTTTTCCCTTTTATTTCATTTTAAGCAGATGCTTTTAGTGCTTAAGAACATTAGGGATTATTGATTTTTTTCTAAAAAATATTTCTTTTTCCAATTATATGTAGATATTTTCAACATTCTTTTTGTAAAGTTCTCTCCCTCCCACCCTACCCTAACAGAGGTTATAATGTATAATTGCATTCAACATAGTTCCATATTAGTCATGCTGTGGAAGAAGAATCCAGAACAAAAAGGAAAAAGACCTTGAGAAAAGCAAAAAACAAAATTAAATAGGTAAAGATATCTACATTCAGATTCCACAGTTCTTTCTCTGGATGTGGATTGCATTTTCCATGACAGGTCTTTTAAGACTTAGCTGAGAAGAGTTAAGTCCAACATAGTTGATCACTGTACAATGCTGCTTTGTGTACAATGTCCTCCTGGTTCTGCTCACCTCACTCAATGTCACTTCGTGTAAATCCAGGTTTTTCTGATATCTGCTTGCTGTTTCTTATAAAACAATAATATTCCATTATATTCTAATGCCACAATTTGTTCAGTCTACTGAGATTATTAATTTTATCATGAAGCAAAAAAAAATAGTGCATATTTTCAGTTTTCCCAGCCACAATAAGTCACTTACCTTTCACTTTTGCAATAACTACTTCTGCAGCACTAACAATTGTATCAGATGACCTGAGGATTTGGTTTTTGTTTATTATAGCCTCTTTCCAAGACATCCATGAACTACATTATGCAGACAAGTTGACTTTCTAAAAAAAGAAATATATTTAATTATGAAGAAAAAAAGGGCAGTGAAATCATTTTTAAGTTAAAATTGCAAATATTAAATGAGGAAAACTATATTAAAGGAGAAACTCTAGTCTATTAAAATATCATTTTAATTTTTATTTGATACACCAAAATAATATAATTTATCCTCTACTAAAATACAATTCTAATGTCTCAATATGCCATGGAGGTGCACTACAAGGAGTGTCAGAAGTCTTGGTTCAGTTTTGATATGCAAATCCAGTATAATTGGAGCACAATGTCTAATAGATATCATAGAGGTGGAAAGCATTCAAAAATTTAGAACTGAGAAAAATCCACAATGACCTAATGGACAGTTATTTTACTCATATAAAAACTCCAAAATCATGGTAAGCAGTAATTTGTCCTGGGTTTGTTTTTGTTTTGCTTTTTAAAGTCCTTAATGAAAGGAAATCCATTTACTCCTAGAGAGGCACTTTTCACTCTGAAAAACTCATTATGAAGAAGTTTTACATTATTTAAGCAAAACAAAACTCAATTTTGTTCTTTTAACTTCTACTTCCAGTTCTTAGTTCAGCTCTATCAAGTCAAGAAGCAATGCTTCCAAACGACAGTGAAAGCAGTTAGTATAGACTTTCCCTAGCCTATATTTTTTCCATATTCTTTGGCTTATTGTTATAACCTATCTCAACTTATTTAAATTTTGTTTTTATACTCCAGAACCTTACCTATCTCTCCCTATTCTGCATCATCTTGGCTTATTCCATTAGCTCAGTTCATGTAGGTCTCTCTTTAATCTAGATTTATTATATTTGTTATTTCTTTAAATTTCATCACATTCATATACCATATATTTAACCACTCCCAAAATCTATGGATATCTAACCCTGTCTCTAATGCCTCAATGTTATAAAACGTGCTACTCTAGATATTCTCATTCAAACACAGTCAAATTAACAAATGCATTTATATGTAACAGTCTTTCTTGTCAATGATCTCCTTGGGATACATACCTAGCAGTGAAATCACTAGGTTAAAGAATCTTGACT
Source organism: Macrotis lagotis (assembly GCF_037893015.1). Taxonomy (NCBI): domain Eukaryota; kingdom Metazoa; phylum Chordata; class Mammalia; order Peramelemorphia; family Peramelidae; genus Macrotis; species Macrotis lagotis. The sequence continues at coordinate 193,392,144 of NC_133662.1, forward strand.
ACTGACTATTGGAACTTTCCTTGGGGCCTACATACATGTAAACATCTTCTCCAATATGAAAAAAAAAAAACCACTGCATCCTATCATAATCTCATGCTGTCATCCTATTTTGCTCTTCCTTCTCACTAGTAAACTCTTAGAAAAAGTTCTTAAAAGTTACCAACTATCTTTTAATTGCTAACATCTAATGATCTTTTCTCAATCCTTCTTTACTTTTTTGTAGCATGTCACTGGGTTCACCTAAAATACTTTCTTCTCTTAGATTTTGGTGACACAGCTTCTTTGGTCCTCTTTTCCTGTCTGTTTGATTGCTCCTTCTCAATCTCTTTTGCTGGATCATCATATATATGTGTATTATGCCTAATAACTGTGGTTATTCCTTAAAGATCTTTCTTGGGAGACGGCTAGGTGGTGCAGTGGATAGAGCACCAGCCCTGGAGTCAGGAGTACCTGAGTTCAAATCCGGCCTCAGACACTTAATTACCTAGCTGTGTGGCCTTGGACAAGCCACTTAACCCCATTTGCCTTGCAAAAACCTAAAAAAAAAATCTTTCTTGGGACCTCTTTTCATTCTATACTCTCTTAACATTGTATCAACTCAGATGGGTTTAATTATTTTTATGCTGTTCAGTCCCATGTTTCTATTATCTACTTCCAAATAAACATCTCATTTCCAGATGATCTCCACCAGCATTTCAATATGCCCCAAACAGAAATTAACACACTCCCCAAAAGCCATTTATCTTCCAAACACCTCTATTTCTGGAGCAGTGAGGTGACATAGTGAATAAAGCATCAGTCCTGGAGTCAGGAAGACCTGAGTTCAAATCTGCCCTCAGACAATTGATGATTACCTAGCTGTGTGACCCTGGGCAAGTCACTTAACCTCACTGCTTCGCCCCCAAAAAAAGTTTTTTAAAAAAACACCTCTATTTCTGTAGAATGAGCCACCATCATTCTAACTACTTAGCTTCTCCATTTTGTACCATTCTTGACTCACTTCCATTAATCTCTCTATGGCTAAATCTTATTCTTCTACCCAAATCTCTCAAATCTGTCTCCTATTTGCTGTCCCCTGGCCACCACCTTCTTATTTAGCACAAACATCACTGTAGCCTGGACTATTACAATAGCCTCCCCAATTGAGGCTACCGCAGGCTATTATAAAATATAGCTACAAAAATGAATTCCCTTAAGCATAGGCTCCAGAAGTCTCACTATCCTACTCTATGAACTTCAAATAAATAACTAACTCCCTGTTGTGGTAGCTAGGTAGTGAGATGGATGGAAAGATGAACCTTTAGTCAGGAAGACTCATCTTTCTGAGTTCAGATCTGCCCCTCAGATACAACAAGAGCTGTATGAACCTGGGTAAGTGACTTTATTTGCTTCCGTTTTCTCATCTATAAAATGAGATGGAGAAGGAAATAAACCACTCTAGTATCTTTGCCAAAAAAAATCCAAATAGGTCTGAACACAACTGAAAATGATTGAATAAAAAACTTCCTGTTGTCTCTATGACCAAATTAACTTTTTTTTTGACAATTAAACCTTTTTACAAACTGGCACATCCAATATCTGAGCTGGGAATCTTGTGTTACATCATACCATACTTTAATCCAGAAATTGAGGTCATTTAACATATTTTAAAAATCTTAATATAGGGGCAGCTAGGTAGCATAGTGGATAAAGCACCGGCCTTGGAGTCAGGAGTACCTGGGTTCAAATTTGGTCTCAGACACTTAAAAATTACCTAGCTGTGTGGCCTTGGGCAAGCCACTTAACCCCATTTGCCTTGCAAAAAACTAAAAAAAATCTTAATATACTTATATATTATACTTATATATACTTAATATACTCTCCCTCCATCTTAAGTCAAAATGACTTTCTGTTTCTCTCATTTTCTACTACAGAGTTTAGCCTCTGAACTATGTTCATTATGTCTGAAATGTTCTGGCATCTTTTCTCTACCTTTTAAGAGCCTTAATTTCAAAGAGCCATAGATTTAAAACTAGAAGGCTGATATCAGAGAGACCAATTAGGCCAATGCACTCATTTTAATTATGTTGTTTTTTATTTATTTCATACAGACCTACTAAGTAGCAGAACAAGGATGAAGTCAAGTCCTCTGACTCCAAATCCAGAGCTCTTACCCTTTACACTATATATCATCCACAAAGATAAAGGGCTATACATAATCATTATGTAATATTTGTTGAACTATTTCAGGATAGTTCTATATTCAAAAAAGATGTAATTCTTACATGGAGAGCGACAAATATCTGAAAGGATTTATATTTATGAACATGAATATAAAGAGCCCACGTACCCGAAAAACCAACATTATACTGCCTTAACTAACCACTCCTGTTTTAATTCCCTCCTAAGTCCTTCATACCATCAGCACTAAGAGAATGCAATATGCTCCTTGAGGGCAGGAACTCTTTGGTTTTTGTACACATAGTACCAAACAAAGAATACGGCAAACACTGGATGCCTCATATATTCTTGCTGCATTATACTCTTGAAAATGAAATACTTTGGTGACATTCATTAAAAGAAAATTTAAAAACAAATTAAAAATGTAACTTTTTACCAAATATTTTAAAAGGTTCTTAGGGGGTGGCTAGGTGCCAAAGTGGATAGAGTACTGGCCCTGGACTCAGGAATACCTGAGTTCAAGTCCAGTCTCAGACACTTAATAATTACCTAGCTGTGTGGCCTTTGGCAAGTCACTTTAACCCCATTTGCCTTGCAAAAACAAACAAACCGAAAAAAAAAGGTCCTTAGAAAACATAAACAAAAGTATATGTTAAAGAGACAATAATCTACTAATAATCTATTTGTGCCTACTAATAAACTATAGAAATCTATACATTTATAAATTATTCAGAGCAAAATGATTATCTACATAAAATACATTATAGCAGAAGCCACTTCTCACAGAAATGTTCACAATATATAATTATCAGTATTAGTCACTTAGAAAATACGAGTAAAATACCACTTAATAGTCAAAACACACACATATTCTCAATTCAATTAAATATTTATTAAGCAACTAATTCAGAACTGAATTAAAAGTCTATTAAATTATCCTCAGGATCCATATCACAGTATTACCTTACAAGTGATAGCACCAGAATTCTTCAGTAATAAATTTCCTTTGGATAATATCCAAAGAAGAAAAATCATGTAATTTCTCTGAGGCTATTTTTATGCATGAGGTTAGAATCCTCAACTTAAAAGATGCAATAATGCTTTAAAATTCAATTAGAGAGGGGTGGCTAGGTGGCCCAGTAGATAGAGCACTGACTCTGGAGTCAGGAGTACCTGAGTTCAAAATCCGGCCCCAGACACTTAATAGGTTACCTAGCTGTGTGGCCTTGGGCAAGCCACTTAACCCATTACCTAACAAAAAAACTTTAAAAAAAATTCAATTAGAGGGCAGCTAGATGGAGCAGTAGACAGAGCACCAGCACTGGAGTCAGGAGAACCTGAGTTCAAATGTGGCTGTAGACACTTAATACTTCTTAACTGTGTCACTTAACCTCATTGCCTTGCAAAAAAAAAAAAAAATTCAATTGGGTTGCAATTTCATTTCTACACAGAACAAATCCTGATACTACAAAATCTGTGGTTCAGTTGTTTCACTCAGGTTCAATTCTTGATGATCCCATTTGGGGTTTTCTTGCCAAAGATAATGGAAAGGTTTACCATTTCCTTTTCCAGCTCATTTTAACAGATAAGGAAACCGAGACACACAAGATTTGGTGGTTTGATCAGGGTCATACAGCTATGAAGTGAGTGCAGCTCAATTTAAACTCAGAGCTTCCAGATTCCAGGCTTAGCACTATCCACTGCACTGTCTGGCTATCTACTACAAAATATACAAAATAATATATTACACGATTTGAGTTTTATCAAAAACTTCTTCACCATTTGAATTACAATTCATTTCATTTTCAATCAAGAAAAATGAAAAACTCTCATTTTTTCCAAGTAACTTGTTTGAGTATTTAATTTCATTGTAAGATAGAAATCCAAATTTCAATCTATTTTGAATTTGACCACTGAAGCCATTCATTTGTTTCATTCAGTTTATCAATTGAAAACAGATTAGTCAGTTCTACTTTTTCTCAGGAGCTTACACACAATGCTATAGTGCTTACATTACAAACACTCGTGGATATATTTAAATAAAGCCATGGCACTTTCCTTGACTTTTCAAAATGACAATACTAAATTACACTGGCTTTTAAGTCCTCTTAAGACATTCTGAAATGGAAAGATCCTGGTCTTTCAGAATGTATAAAAATGCTATCAATCTGCACAAAAATGTGGCAGGATAAGAGAAAGTTAAGATATATAAGGGGAGCACTGAAACTATGTTAATTATACAGGTGGCAGAATTAAACCAGGGGAGGAATGGACCTGGTGATAGATCAGGCTGGATACCCAATGAGATGAGGGACCTAGATCAAGTGACCTACTGCTACCAGATACTGTGCTAGAAGCTTTATAATCACTATCTAGGGGACAGATACTAGTATAATCTTTATCTTAAAGCACTCCAGAATCAGAGTGTGTGTCTGAGCTGAATTTGAACTTGGGTCCTTCTAAGTGCCAAGTCTAACACCCTGCACTCTACACACCCCTCCCCCCATAGTTTAAAAAAGAAGTTAATACTATGAGGATTTTCTCACTTTCTAATTTCTAATCCCTACCATCTGGAAGATAGTTGACCAAATTACAGTATATGAATGAAAGGAATATCATTATGCTATAAGAAGTGATCCAAGTTGTTGTATAAAAACCTAAGACGATTTCTATGAACTGATAAAAGGGGGAAGTGAGCAGAACCAGGCAAACATTTATAGTTAAAGAATTGTAAAGAAACACTACTGGAAAGATTTAAGAATTCTTCTAAATGCACTAATAAACCATGGAATCCGAGGACTTTTGAAGAAGTATTTCCTAACAGAGAAATAATAGACTTAAGGTACAAAATAAAAATAAATTATTTTGGTTTTGGACGTGACAACTGTAATAATTTGTTTTACTTATTATGCTTATTTATATAGGAACTATTTTCTTCTTTATTTCTTGAGTAGGGGCATGAGGAAGAGAATGAAGGTACTAATCCTGTCTTTAGAAAAGAGGAATGAGAAGCATTTTTATTAATAGTCAAAGGGAGGGGCGGCTAGGTGGCTTAGTGGATAGAGCACCAGCCCTGGAGTTAGGAGGACCTGAGTTCAAATCCGAACTCAGATAAACAATGATTACCTAGCTGTGTGACCTTGGCCAAGTCACTTAACCCCACTGCCTTGTAAAAAAACTTTAAAAAAAAAGCCAAAGGGAGGAAATGGAGAAGAACAGAAGGAAACAAACACAAACAGGACAGCTTTGAAAGCTGAAGGTTCAATTTATCATGTTTTTAAAAAACCAATGCAATAGAGTAGATTGCAATTTCATATATGATGCTCTTTTTTTCTGTTCTTACAATAAGAGAAAATGGTTTTGTGGAATAAGATCTATTTCCTGCAAAAAGAGTTATTAATAAAAAAGAAACACAAATACACACCAGAGCTAGTTAGTTGACTGTGCCAAATTCCAGTGAAAGGATTTAGTATGATTTAATATCAAAAAAGGTTACTCAATTTCAATGTAGAAATTAGATTAACTTTGTAACAATACCTTTCTTTAAACCACTGTGAAGCAACATATATGCTGTTCAATTCACTTGTAAAGAATTTAAACTATTCCTTTAAAAGTTAGCTCATTCAAAACACAGATTTAAAAGCACATCTTACTGGAATGGGTTTTGTTCTTGTGTGAACTTAAAGCTAGAAATAAATTGTCCTCCCCCCCCTGCTTGGGAATAACAAATATACTTTAACTACAAGTACACATTCTGTTAAACAAATATAACAAATACACAAACTTTTAACATTAAAAACAGTTATACAAGTGTTGAAGACATGCATTAGAAATATATAAATGCGAGATGAGCAGAACCAGAAGAATATTGTACACCCTAACAGTAATATAGGAGTGATGATCAACCTTAATGGACTTGCTCATACCAACAGGGCAACAATTAGGCACAACTTTGGGATATCTGCAATGGAGGATACGATCTGTATCCAGAGAAAGAATTGTTGAGTTTGAACAAAGACCAAAGATTTTCTGTGTACTTTGAATTTTTAAAAATATTGTTTTATTATGTAATTCTGCTATATCTTATACTGTATGTTTCTTCCTTAAGGATATGATTTCTCTTATCACATTCAACTTAGATCAATGCATACTATGGGAATGATGTAAAGACTAACAAACTGCCTTCTGTGGGGGGTGGGGAGAGGGAAGCAAGATTGTGGGAAAAATTGTAAAACTTAAAATAAAAAAAATAAATACTTAAGAAATATATGAAGGATAACATAAAAACTTGGGCAAGGAGAGAAGTCATTAATGACCAAGGAGGAATCAGAAGTCTTCAGGGCTGGCTGCATATTAGATTTTAAAGGAAAAGGAGGAATTCAAGGAAGTCCACTCCAACACAGGAAACAATACGAGAAAGACATGGCTGGGCAAGAACAGGGTTTTTTCTAGGGACAGTTATAGAGTATACAACAGAAAAAAGTTAGTAGACTGGCACCCATAGGCCTTGAATGTCAGGCTAATCATTAAAAAATCTGTGGCAAAAATAACCCAGATGGAATATTTTTTTCCCTTTACCTAACAGTTAGGATGGTTAATGAATTCATAACATGTTAGACAATCTTTTGTTTATAGGACTCTCTCTCTATATATATATACACACACCGGTTCAAAGAAGGGCAAATTGGTATTCAACTCCACTTGGTTTAGTTTCCTCATTATTTAAGTTAAGAGGAAAGAAGGAGATGAAGGCAAGGATAGCTCACATTCTCAGTGCCATTTTGTTATTTACAGTTTATCAACTCAGCAGGGAAATTAGCCTGATAGAAATGTTTAGGATAAAGGAGAGGAAAGGCTGACCTAAAAGACCAGTCAGAGAATTTCTCACACATACAAAGAGAGAAAAGTGAGATTCTTTAGATTGATGGTACTACGAGTAGAAAAAGGACATAACAACTAAACAGATCAGAGAAATAAAAAAATTAAGTAAAAAAATTAAGGTTTTTGAATAAGATGCCATTATCTGAAATAACAGTCAGTTTTACTGACAGAAAAAGTAAAAAAATAAACAGATTTGGAGAGAAGATGCTTGAGATGCCAATTCCACTTCACATCATCATATCATCATGTTCAGTGAAACTAACACGCCCATCACAAAAAATTCACTTTCTAAAGCAAGGGTTTCCGATGTTAGTACTTAAGAAAGCATACTGAAAAATATGAACTTTAAAATTAGGAAATAGACTCAAGTACATTTTCAAAGCAAGAGGAATATCTAAAGCATTAATCTAAATATCTAAAGCATTATCAGCTAAATAAAATTTATTTGGGAAGTCAAATACTACTTAAACTTTTTATTGATTAAAATTAACTAGATGGAACCACTAAAATATGAAATAATAAACACCAAAAGTAGCTACTAACCACAAACTTGAATTAGTAGTTATTACTGCAAATGTATTCATCTACTGCGTTGTAATTAAACTTTAAATACATACATAATTGAGTGCTATAGCATTTTAATATGAGATGCAAAATTTGTCCTATAATTATTCATAATGCACTTTAATGATACTGGATAGAGATCTAAAATTTTAGACTTCATGTTTGTTTAAAAGGATAAAAAGACTACATTACTGACCTTTGGTTGAAAATAAGTCATGTAAGAAGGATTTCTATGTAACTATTTCCTAATAAGAAACAGAAAGTTTATGCTCTAATCTCCCATATCATTTTGTCCACATTACTTAAAAACTTGAGTCAACTAAAATACAGCCTTCAAAGTAACATGTGCAATATATTAAATAGTCTTTAAAGAAATCAGCACACAAGACAAGTATTTAGAGATAAGCTCATCAACACTTTTTATCCTAAGAAATCTAGTTAAGTTGTCAGGGTTCTACCAATACTGTTGACAAAAGCCACACCCTAAATATACACATTAAAAGTCTAGCTAAAAAAATAGAGTAATTTTCTAAGTTTTATTAAATATTCAGTATTTATTCAATTGTATTTGATAAATATTTCTTTAGCAATAATTTTTACCTGCTATATAGGAAATATTAATTAAAATATCTAATTTCAATATCTGAACAAAACCATGTATTACATAATCAGAGAATGTAATTTATACTTAATCCTAACTCTTGTTTCACAGATGAGAAAACTGAGAGCTCAAATACCAGTTGTGTGATTTGCCTAAAGTCATATGGTTTGTTAATAAAATATTAAGACTAGAAATAGGTCTGACTCTAGAACTATTTCCACTATATTATGCTTTATTAAGTGACTGAAACTTTAAATCAGCCAGACCCAGGATAACAATTATTGATTCGTGTGTGCGTGTGTGTGTTTGTGTAAGTAAAATACAAAGGAAAGATTTTTATCTAAACAGCAAATTCATATTTCTACAGGTCAATTCTCTTGAATTTACTTCCATGCTAACTCTCCTTCCAACTTTTTCCCTTTATAGGTGGAGAAGTACAATTGCTAAGTCAGATCAGCTGAGTTTCTCCCAGGCCCACCCTAATGAAAGCAATGCAGTTTTTCCAAATGGTGTAAGATAATTTTCATCAAAAGTACAGTTAAGGGGCAGCTGGGTAGTGCATTGGATAGAGAACCGGCCCCGAAGTCAGGAGTGCCTGAGTTCAAATCCAGCCTCAGACATATAATAATTACCTAGTTGTGTGGCCTTGGGCAAGCCACTTATCGCCACTGCCTTACAAAAAAAAAAGTACAGAACAGAATCTATAGGCAATATTTAAAATTTTTTTACATGTTTTGTTTCCCACACAATTAAATGGAAAAAATATTTTAAACCTATTTTAAGCTTTCAGGTCCAAATTCTTCCTTTATCCCTTCTCCTCCAGCCTGAAATCCTACACCATCTGATGTGTTTTCTTTGTGTGTGTATGTATGTGTGTGTGTGTATATATATATATGTACACACACACATATAAATGTATATGCAGTCATGTAAAATGTTTCCATATCAGTCATTTTCTGAAAGAAAAGTAGAATAAAGTGAAAGAAACAAAAAGTGATAAGTAGAATGCTTTGGTCTGTATTCAGATGCCATCACTTCTTTCTCTGGAGGTGGAAAGCATTTTTAATCATGAGTCCTCTGGGATTTTCAAATTGACAGTTATCTATACATCTCTAGACTAAATGATTAAAATATTTTAAACAAAATGGAAAAGAAACTAATACTATGAAAATGAGAGCACCTTTTCTATAGAGGGTGGAGAAAAAGATAACTAAGGACACAGGACACTCAACTGTTCACTGCTCCCTGCCAAGAAAACAATACATTGAAGTGCCAGTTATTTTTTGGCCACAATTCACAGATAGCCACTTTATTATTCTATCTAAAGTGAAACCACAGATTGTTACAAGATGACCCCAAAATCAAAAGGATGCATTCTGATTGATGGGGCTAGAAATCAAATATACCCTGTGATATTTCAAAGTCATTATCAGGCAACTAGGTTGTTCAGTGGATAGAGCACAGACTCTGGAACCAGAGGATCTGAGTTCAAATTCGACCTCAGACACTTAATAATTAACTAGCTGTGAGACCCTAGGCAAGTCACCTAAACTCATTGCCTTGCAAAAACATCAGTCATTTGATGCTCACAATAATACTATTAGGTAAAGAAGGGTTTAAAAGGACATTACAAATTGAAAACAATTATCAAGGTTAAAACCAAATTCACATTTTATAATTTATTCTCATCTTTCAGAAAGTGTTGTCTATTCTGAGTATAAAATTCCTATTTTATTAAAAAGATATGCTGTATCACATAGTCCCATAGGAACTCATCACAAGATGCATGGCCCTGAAACTAATTCACAGGTTTTGCCAAGAAAATTATCATTACACATTTCATATTTTCCTAGGAGACACACACACAAAAAAATGACTCAACATTTAACAGTCAAAAGCAATAGGAATAAGCTAATAGTTTTTATGTTAATAATCATCAACAAAAGTCTTCACTAAGAAGCAAGTTTTCTTGCTTCTAAATTTCCATCACAGATTTCAGGAAACTATCAGGGAGTCAGTCCTACATCTTGGAGATGCAATCAAGTACATAAGATTTAGAGAAAAGTCCTCCTTGTATATTGTACATTACCCTTAAGGGGGTTTTATTTAAATTTCAGAAAATCATCAGGTTTAAGTTTTACTTTTATCTTTGTAAATCTACTGCTACAGCTACTCTCTATTTATTACATTTTTATTTACACTTCCATTAAAGCCAACTATCCTCTCCTAACCTATTGTCTGGTTTTTAGTGATTATCATTGTGCCAACTAATTTTAAATTATTAGCATTTTCTATTTGCAAAAAAAGCTCACTGAAGATAAAAGATGAAGACAGGAAATAAAGGACAGAAAATATGTCCTAAACAAAATATTAAGCAACTTAAATCTACTCTTTTCATATGAAGAATACTGGATAAAACTTAATACTTTAGATAAAAGTGTTCATACAGAAGTTGAATAAAGTATTAAAAATATCAACACAATGAATTCAGTTAAGAATTAATTCTTTTGATAATTTCTGTCTTCTATAGAAAAGGGGACAGTAATCTGACAAAGGGTCCTACTGGTATAGGACAAAACTTTTGAGCTTAAGAGTCATAAGAGTGTCCCCACTTAGTAGCACCCCCTCTATACCTCAAGTTTATTGGCTTGCAAATAAAAGAAAACAAAGTGTTTCAAAATAAAAGAAAAGTGTTTCAAGATCTTTCAACTCAACTTCAGAGATTCTGCTAATCAATACCATCTCCAATAACTAGCTCAAGCACAGTCCAAAGCACATTAAAGTATGACCAATGTGACTATTTGGTCAATCATAATATTTCTAAGTAAAACTATTAAAAACAATAGGAAAGTTAGCATCAATTTTTCCTTTTCCAACATAAAACTACATAACATAAACTTCTCTGCAGATGGTTTGTTCCAAAAAAACAAATGTCTATTTCAACAATTCACACTCATAAAGAAGCTTTTAACATTTTGCCAACTCAAGGGGTTTGGTTTTTTTTTTTTTTATCACTTTTTTGGTACAGCAGAAAAGGTACTAGATTTGGAGCCAGGGTACCCCTGGGTTCACCTTCCATCTCTGCTGTTTACTGTGTAACTCTAGTCACTCAGACTCTCTGGGCCTAAAATTCACAGAAACATAGCATTATAGATTTAAAGCTGAAAGGAACCTTGGAAGTAAATTATTTTGACCTTATTTTATAGATGAAGAAACAAGTCTATGGAAGCTGTAAGTGGCAAGTTCAGGGTCACATTGCTAGTAAGTCTATGAGTCTGCATTTGAACTCAAGTCCTCCTAAAGTTCATAATCTTCTCTCCACTATATCACATTATCTTTCCTCATAGAAACCTTCCCTTTTTCTACTTGAGGTTGCCATCATTCTTAAAGCTACAATCTACAAACTCACATACCAATTCTCTTCTCTCTCCTCTCATGTCCACTTACCTAAAACATCTCTCACCTGGTCTGTCATGCCTTTCTAACTGGTGTCTTTCTTCAGTCATCTTTTGCTCCAATCTAAGGTTATATACCTGAACATATCAAGCCCACATTCTATTCTCTGACTTCAGGGGCTCCCTATTACCTATAGGATGACATGGAAAAATGCCTCTTTTTTCCTTTGCAAGCTCTTTGCACAACCTGGCTCCACAGTCTTCCCTGTCAGCATCCTCGTTACTTCCCTCTATAGTCCAGTCAAATTGGGGTTCTTGCTGTTCTTCACATGCAATATTTCATTCCCATGCCTGGAATGACCACCCTCCTCTCTGGCTAGTTTCCTTAAAATTCTACTAAATAACAAAGCTTCTACAGGAAGCTTTTCTTAATTTCACAATTACCTTTTCTCCAAAGTCGTTATCTATATTTTTAAACTTTTTATGTTAAATGCCTTTGCCAATAAAGAGTAAGCCCTTGGGGCAGCTAGGTGGCGCAGTGGAGAGTTCTGGCCCTGGAGTCAGGAGTATCTGAGTTCAAATCTGACCTCAGACACTTAATAATTACCTAGCAGTGTGACCTTGGACATACTTACTTAACCCCATTGCCTTAAATAATTTTTTTTTTATAATAAGAGTGAGCACTTTTATCTTTTTAAATCTACTGTGCAGTAGTGGCTAGCTCGTACTGAGAAACTGATAAATACTTGCTGGTTTCATATAGGAGTCTGCAAAATTCTTAACGGAGGAAAATATTAATGTTCCTTCACAATAAATTTCCTGGCTTAAATTGTAGAGTCATTTCTATCCTTCTACATAAAAGATTACAATCTGCAATTGTACAAAAACATTCATAGCAACATTATGTGATGATCACCTACAACAGACTTACTCATCCCAGTCATACAATAAGCAAAGACAATTCTAAAGGACTTGTGATAGAAAATACCACTTGCATCCAGAAAAAGAACTACTGAGTCTGAATGCAGATCAAAGGTTATTGTTTTCAACTTTTACAATTTGTTTACTGTTTTTATGGTTTTCCCCTCTCACAAATCCCCCTCCCTTTTTTTGCTCTTATTCTTCTTTCATCAGGATAAATATTTAAATATGTTTATCATATTTATACATGTATAACCTATACTAGATTGCTCTGTCACTGGGAGGGAGGAGTGAAGGGAGACTGGGAGAAAAATGTGATACTCAAAATCTCACAAAAAATGATTACTGAAAGCTAAATTTGCAGGAAATTGGAAAAATAAATGAATTTAAATTAAAATGAGAGTGTTTCCATATAATGTAATGGACAAGATGAGACAAAAATTAAAATATATCTAATTTGGGAAAAAGAAAGCAACTCAAATTTGATCCTGAATAAATAACACCATGAGAAAAAAAATCTAGGCTGAAAGGTAAACAATTTGCTTACAAATTGTAAGATCATTAGCCTATTAAAAACCAATTAATTGACTTAAAGTTAACTTTAAAAGGTTGAACTAAAAAGTCAAATTTTGTCTTTCCCAAACTGGCAATAAGGTTGAATCGATGAAGCAAATCATCAAATGTCACTACTACCACTTCACATAACAAATATCATTCCTTTAAAAAAAAATAGCAATAAACCAAGGCAGCAAATAACCAAAATGGAATTCTGTTACTAATGGTGCTAAATATACAGAAACATAACGAGTTGCATAGATTTGGTTTATTTATACTTGGGATAATGCTAAAACAAAGACCAAATACACACCTTCTGAGAGGAAAGTTCCTTTTAAACAGAGCAACAACTCAGCAAATCTCCTGACATCACTGACATCATTGGATGCATTTCCAGTGCAATATTGGGACTCTTACAATGATATGAATGCAATGTATGCTGCTCAGAGAGTTGCTCTCAGGACAGTGCACCAGTTTCCAGAATTAAGAGTAACAAAAAGGCTTCATAGAGATAATCAGGCAAATGTTTTAAAACCATACTTGTTGCTTTCACCATTCTAATATATCTTAATAGTTGCAGTGCTTCTGAAATCCATTCCATAAAGGACTGGAAATAGAAGGTAAAAATCCTTTAAGAAAAAAAGAAGAGAAGTATGAAATACACGGGAACATAACAAATATGGCTAAGTTCCCATTACTTTATTTCTGAGAATGAGAAAACATTTTGGGAGAAGGCATGGTTTTCCTTCAGGACATCCCTTCAAGCTCAATCTTGACCTAATTTTTGTCCCATACCATCTATCTGTGAGTAATCAATCTGTTTAAATGCCTCTTTAAGATTTTTATCTTTAACTTATGCAACTTTGGGGGGTAGAAATTTTTGGAAGCTTACCCACAGTAATGTGTCTCCTTTACCTTAAAGCTTACCCCCTTTCCCCTTCCAAGTTGAGAAAGGCCCTTAAATATACTACTCTCTAAAATGGTCAGTACCTACATAATGAATACATCACATTCCTCCCATTGCTCTTTTATCTATCCAAAATGAAGAGTTCTTTATTTTGGATCTACATTCAATAATGAAAATTAAGCAAATCTGTTCCCATAATACTAAATTTTATGGAACCATTAATTTGCTTAACTTGACCAAAAAAAATCAATAAGAACATGCTCTCCATAAAAAATCATTAACTCCACAATTAGAATATGTTTACAGGGGAGACAGAGATGCCTCTAGAGAACAAAAATGAGAAAAGCAACCAGAATTGGAACCAAGTAAATAGACAGTTTTGTGCTATAAGCAACACAATTTTGAGTGTGTTGTGGGACTGATTTATAGAAGATAACTGAAAGATACCAAAAACATAAAAAAATCTCAAACTGTATAAATACCCCAAAAAAGGGCATTTGAGAGTACATTTATTGCAATGGTTCTCTATGCTAACTCTCCTTTATGTAGAAATTCCTTCCAGGCATCTCCAGCTGACTCAAGGACACTGCAGCACTGGCCACCATCCTCCTCTTCCTCCTCCCACACAACCCAGGACACCAGAGCCAGGATGCTGGGCTCTCCACCACCCACCTCAGTCACTTGCTGCACATTTCCAAACCAGGAAACCTCAAAGCCCACTCTCAGTTTTCTGACTCTCTGGGTGGGTGGGCCTCTCCCCCCATTAGTGTGTCAACTCCTTGGTGAAGGCAGGATTCTCTGCCTTGTCTGTATTTTCATCTCCAGCATTTAGCACAGCTCCAAGGAAGTGAGTGTGATCAAGTTTTACCATTCATTCCTTCATCAAAATTATTCAAGGTTCCCTGAAAGAAAATAACCCTGTTTCAAGTCTCTTGGACTGTAGATACTGGGCAAGACACAAAAGTGGGACAGGGATGCACATAATAGCTATTTCCCATTCTGATGAAGAAGACACCACAGAGTCCAAGCATCCTTTCCTCCACCCTATGTAATTCCATCTCTATGACCTACCCTCTTCTCTCCACTCCAGCTCAGCTTCTCCTCACTTCTCACCTCCTCTTTGGTCTTCCTGCCTTTACTCTCTTCTCACTCTTAAATCATCTTCCACAGAGTCCCCAGAGATGTTCCTAAAGCTCGGGTCTAACCAGGTCACTCCTCCAAGCTCTCCCTCTGGCTTGCTCAGAGCCCTCAATCCCTGGTGTCTTTGCACCGGCTGTCCCTGTACCCCAGAGACACTCTCCCTCCCTCCCTCCACCTCTTGAAACCCTGCTTTCTTGCAAAGCGTTGCTGAAATGCCACCTTCTGCCTGAAGTCTTCTCTGATGCCCTCAGATGGTCGTGCTCTCCCTCCCTAAACTACCTCGGATTCATCTCTATCCTGTAAGAACTCCCCACTGGAAGAGACTCTCCTTGAGGACAAGGACCACCGCCTCTTCTCCTTCTACCTCCTGGGCCCGGGGCAGTGTCCGGCACATGGCAGGACTCCCTGCCCAATGCCAGATTTGGTACTCAATCGTCTCTCTGCGGGCCCCGGCCTTAACAGCCCCGTAAGAGACTGAGAAAGCCGAGACGTGATGCACCTTCCTACATGAATACTCTCCACTTCGCTTTCTTAACTTTCCTCAGCAAATGGTCATTTTACAAGTGTTTCCACATGAAACTGGCGCACAGCTTTATGCCAACTGTCCTCTCTCCACCGCGGGATGTGGAGATCCTCAAGAGAAAACCCAGAAGCGGTGCCCAGGGCCCCGGGGGAAGCTTCGGCGGTACCTGGAGACCGGGAGCAGCCCCTGGGCAGCTGTCCGCGGCTCCGCAGGGCCCAGCCCGGGGCCGGCCGTCTGGCTCCAGCCTCGGGGTCCCCCCTCGGAACGCCTGCTCCCGGGGGCCGCGGCCCCGGCCACGCACCGGCTCCTCCCGACCGAGGAGAAGCGCCAAGGCCGGGCCGGGCACTGCGATTCTGGGGCCCGCGGCGGCCCCGCACAGGTGAGAACACCGGGGGCCCGGGGAGTCGGAGGGGCCGCAGCGCCGGACCCCGCAGCCGGAGGGCGGAGGCGCACGCGGCGCCCCGGGGCTCGGGCCCCGACTCTGCCCGGGGGCGACCGAGCCCTCGGGGCCCTCGGCCGCGTCCCGGCCCGGAGCCGGGCGGCTTCTCCCTCCGAGCTGCAGACCCTCCTCCGGGAGGCGCCTCCCGCCCGGGCCCCCGAGGTCCCCCACGACCCCCGACACGCGCCCCCGAAGCACTTCATGGAGGGGGGCGAAGGCGCTTCTCAGCCCAGGACACCCTCCCCCGGGCGGAGCCGGGCTGCGGGGGGCGCTCCGGCCCCGCCAATTCCGAACCCCTCCAGAGTCTGGGGGGCCACGGGGGAGAGGAAGGAAAAAGTTAAAAGGCAGCGGCGCGGGGGAAGGAACAAAGGAAGGAAAAGGGAAGAGGAAAGAGGAGGAAGGAGGGGAGAAGGTCTCGGGCACGGGCCCGGGCAGTGGGGCCAGGTCCCCCCCAGGGACAACTCGGGGCGCGCCCCCCGGCCCGGCCCCCGCAGGGCCCCGACTCCCCGGCGCGGCCCGGGGCCAGGGCGGCAGGAGCGCCTGCGGCCCGGGGTCCGGGGCTGGAGCCCGGGGCCCGGAGGGCGGCCCATCCCGGGAAGCTCCGCACGGCCCGGGCCCAGGAGGCTCAGCCCCGCGGGGCCGGGGCCCGGGGCACCGAGGCCGGGGGGCCGGGCCGAGCGCTCCCCCCACTCACCGGCGGAGCCGCGGCGGCCGGGGCCAACCTGGAGGTCCTGCGGGGCCGATGCGGGGCCGCCTCCCCCGGGCAGGTCGGAGGCAGAGCCCGAGCCTCCAGGACTGAGGAGGCGCCCGGCCCGGCCCCGCCACGCCCCGCCCGGCCTCCGCGGCCCACGTGGGCCGCCCCCGGAGCCCAGGGATTGGGCCGAACCCTCCAAGGGCGGGGCCTAGGAGCCCCGGAGCCCCCGAGGTGGGCGAGGGCCGCGGGGCGCCGCGGGGGTCCCAGACCTCCAGGTTCCCCCGAGTTCCGGCTGGCGGCGCGCTGGGGTAGGGCGGGGCGGGCCGGGCCGGGGCGGGGCGGGGCGGGGCGGGCTAGCGGCGGGGCCGGGCGGGGCGGGGCGGGGCGGGGCGGGCTAGCGGCGGGGCCGGGCGGGGCGGGGCGGGCCGGGCCGGGCGGGGCCGGGCTAGCGGCGGGCGTTGGCCCCGCGTGCCCCGGGCCGCAGCCAGAGGGCAGCCTCGACTCTCCCGGGCCGCGGGCCGGGCCTGCACCCTCCGCCCCCCCTTTCCGCCAGGGCCCGGGCGCCCTCGGTGGTCCTGCCCCCCAGCCCGCTCCCCCGGCTCCAGCCACCTCTTGTACATCATCGTCAGTCACGAGGTCTCAAGCACGAGCCCCTGGAACTACTGGGATTAAAGACTGATGTGGATAACAGCATAGAAGGCAACTAGGTGGTGCAGGGCGAGTGCCGGGTGTCAAGTCAGGAAAACCCGCCTGAATTCCATTCTGACTTCAGACACAGTGACCCTGGGCAAGTCGCTTATGCCTGCTTGCCTCAGTTGCCTCATATGTAAAATCAGCCGGAGAAGGGATGAAAGACCACTGCAGTGTGTTGGCCAAGAATACCCCAAAAGAGATCATGAAGACTGACACATCTGAAAAACAGCCTAATAGCAACCATTTAAATATAATTGGCATTTACTTAATAATACTACTCATGTTACATCTAAAAATATTGTTCTTGGATTGTTAGTGGGCTCCGTGACACAAAAAAAGGTTAAAAACCCTTGATAAAAATATAGATATACAACCAATCACATAGATAAAATATATTTTAACTTTCCATTGGTGCTGTATTTTTTTCCTTCTTAAAAAGAAATGGTTTCCCCTATTAGAAGTGGTTTCCCCTATTAGAATGTAAGCTCATTATATTAGTGGTCAAGTAGTCCAAATGGATAGAGCAACCTGCCCTAGAATCTGGAGAACCTGAGTTCAAATTTGGTCTCAGACACTTACTGACCTTGAGCAAGTCCTTGAAAAAGAAAACAAATTGTGTCCTTGGTGTCATTGTGCTTGCTGGAAGACACCCCTATCACCAGCTTGCCCCAGAACCAAGGGTCTCTTTCTTGAGTAGGAAAATCCCTAAAAAAAAAGAAGGAAAAAATGAAGAAAATTTTAAAAAGGCCCAAAGGCAGCTCTCTACCCATACCACTCCCTGTCACTCCAGACCTACCTGACCTCAGCCCTGGAGCATTTAGAGAAAAACCAATGAAAAGAATGACAGGGCTCCATCAAAACAAAAACTCCAGCTTCCAGAGTGGACAAAACTGACCAAACAGGTTATTAATCTCGATTCCAAAATGGAAGCAATTGAGACACAAGGAATCAATTCAGACCAAAAGCAGGACCTGAACATGAAACACTAAGACAACTTGTGTTGTCCAGGCCAGAGAACATGGGAGAAAGGGGGTTTCGGGAGGGGGGAGACCCTACAATGCAGGAAAAACACTCCTAAATGATTCAAGGACCTGATAGTGCTGTATTTATTGGGGGGGGGGTAACTTTTTTAATAGTGGATAGATTATTGAACCTGTAATCAGAAATTCCTGGATTCATATCTTGTCCCTTGTGAAGAATAAGACATTTTCAGACCTGGTAAATGCATTGTACTGGGGTGCAAGGAGAGTTGTTCTGCTTTTGTTTTTTAAATTTGTGAGTGGATGGGGAGATGAGAGTAAATGATAGTAACGGGCTCAGAACAGAAGTTCTGAAGGAAACCCAGATGAGTAGAGAATAGCTTTGGAATTAATACAGTGAATGTCAAATATTTTTAAAACAGTGACTAATAGAGATTCGTGGTTTTGTGTAGTTCTCTGTTCTTTGTAAAGAAAAAGTTCATGTTTGTGGGTGTTTTCCAAGTTAAGACAAAAATAATTGTATAATTATTTTTTTTTTAAATTTAACAGAGCAGCTAGGTGGTGCAGTAGATAAAGCACTGGTCCTGGAGTCAGTTCAAATCCAACCTGAGACACTTAAGGACTTAGCTCTGTAGACTTGGGTAAATCACTAAACCCCATCACCTTGCAAAAAAACAAAAAAAAAATAAAAAATAAAAAATCTTATCTCTGCCACCTACTATCTCTGAACAAAATAACTTAACCTCACTTGGGCTATTTCCTTATGTGTAAAATGGGCATTATAACACCAATGGTTACTCCTTTGAAGGGTGGTTTTCAAACAAAAGATTCTATATAAATGTCTAATACTCATTCCACTGTTGGCAGAATGTTGGGGTTGTTTTTCTTTTTTTGGTTAAATTTGTCAACTTAGGCAGTTAGGTTGGCAACTAAATTCATTATGATACCACCTCAGAGCAGGGAAAGCCATTCTGATGTTATGCTACTAAAAAAAAAAATAGCTTCAGGTTATAAAGGAAAATTACCTCAAGTTTACCATTTTGTACTAGTGCATATGTCAGGAGGAGAAATCAAAGGGTTTCAGTAATGGAGTCTACCTCTGTATTCTATGAAACATGAAAATTAAAATGAATAGCATTGCAGCTAAACTCCTACTAAAAATCTAGTGCATGTGAACCATAAACTCAGCTATGGAAGATCAAAAAAGGAAAGCTCATCATTAATGCTGACTGTATCTAATTTGCTTCTACCATAGCAAGTTTCTGCTTCATCCAACTTTACCTAAAAGAACATGGGATCCTTATTGAATCTCTTAAACTGTTTACTTCCCTCCTTAAGGTAATGGATAAAATACTTTCTATCAGTGATTTTCTTTAATCTCTTCCACAAAAATACTGCATGAGCAAGAAAGCAAATGAAAGTATCATGAAAATATTAAGAGTTGAATGGGAACTCAATCATCCCCCTTCATTGATAAAGAAGCTTCAGACTCGGGCACAGATAGCACAGTATATAAAGTGTTGGGAGTTAGAAAGACCAGAGTTCAAATTCTACCTCAGAGGCTTTAGCTGTGTGACTCTGGGCAGGTCACCTACTCCTTGCAACAGTTTTCTCAGCTGTAACCTTAGGTTAATAGCAGCAACTATTTCACAGGGACGTAGTGAAGAGCAAATGAGATTATATAGATAAGATGCTTTGCAAACCTTAAATGCTAGCTATTATTAAAGGTTAACTAATTTGTCCAAGTGAAGTGACACAGATGATACTCAGATTCCAAATTCTCTTTCTGTGACACCACACATTTACCCCTTGTGAAGAATAAGATTACATTTTAAGACTTGGTAAATGAAGAGTTTTATTTTGCTTGGGCCCAAGAAAGGGTTATTTTGATTTTGTTTTTTAATTTGTAGAAGGAGAGACTTGAGTAAATGATAGTAATACAAAAAAAAAGTATCAATAATGCATTTTTTTTGCTCAGAAGGAAACTTAAATAAGTACAACAGCTTTAGAATTAATATAGTGAATGTCTATTTTTTTTAATTTAAGTTTAAATTTAAAACAAAACAGTGAATAAGAGTTTCATGGTTTCATGTACTGTCTTCTGTTCTTTGTAAAGAGTTTAGCACAGGATTTTTATGTCAATCCTTAAAGATTTTCTTGTTCCAGTAAAGTTAATAGTAGATAGTAGACTAATGTCAATCAATATTGTATTAGTGAAGCTTTTAAATGATCAGATCTTTAATATTTTGAAATGTCAGTAAATTTCTCCCATTTTCTTTATTTAATAAACCACAGGCCTGCAAATAAAGTTAATAGAGCTGACTCAAGAGGATAGTCAGCATAGGATAGGACTAATCAGGAGTTTGATTTCCTCACAAAATCATAATTATCCTGAAGCTTTCTGTAACTGACTCTCCTATGTCTTTCCCAGGAAGGCTGACAACAGCAAGAAGGACATAGCACCTGACGACAACATTGTTAACATCGTTAATGTCTTTCTTCATTCACTCCCCAGAACACATCGTTGAACCTCTTGAGAAATATGCTACTCCTAGGAACTTTAATAGAGTGTTTTTCTACCAGATTCTGTATATAAGGATGACTGCCTATGTTACAGTACCAGAAAAAACTTCACTGTCAGTCTGGGAGGCAGAAATGGAACTGTTTTCTAAGACTGAAGAAAAAATTTCATTTATAAACCTGCTACAATAAATGTTCCTTAATTCCATTATCACCTATTGAGGAAATAAAAAGATCTGCTCATCTTTAGTCCCTTAGATGTCTGAATATCAAATTAAATAAAGTAATTAAATGAGCATTTGTCTCTGTGATCAATACTATGCAACCTTAAGGAGAAAAGAGAACAGAAGCAGTTCATAGAGCACTATGATCTTGAGGCTTCTGCAGTTCTCTGACTTTAGAGAAGGAATATTAATGTATATTAATGGTTTGGCTTGCAGGAGAGAAGACTCCTACAGACATGATAACTGCCATCAAGTTTTGAAGAATGAACCATGGAAGAGTCATTCAACTTTAAAGAATCACTGAAGAAAGCTCCAACCATCTAATCCAACATATACAGGAAAGGAACCTCCACTAGGAACAATTCCTTGAAAACCTCCAATAAGATGGACCTCACCACCTTTGGAGGCAGCCCATTCCAGACCTCATCTCAAGCCTACTTTGGCCTCTTTGTCCCTTTCACACATTGCTCCTAGATCTTCCTTCTAGGACCAAACAGAAAAAAAACCAAACTTTCCTCCACATGGCAAGTCTCCACAACAGCTCCCATGTTTGCTCTGAGTCTTCTCTTCTCCAGGCTAAAAATATCCAATTCCAACAACTGATCCTCTCATGACAAGGCCTTAAAGCCCTTCACAATCCTTGTTCCACATGGTCTTGATAGGCAAAAATAGGAGCAAACAGATATATGCTGGAAAGAGTTTTTCCCTAATGTAAATCCTAATTTTTCCTAACATTTAGCTCCATCCAAAAATGAAATGGGCCGCCTCAGAAGAAAGTGGATTCTCTCCTTCCCTTAAGATGTTCAAATCAAGACTGGAAGATCCCTTCTCAGGTATGGTAAAGTGTTTGATAAATGCTTCTAAAATGATAAAATACAAAGAATGGATTCTCATTCAGGTACCAGTTGGACCAGATGGTCTCTGAGGTCCCTGTTAATTCTTTGATCATGATTCTGGTTGAGGGTTGAAGGCTTGAAATTCTTGAAATAAATGGACTCCAAGACAAATTCAGTTCAGAGTATGTTCAAATATAAATTATATTTGAATATACTAATTTTTGAATACTATGAATATGTTAATAATTAAATTATCTAAGTTGAAATTAGTGGGCAAATTTCCAGGATTTCAGTTTTATGAGTCAAAGAGATAGTAAAGATGAAAAATAGCAATTAATGCTGACGTGTTCTTAAGGTTAAATTTTATGAGACTATAATTGATATTATTCTGAGTCTGATTCTAGACTCAAGAAATCAAGAAATGCTATTGAACCAAGATCAATAATACCTATATCTAACAGGTTGATACTGTGACATATCCAAACTACTCTAACATGCAGTTTGAGGTCTAAACTATTCCACTGAAATTATACTCTTTTTGATATCATAAACAATAACTACATGAGTTCTTGGACTTGTCATTTGTCTGTAAGGTCTTTGAGTATCTATGAGTATTTGTTCAGACAATGTTACAGCAGTTTGTGACAAAAATCTACTATTTAGTGAGGTTAAATTGAACGTTTTCTGTTTTATGTTCAAGAAAAGAACTGCAGAAGTTTGTGCTACTCCAAAAGAAAATCCAGTTTTATTTAGGTCTATCACTGAACCTGGAGCATGTTGTGAAGGGCAAACATTTTCCTATAGACATTTGATGCAGTCTGGAATTATTAGTCTATGCATACACCCCATCACAGTCTTTTGTTACAATTTGCATCTTTTGTTCAAATTCATTTGTGTGGCCATTAAACTTATAAAAAAAAAGTAATTGGCTCTATGCCTAGTTTTTGGTGTTTTTGGCAAGGCAATAGGGTTAAGTGTCTTGCCCAAGGTCACACAGTCAGTATTAACTGTCTGAGGTCACATTTGAACTCAGGTCCTCCTGCCTCCAGGGCTGGTGCTCTAGTGTTACTACCTCTGTACTCCTCTTTAGAACTGGATCTTTAGCAGCATCTAAGATGAGATAGGAGCAGCTGAAAAGTGAATAACTAGAACAAATAACTGAAGCAAACAGCTGCTGGAGTGAAAATATTTTGAGGAAAAAGAAGATGATTTTATATATGCAAATACACACACACACACACAAACACATGTATATGTGTGTATCTAATATGAAAACTGGGTTCAGAATGTTTGTCTATCAATACCGCAGTATACTAACTTGAACCACATAAGAAGTTAACCTTTAACTTTTCCCTTTATGGAGCTTGAATTCATGATGAAGGATAAACTAAGTGAATGGCACTCTAAAGAAATTAATGGTGGTAAAATCAATACCAATATAAAAAGCACTCTTAGATCTTAGCTTACATATCTAAATTTGTAAATATAAAATTCATAATCAGAAGAATTTATTCTGCAAGTCAGAACTTCATAGTATTTTTTTAGGTTCAGTGTCTAAATCAAGTATCTGATTTAGATAAAAATAGGAGCAGCAAAGAATGTTGGCTAGGTGCAAACTCTGGTTTAGCAGTTTCTAATTTGATGATCTTCATATAACTATTAATTGGATTAGAATCAAAAGGTTTGAGCTAGTTTTCACCAAATAACCTAGTTATTGGCAAAGCAAAATTAACTATTAAATTATATTAAATTCCATTTTACAAGAGACTTTAAAAGGGAATCTCTGAAAGTGACAGAGAAGCAGCTCTACTAGAAGAAGCTGCTCTAAGAACCTGCCTCTTCCAGAATGCCAAAGACCAGTTGCCTACAGTCTGACTGTTCCAGAAACCAGAGTTGCATGAGACAACTGAGCCCTGGGATGAACTGAAAATATGAACAAGAGAAATGAGTTAGTGAGCAGACTATTTGCCAAGCACTAGTGTTCTTCATGTGCCCTGCTTGCTGAAGCTGCTGTTACATTGGTCCATCTCTTTTCCTCTTTCCCTCGAACTATTCCCATCATGTAAAACACTTTAAGCCCATTGTGGAAAAACCCATAATTTAGTACCTACCTTTAGGTCCTGTCATGCCTTGGTGAGTCGATACTGGGATTTATAATTGTTATACCAGTTAAGTGATTCATTGAGGAGAGTGTGTCTCTTAGAGGACCAAAGTGAGAATGAAGAAATTTAATTTTAATGATGTATTGATATTAAAATGTAATACTGCCTTTTCTGAATCCTTTCCCTTCACCTTTCAACCTAGATTTTTAGAAAGACCTCTTAGGATCACATACCTGCTTCTCCCTAGGTTTGGTCTGACCTTTTGGTTTTCCTTCTGTAAACAGAACTTGAGCTGCTTAATGCTTCCAAGAGACTTTCAAGTGTCCTTGGTCCCCTCATCAAAGCTTGAGGCAATCTGGCTTTCAAAGGAGAAACCAAGTCAGTGGTTTTTCTTGATCAAATTTCTTAAGGATGCTCAATCATCACAAAGCTTTGTTCCTCAGCTGATCTCCCCCCCCCCCCCCCCTTCCACAATGAAGTAATCAGGAGTTGAGAGCTCTTAGTTCACCTCATTAAAAATCAACCAATCTGGGCAGCTAGGTGTCGAAATGGATACAGTGTGGGCCCAAGTTCAAATCCGATCTCAGGCACTTAATAATTACCTAGCTGTGTGGCCTTGGGCAAGCCACTTAAACCCCATTTGCCTTACAAAAACCTAAAAAAAAACCCCTCAATCAATCAATCAATCAATCAATAAATCAACCAATCAACAAGGGGTTCCTTTCTCTTGTTAGGGAAGATCTCAGTTATTTGCTTTTAGGAAGACAGATTTGGATATAAACTGGCCTAGATTGTTCCTTTGGCATCTTTGGTCACCAAGAGAGATCATTGTCCTCAATTTATAATTTGATTAACTGATTTTTTTTTGTACCTGAAACCTTGGCTCTTAGAATTTCTACCCAATTCAAGTCTCATCAAAAACAAAAGATAATTTATTCTGAAAGAAGTAATAACAGGATGCTAGTTTTCCATGTTTATACACCGTAATTATGAACATTAAAGGGAAAATCTGTACTCACAGAAAAATAGTTTCACAAAGATCTCATAAGCTTATCTGGGTTCAGAAGATACATAATAATAAACTTAGTGCTCTTTACTACTCAATGTTTTCATTTCTTTGAAAAAATATTATTTCCACTGTTTCAATTAAAAAAAAAATCCTAATGGTTACCAAGTCTTTACCCCAGATTGTGATTTACTTAATTTGCTTTGTCAACGTTCCCTTTCCTTTTACTTAAAATAGAAGTAGATAGATGGAGTAATAATCACAATTTTCTGATGATCAGAGAAAACAGGCATAGCAACTATAAAAATATTCGAGAGCTCCAATATCTAGCAACCTAGAAGTGATAAAAAGAGAATTGTGAAGATATTTATTAATCAGTCCATTCTTTCAGAACTTGGCTGTTTAAACATCCACAAGATTTTTCTAAATATGAGTGCTAGGTAGCTAGTCCTGGTGGTGCAGTAGATAGAGCACCAGCCCTGGAGTCAGGTGGACCTGAATTCAAATGTGGCCTCAGATTCTTAATAATTACCTAGATGTGTGACCTTGGGCAAGTCACTTAACCCCATTGCCTTGAAAAAAACAAAAACCAAAAAAAACCCCAAATATAGTAATTTTGATACCCTACCAAATTAATCAGTATTTACTCAGTTTCATTGTTAATGGATTGCAAATTTATGGTAGAATTAAGAATTATATACTAAGGATTATATTTTAGTCGAATTATAAAATTGACTGCTTTGGTTGTTGTTGTCCTTTCTCCAAGAGGAACAAAATGACATCACTGAGTCCAGGACAAGGTACAGTGTGTCTGACTGTGGCTGATCAGATCAATGTGAGCTGGAAGGCTCTACCACAGGTCAGGCACAATCCACATAAAAGTTTGAAGTAGAGGTATCTATGTTTGCACATTTCCCATTTCTTTTGAGCTGCTTTGTAGGACCTGCTTGCAAAAAGGACTCCCTGCCCCACCCTCCAGGGCTCCTGTCAAAGCCCTGATCAATCAATCTCTTTACCCCTTTTTCCTCCCTGTGTCAGAGCCCCTAACACAACAGATAAGAGTCAGGATAACCTTGGTTGAGATTTCTTCTACTTATTCCTTTCCCACCTGTTCCTTCTTTTCTGTTTTTGACAGCAAGTATATAAACATATTTGATGTGTTCAAAGGGCATACCATGTGCCAAGCAGAATATTATTAAATGTTCTTACACTTACACATACACACACACATAAATATCAATGTTTGATTCATGGCTTTTTTTTTTGGATTCATGGTATTTATTAACCTGTTTCAAAGACTTGTTGCCTTTTAACCTAGGGATTGAAGGTACTAAGTTTTTACCACATTTTGTATTAGTTTAATCTATGCCTTTCTGAAAATAACATGGGAGATAGACATGCGTACAATTTTTTTTTCCATCAAGACTTGATTTTTCATCTGTTTTGGGAAGTTTCAGATAGAAATTTCTTTCGGGGAAATAGGATCAGAAATTTAGTTGTAACTTAAAGATTCCTTAGCTAAATGACCTGTCCCATGTGCATACACTACTATTATGTCTCAGAATAGAAATCCAAGTCAACAATGTTCTAAGACACTTGGTCCCTTTATCTTTTAGGTCACACCAACTTCTGACTTCATAGTTAAAAGGCATTTTATTATTTTTAGGCTAAATAAAGACTTAAGGTGTGGCTAAGTGGCATAGTGGATAAAGCACCCGCCCTGGAGTCAGGAGTACCTGGGTTCAAATCCGATCTCAGACACTTACTAATTACCTAGCTTAGTGGCCTTGGGCAAGCCACTTAACCCCGTTTGCCTTGAAAAAACCTAAAAAAATAAAAAAAAATAAAGACTTAAGTATTCTTGTATGCTGTGGAGCCTAATATTTCCCGTGGTGCTTTAACAAAATTCCTTTCTAAATCATCCAGATTCCATTGATGATCTCCAATAATGGGAACAAAACTACTTTTCAAAGCAGCCTTCTTGACTTGGAGATTGTTGTTCATAGGATGGCTGAGTTCAGTTTTATAATTCCACAGGTTTGGGGACTATCTTATGAAAAAAATCCCTTTCAACAACACAGATTGGCAACACTGAATTATAGCTTTAGAACTGAAAGGGACCTTAGTGGTCCTTTAGACAACAGCTCCTCAATCAACAGATGAGGAAATCAGTGTTTTAGTCATAGCTGCCCTGAGGGGGCAGCTAGGTGGTGCAGTGGATAGAGCACTGGCCCTGGAGTGAGGAATACCTGAGTTCAAATCGGGCCTCAGACACTTAATAATTATCTAGCTGTGTGGCCTTGGGCAAGCCACTTAATCCCATTTGCCTTGCAAAATCTTAAAAATAAATAAAAATAAAATGAGTCATAGCTTAAGAATTTAAGGGATTTGCCCAGTTCCCAGATAGGATGTATCAAAGGAGGGGCTTAAATTAAATGCACTGAATGGAGTCAGCTCTCTCCCAAGAGTATTTAACCCTTAGGAAATCAGCAATAAATCAGGACTTGAGATATTATCTATTGAATATCTAGAGACTTAAGTGATAGTTAATACTGTAATACTGCAGATTAAATTTAAAATGTGTCAGGGAGCAGGAGGAATCAATTCTTTTACCAGTTTACACCAAGGCTTGATGGGATATTGCCTTTCATTAAGAATACAAATTGGCCCCGAGGCCCCGCCCCTGGGAAGAGGAATACCAGCCCCATCACGAAGAGATTGTCTTCAATGCTGATGAAGCACACAATATTGTGAAAGAGTGTATTGATGCTATATTGGGTGGTGTGGATTATAATCAGAATAATGTCAACCAATGGACTGCAGCTATAGTGAAGCAATCCTTAACACATTTGGTAAAGTTAGGGAAGACATATATAGTTACTTGTGCAGTAATGCAGAAGAGTGGATCTGGTTTACACACAGCCAGCTCATGTTTTTGGGATACCACATCTGATGGAACCTGTACCATAAGATGGGAGAATCAAACTATGAACTGCATCGTCAATGTTTTTGCTGTTGCTATTATCCTGTAACTACATGGAAATATTATACCAGAGCCTTTAACAGAAGAAATTATCAAAATGTTCTTGAATAAAACTATTCATAGTATTATTTAATTATCTTATTGCACTAGAAGTGAAAATGTGTAGTTGGCTTTAAGACAGTCAAAATTGAATATTATAATGTAACTAACTAATATAGAGCTCAAAGTATACTTTAATTAAATACTTACATAGTTAGAAAAATATCAAACTCAGAAAAATAAGACATTAAAATGTCTAAATACTGAATTTATATTTGCACCAGCCTTCCCTTAACACTGTATCGAGGGAGTTGGAGGAATAAAGTTTGTTTTAATAAAGTTCTTTCGAGGTGGAAAAATAGAATTCTATCTGCATAAGCCTGTATAAATTAACCCAAGTTCTTAGTACAATAATTATTAGTGCCTCATTTGGTTATACATGCAGGATGCTATAAGCATGTTTTTCTTTTTTTTTATCAAATACCGTTATATAGTAATTAGAATTAACTTTTTTAAAGTTGTTATTTAATGATTTATTGCCTTTTATTTGGAAATTCCAAGTTAAAGGTTGGTAGAGTTGGTTGGTAGAGTAAGTTCTCTAGCCCACTAAAGTTCACCTAAGAATAATCACAATAATAATTGTCTTTCAAATCATTCATTCTATATTCAGCAATTTGTTGATCATCCACTATGTGCAGCATTCTGTTTAGTTGCCACATTGCTGGTGCCTTCCTCCCAGTTTGGAAACTGTAGCTTTTTTAATTTGGATTGTGAACATGGGAATAAAAAAATTTGGTCTGCAATTTAGAATACATAAGACAGTGAGATTTAATTTTAAGAGAAAAAATAAAATGAACAGAAGCCATGTAGAAGTTAGCCAAATCAAGTTATTGCTATAAGTAGACTTTATTTACCATTGTAGACATGACTTAGAGATATATTTAAAGAAAGTCGGTATAAATATGCACATTTAATTTTGTTGTTAGTTTCATAGCTAATTTATATTTATTGTTTTGATTATTAACTGGCATTTGTAAAACTATATGATGTTTCAGATATATTGAGTAAGTTATAAATATAAAGTATACATTCATTAGCAGGTTATATAATAACTCAGGGCTTATGAAATGTAGAAAAAACATAATGAGAAAAGAGTTTAAATTAGTGTACACACAGGGCTACCAAATGTGAAATCAATCCACTGCCTAAGCAAGAAAATAGTTATAAATGCAAATTGAGTGAAACTAATATGTTGAATTTTGGAAGAAATGCTGAGTGATAATATAGTAAATATTAGTGGGGCATAAGGTGGTGATATTTGCATGTTTGTTTTTTAGCTATATAAAAAGGACAGTTTAAGAACAAATGAATATTAGAAAAAGATTAGTTCACTTTAAATGCTGTAATGTACCTCTTTTGGCACATTAAAAAATAATCTCATAACTAGTACATTGATGCTATTTTCTTGCACTTGAAGATTGTACTAGAGTGATCAAAGTACTAGTGTAATTGAGTGATGTTATTGAATCTCAGTTTCTTAAAAAATAATCATGGAAAATATGCCTTGTAAAATCATGTTTTAAAAGAATTTGCTTGATACTCTTCTGTAGCTAAAAGATAATAAAGATTGTCTGCCTTTAAAAAAAAAGAATACAAATTGACTATGACTTCCAGATTGCTGCTTTTTTTCTGCCTCTGAACCAAGTTAAATAGATCTCTCTTTCACATGATGGTCTTTCAAATACTTGAAAATTAAGAGTCAAGACATCTTCTCTTCCCTGGGCTAAACATTCCCAGGCTCTTCAGCTAATTCTAAAAATAGCACAAACTCAAATTCCCTTTAAGAGGGAAATAGGAATCCCAGTGCTCCAAGTGTGAAGAAACCCAAAGAAATGTCCCATCTCCGGTGGTGGTTTTGGGACAGAGCTCTGCTCTCTTCAGACACTTTTTTATTATTGTTCATTCATTTGTGTTTGGCTCTTCTTGAGCCCATGGACCATAGCACACCAGGCCCTTCTGTCTTCCCCTATCTCTCGAAGTCTGTACATGTTGATATTTCTTACTGTCATGACACTATCTTTATTTCATCCTCTATTTAACATCTTCAGACCTCATTTTCCTCATCAAAGGACATTGGACTAGATGGCGATGACCTTTGAACTTCCTTCTAGCCTGTGGAATTTCCAATATAATACAGTATCTATGAAATTCTTCCTACAGGATCCCAGGTTGTTACACTGGGAATACCAGGGGCCTAGGATTCTAAGCCTATTGGGAGGCTCAGCTGGAGTACCATGGGGGGAGAGAGGGGTGGGGGTGGGGGTGGTGTGTATGGTATGTGTTTTGTGTGCACACATATACCCCAGGGGAGTATTTGTGTGTATCTGATAAAAAGGGGACCAATTTGGTAGAGAGTAAAAGGTATAGAATTATCCAGAGATTAAAAAAATAAAGATAATAAAAATTACTATACTTTACTATGAAAATAAAAATTACTATACTTTAAAAATATTTTTTTCAATTGCATGCAAGAAAATTTTAACATTCATTTTTCAAAATTGTGACCTCCAAATTATCTCCATCTTTCTCCCCTTACTCTCTGAACTAATGAGCAATGTTAAAGGTTAAACATGTATATAATAATGAAAACATTTCCATTATTAGTCACGTTGTGAAAGAAAACAGAATAAAAAAGACCCAAAAATATAAAGAAATAAAAAAAAAGTATGCTTCAGTCTACAGTCATATTCCATCAGTTCTTTCTCTGGAGGTGGATAGTATTTTTCATCACGAGTTCTTTGTAATTGTCTCAGATCATTGCACTGCTGAGCAAACAAAGTTGTCATTCAGTTGATCATCCACAATATTGCTATTATTGTGTACCATGTATTGTCATTGGGTACAATGAACGTTATTCTGATTCTGCTTATTTTACTTTTCATCAGTTCAAATAAGTCTTTCTAGGTTTTTCTGAAAGTAGCCTACTTATTCTTATAACACAATAGAATTTCATTGTGATCATATACCATAACTTGTCAGCCTTTCCCCAAGTGATGGACACCCTCAATTTTCAATTCTTTGCCACCACAAAGAGCTACTATAAACATTTTTTTTTTTTTACTAATACCTCGTTCCCTCTACCACTTTTATCTCTTTGGGAAACAGAATAGTGGTATTTGTAGATCAGTAGACACTTGTATACTAGATCAGTTCACAACTCTACTAACAGTGCATTAGTTTCCCAATTTTCCCACATCTACTTCAATACTTATTTTTTTGTTTTATTAAGCAACTAGGTGAGGTAATGTCACAAAATTTTAGTTTGCATTTATCTAATCAATGATTTAAAACATTCTTTGATGACTAGAGTTTGGTTTCTTTGAGAACTGCCTATTTATATCCTTTTATCATTTATCAATTGAGAAATAAAGCCTTTCAGATATATTTGCTGTAAAATTTTTCCCTCAGCTTTCTGCTTTCCTTCTAATTTTGGTTATATTTGTTGGTATAAAGTCATTTTAATTTAATAGAATTAAATTTATCCATTTTACATTTTGTAATGTTCACTCATTTGGTCCTAAATTCTTCCCTTATCCACATGCATTTCTCTCTTATAAACTATTTCATGCTCTTCTAATTTGCTTATGGTATCACCTTTTAGTTTAAGATTCTTAATTTTAGGTTAATATTAATGGTACCAGCATGAACTTAGACAAAATTTCGAAGAGAGACAGACCTCTGTCTGGACTCCAAACATGCTCCTTGAGGTCTGTTGCTTAAAAATTCCAGCTCTATTCTGAACCAGGGTTTTTTAGTTAACAGATTGTTAACAGGTTTTGTCTGAAGGTGAGGTTTCTTTACTTTTCAAACTTAACTATTCTAGTCTGAACTATTGTTTTTTAAAAAAAGTTTCTCAGGGTTTACCTTTTGCTTTGGGATTCTCACAGATTGGTGAGAACTGTTTTGATTTTTAGCAGTCAGGTTAAGTGCTGAGGATTTATTTCAAGATCTAAGGGTGGCATTTTTTGGAGTGGTCTAGTGGTTAAATCTGGCTTTTTTGTTTGATAAGGAATTTTGTCCAGCATCCCTATTAAATGGGTTTTTTTTTGTTTAATATCTTATTGCGGTTTTCGGTGTTTTGATTTTATGTGTAATTATTGCTATTTATTTGATTGTTGTATCTGACATGGAACAATCTAAATCTAGGGTCAGAGATCCAGGAAAGAGAACTCCTGCTTTTTTATATGACTTAAAAATTACAATTCTAATGACCATTTTATAGTGGTGGTGTAAATTAACCAGTGATGACTTGAAATTATATTGGTCAAGATGGGGATTCTTTTGGAAGACCTAAATTGAACTACTTTAAAACAAAAATAATTTTAAAAACTACTAAGACTTTTAATAAGGAATGGGAAAGTTTTTACCATTGGTGTCATGAGAAGCTATTAAGAGAGCACAAGGCTCAAATGTTCCTCCTCTTTTTTCATTGCTTTCTTTATATACTAAAGACTGGTTTTAGGGAACCTATTCTTTCAACAAACCTGAGTTATAATCCATCTGTTCCCATTTATCCTACTCTACCTAATTTTAAGGAAACTTCTACCTTTCTATGTCCTCCCCAGCTGCACCATTTATTCTGCCAACCCTTTTTCCTTCCCACCCTCAATTTCTTCTCTTTCTTGTGGTTTCACCTCTTTTCTCATTCACCTTCTCTTCCACTTTGTCCTAATCCTCTCCCCTCCTTCAATTTCCACTCATCATTATCCCTCTTCTGTTCTCTAATTTATTCCCTTTCAATATTAATCCCCTCCATAACCTCTTCTTTGTTCTCCAATCTCCTTCCCTTCCCTTTCTGTTCCAGTTGCTCCTTCTATAACTTCTTCCCCAACTGTAACTTTTGCTTATTCTCAAAATTCTTCCCCAAATATTACTCCCACTGTGACTTCTTTTAAGCCCAGTTTCTCCACCTTTTGTTCCCTCTTCTCTTTGTCCCCCAATTTTTCCTCTTTGCATTCCCATCTCATCTCCCTCTTCTAGTTCTGCTTCTTCTTCTACTCAGTTTCAGCCCACTCACTCTTCTTACCCTCCTATCTCATCTTTTCCTATCATTCAGGGATTCCAGACATTGTCAATTAACCATAGCTTTATTTGGAAAAGGCAAGACCAAGAATGGGTATGTAAAGACAAACACAAGCCACCTTTGAAGAGTTTCAGGAAACAGATTGGGTAGCTTCTACAGATCAGCAAAGGTATGAAATAGAGGCAAAAGCTTTAATAGGTCATCCCATTTGCTTTTCCCTGACCAATAGATTTTTCAAAAATTAAAAATGTCAAAGACAAGCTGAGATAGTATTTCAATTTTTTGATCTTTTAGCAGAGGCTTTTGAAGCAAATTCTAGTCCAAAACATGGTAGGGAAGGAGGAGAACAGACTCAGTTTCTCACTTATTTTGTTAATCTCTCTCCTTCTCAGTCAGGAAATATTAAACTCCCCCAAACAGACTGGAATTCTAAACATCCACAGTTCATAGCTGAATTGGCTGCCAGGTGGACAAAGATCGCCAAGAGAAAAGAGAATTGCAAGCAAAAGATAAAATAGTCACCATGCAAGTTAAGCAATGAACAACTATACAAAAGCCACTTGTCACTAGAAGGCAGTATGAGGATCAAGTGTCAAGGGTTTGATATTATTGCAAAAAATCAGGACATGGGGGAAAAAAACAGTGCAAGGATTTAAAAAGACACAAAAACCAGGAATTAAAAAGTCCTTCCCCAAGGTCTTCTGCTACTCTTGGAAAGGACCATTTTTAGCTATTGTCCTTCCTGGCTCTTCTCTGGATTTTTCCTGATTTGACTGAGGGCTGTCATAGTTGGAGGTGATTGTCTTAGTTTTTGGACCAGGGTGGGTGCTGGAGACTTGTCATTAGAATATTAGGGCTTATCTGATGATACTCCACAGTCTTTTTGTTGTGTTTTGAGAACACTGAAGTGTGAGAGCAATGGGTTTTCCTCCCTGGAGTTCAGGGTGGGTTGAGATGCTCTGACTTGGTTTATATGTTTTTATGTATGTATGTTTTAAATTGTTTTTCCATGTGATGAAGGCATGAAGCTCTGGGCTGTCTTCTGCCTAGTCAGGTTTACTGTGTTTCTGTGTTCTTATTGGTCAACTCCCTCAAGGAAAATAGCATGGTGAAAGGATGTTTCTCTAAGATCAAATAGAATGGTTTCCAGTCAAGTTTAAGGTTTTGTCTACTCTTGTTCTGTACATTCTGTTCCCCTCCCCTTATTACTTTTTAAATTTTCTGATCTCCATTATCCCATGGGAGTGGGTTATTCCCAGAGAAATAAAACTTCATGTGCAATATGTTTTTCTTTATTGTTTTTATAATGTAATTTTAACTATGTTTTAAGGTTCTTAATTTTAGGTTAACAATAGCAAGTTCTTGTCTCAGAAGCTTGACCTATATGCTTATCAAACACTAGACAACTAAGATCTTTTTCTGTGCATAGTGTACCAAATCTATTCTACCTGATCCACCACTCTTTCTCAATCTACACCAAATTTTTTTGATGATTACCAATTTATAATACAGATTGAGATGGTCTGACTAGAACACCAAAATTCACATTTTTTCATTAATTCCCTTAATATTCTTGATCTTTTGTTCTTCCAGATATATTATCTTTTCTAGTTCTATAAAATAATTTTTTGATAGTTTGGTATGGAATTGAATAAGTAGATCAATTTAGAATTGTCATTTTTGTTATAGTGACTTGGCCTACCCATGAGCAATTAGTATTTCTCCAATTTTTTATGATCTGACTTTGTGTGAAGTGTTTTATAACTGTATTCAGATAGTTCCCATCTTATATTGTGTACATTTTTTTTTTAGATTTTTTTTGCAAGGCAATGGGGTTAAGTGGCTTGCCCAAGGCCACACAGCTAGGTAATTATTAAGTGTCTGAGACCAGATTTGAACCCAGGTACTCCTGACTCCAGGGCCGGTGCTTTATCCACTACGCCACCTAGCCACCCTATTGTGTACATTTTAAGAAAATTTCTCCATCTCTTTTTGGAATAGATACATATCCTACACAAGGCTTTTTAGGTTTCAAATAAAGGATCTTATGTACAGACTTACGTTAGACTTGCCTACAACAAATTCCATTATAGAATAAATTTAAAAGAAAAACAAGATGCATTAAAATTACATTGAGTTTCAATTTCATTTCTATACACAAATCATTTCACTTGCGTCCAGCTCTTCATGATCCCGAGGTTTTTTTTTGGGGGGGGGGCGAGGATAGTAGAATAGTTTGCCATTTCCTTCTCCAGATAATTTTAACAGATGAGGAAATTGAGGTTTACAGGGCTAAGTGACTTGACCAGGGTCATACAACTAGGAATTGTCTGAATTGAGTGAATTGAGTGAAACTCAGGTATTCAACTCCAGTCCTGACACTATTCACTGCACCATTTAACTGCCCATTGCAAAATCTCCACATTAGAATATTCAAAGATTGCATTATTATAAAGTCTTTCACCATTTGAATTACAATTCAAATTTGTCTTCAATCAAGAATAAAAATCTCAATTTTTCCCCAAAGTCTCCTGTTTGTACATTTAATTTCCTTGTAAGACTGTTTTAACCCATTTTGAATTTAACCACTAATGTCATTCATTTTTTGCTTCATTCAGCTTATCAACTGAAAACAGATTAGTCAGTTCCACTTTCTGATTCTTAGGCCTTAACACACAATGCTGCAGTCTTTAGGTTGCAAATACTTCATGGAAATGTTTAAATAAATAAAAAAGTCATGGCATTTCCTTGACTTTTCAAATGACAATACTAAATTACACTGACTTTCAATTCAGCTTAAGACACTGAAATGGAAAGATTCTGGTCACTTTCTGAATGTACAAAAATGCTAAGAATCTTAACAAAAATGTGACAGAATGAAGTGAGAAAGAACTTTAAAACTAGTGAAGATATATAAAGGAGCAACTTAACTATATTAATTACATAAATGGCAGAAGACCTGAACTACACTAGGTATAAACAAATCCAGTTCTAAACCAGGTAGAACAATAAATTAATTGAATGGTCTAGGAGGTTCTGAACCAGGTTTTTGTTAAAAATATAATGATTACTATAAATTTTTATGAACTGTTTTCCAGGTCAAAGGTAGATGTTTTCTTTGCTATTCTGAGGAATGGAATGTGTCCTCCTTAGACTTTGAAAGGAAGACATGTCCTGCCCTCTTTAATCCCTTTATAATTTGAAAAGAAAAACTTGTCTGACCCTCCTAAAATCAAGAAAAAATTCCGGCCACTTTTAGACTTCAAAAACAAGTCCTCACCCTGCCCTCCTGATACTTAAACTCAAAAAAATGTCACCTCCCACGAGGAAAATAGCATTGTATAAGAATGGTCTCCAGGCAAGTCCAAGGTTTTACCTACTCCTGTTACTTTGTTCCCCTCCCCTTGTTAATGTAATATATTTTCTGATCTCACTCAGATCAAGATCATTCTGAGATGGTCTCATGTATGAACTGAATGGCCTAAATCAAATCACTTCATTTCTACAGGCACCACCACCATAACTACTAACACATATTATAGTGCCTACAGCTTTACAATCATCCCATTTGATTCTCACAATAATGGAGATAAGCACTAGTATTATCCCCCTTTATCAGAGACAGGCAGAAGTGAAACATGAATGAGACTTATTCAGGGTCACCCAGCTAGGACACTTCTGGTAGCTTTATTTGAACTCCAGTCCTCTCCAGTACACTTCACACCTACCTTCTCCCATTTAAAGTAACAGGATTTTAAAGTACTAATATTTTCTTTGGCAGCTCTTATCACTTTTAAATGTTTAAGATTCTTGAGCTAACATCTTCTGATTCCTCAGCTTTTATCTATTATCCAAAACTTTCTTTATCCAACTAGCTAAACTATGGCTCAGATGAATTATGTGATTTAAAATATTTTAAAACTCTTATATCTATAATACATAAATATGCATAACACAATTGTATAAGTAAAACCTATAAGGTTACATGCTATCATAGGATGGGAGGAGAGAAGAGTGGGGAAGAGAAAACTTTATAAAAATGAATGCTGAAAATTATATTTAAACAATTATAAAATTTTATTTATTTTTAACATAATGGGGTTAAGTGACTTGTCCAAGGCCACACAACACAACTATGTATTTATTAAGTGTTTTAGGCCAAATTTGGACTTGGGTCCTCCTGACTGCAGGGCTGGTGCTCTATCCACTACACCACCTAGCTGCCCCCCTCAATGGCTCTTTAAAGACACAGGAAGAGATTAAAAATT
Source organism: Macrotis lagotis (assembly GCF_037893015.1). Lineage (NCBI taxonomy): Eukaryota > Metazoa > Chordata > Mammalia > Peramelemorphia > Peramelidae > Macrotis > Macrotis lagotis. The sequence continues at coordinate 193,429,658 of NC_133662.1, forward strand.
AAATAATATTCCTCAAAAGTTGCATTAGCATTAGACATTACTAAACTATGAATTAATCTTTCCAGTCATTCTGGAGAGCCATTTGGAACTCTCACCCTAAGTCAATAAACTTCTAGATACTTAGCAATAATACCACCCAGTCTAAATGCCCCTAAGCAATCAAAGAAAGAGGAAAAAAAGTCACATATACAAAATTATTTTAAACAGCTTTTTGTTGTAGCAAAGAACTGGAAATGAAAAGCATAGGAGATGCCCAGTGTCTGGGAGACTGCTGAACAAAATATGGCATGTGAATGAAAGGAATATCAATGTGCTCTTTATAAGAAATGCTCAAACCTGAGAAGACTTGTATGAATTGATAGAAGGTGAAGTGAGCAGAACCAGGTGAATACTTATAGTGAAAAGTTTTATAAAAAAAAAGCATGCTTGAAAGATTTAAGAATTATTATTAAATCATATTATTAAATTATTATTAAATTTATTGTTTATTATTATTAAATCAATCATGGCTCCAAAGGACTGACAATAAAACATGGTACTCATTTCCCTCATAAAGGGTGGTAGGCTCAAGGTCAAAATGAAACATTTTACTTTTGGACTTGACCATTGTCTAAATTTGTTTTATTTGACTATGTATATTTTATAAACATTATTTTATTTTCTTTCTCTTTCCCACTTCCCATCTCAAGAAATAAAGAAGTCAGTAATGATATTACTGGAAAAGAGTACTTGAAAGCAGTTTTAAATGCCCTGGAAAAAATGTCAATTGCCCATGGTTAAGCTGAGCTAACACATTAAAAATGACAATTCTACCTAAATTAAATCATTTATTCAGTGCCATACCAATCAAACTACCAGAAATGATTTTAAAGAGCTAGAAAAATAGTAACAAAATTCATCTGAGGGAACAATAAGTCAATAATACAAAGGGAATTTATGAGAAAAAATGCAAAGGAAGTTGGCCGAACCAGATCTAAAATTATATTCTAAAGGGGCAGTCATCAAAACTGCCTGGTACTGGCTAAGAAATCAAAAACTGGATCAGTAGAATAGATTAAATTCAAAAGAAACTATAGCAAATGACTACTGATACATACTATTTGATAAACTGTAGCTTCTGGGATAAGAACTCATCATTTGACAAAACCTGCTGGGAATAACTGGAAATGAGTATGGCAAAAACCAGGCACAGACCAACATCACACATCCTATACCAAAATAAGGTTGAAATAGGTACAGAATTTAGACATAAAAGGTGATGCCATAAGCCAATTAGGAGAACAAGGAATAGTTTATCTGTCACATCTATGGAATGGAGAGTTTTATGGCCAAAGAAGAGACAGGGAACACAATAAACTCCAAAATGGTTAATTTTGACCACATTAAATTCAAAAAGTTTTGCACAAATAAAATCACTGCAACAAAGATTAGACAGTATGTAGAAAGATGGGAAAAAATTTTCACAGCTACTGTTTCCAATAAAGGATATAAGGACACAAGTCATTCCTTGGGATGGAAAATACTATCCACAGCCAGAGAATGATTGTCATTTTTCCCCCCTCTGTTTTTTCCTTTTGGATCTGATTTTTCTTTCATATGATCAATATAGGTCTATGATTATAAATGTAAAGCCTATATCAAGATTGCTTTCTATCAGGGGAGCAAGAAAAGTTATAAAACTCAAAATCTCACAAAAAAAAAAACCCAGTAATTCTCCAATGGATAAATGGGCAAAGGATATGAACAGGCAGTTTTTCAGATGAGAAATTAAAACTTTTATCATAAGATAAGAATGCTCCAGACCATTACTGATTAGAGAAATGCAAATTAAAACAGCTCTGAGGTATCACACCTTACACCTATCAGACTGGCTAAAATGACAAGAAAAATGATCAATATGGGAGAGAATGTGGGAAAACAGACAATGCATTGTTGCAATAGTTGTGAACTAATCCAACCATTCTGGAAAGCAATTTGGAATGATGCCCAAAGGGCAATAAAAGTATGCATACCCTTTGATCCAGCAATACCACTATAAATCTATGTCTCAAAGAGATCAGGAAAAAAGGGGAAAGGATCTACATGTACAAAAATATTTACAGCAGCTCTTTTTGTAGTGGCAAAGAATTGGAAATTGAGGAATGGCTAAAGAAGCTATGGTATATGAACATTATGGAGTTCTACTGTTTTGTAAGAACTCATGAGTGGGGACAGCTAGGTGGTACAATGGATAGAGCACCAGCCCTGGAGTCAGGAGGGCCTGAGTTCAAATCTAGCTTCAGACACTTATTACCTAGCTATGTGACCTTGGGCAAGTCACTTAACACCAATGTCAAAAAAAATCGAGTGGTCGATTTTTAGAGAAGCCTGGAAAGACTTGCATGAACTGATGCTGAAATGAAGTGAGCAGAACCAGGGGAACAATGTACAAAGTAACAGCAAAGTTGTGAGATGATCAAGTATGGTAAATGAAGCTCCTCTCAGCAGTTCAGTGATCAAGGACAATCCTGAGAGAATAGTTAATGCTATTCACATCCAGAAGAAAAACTATGGATTCTGAGTCCAGAGCAAAGCATACCATGTTTCCTCTTTAAAACTTTTGTTTTCTTCTTTCTTCCTCATGTCTTCCCCCCCCTTACTACTTAATTCTTCTTTCACATCATGACTAATATAGAAATATGTTAAACTCAATTTCACATGTATAACCTATAACAAATGTTGCTGCCTTGGGGAGGGGGATGAGAAGAGGGTAGCAGAGAAATTTTGATCATTATCCATCCTTGTTAGTTATTGAGAAGTTGTAACAATAAAAATATAGTTTAACTGTTAGTTCTCCTTAAAATTATCTTCATGAATTCAGTGGATACCTCTCAACATCAAAACCAAAATTTTATGTGCAAGAAGGTTGTAAAAATTTGATTAACTTTGAAATAGTACCTTTATTATAGACCATTGTGAAGAAACAAACACTGCACATTAAATGAATTTTAAGTATTCCTTGAGAATTACTCACTCAAAACTTGTTTAAAATAACAAGCAAATTTTCCATAATGTTTTATTCTTAGGCAAGTTTAAAAGTCAGAAACAAATTGCTCTCCCTTCCACATCAAATAGGCTGTACAAACTAGCAAAGAGCAAGCAGTCCCTAATCTATGAATGGTTTCTGTTCCAAAAACTCATTTATACAAATCATTGACTTAAAATTCAGAATGCATTCTCCCCTTAAAAGTGTTATAAATAGCAACCAAAAACCTGTTTAGTCCAAATAAAGCTGCAACAACACTAACAATCGTCTTGAGAAAAACCTTGCCAAAACTGCTTACTTGGGAGCCTCTGCTCAGCCCTCAGCCTTCAGGCCTTGGTCTTTGAGGAGAGCCCAAGGATGAGCCTGGATGGAAAGCTGAACAGCTGCCCCCCACAGCCTAGTAGGAAGGGGCCCAACACCTGAATCGTCATACACTAAGCAACATCAACATACATTCATTCAGTCATTCACCCAATCAGGTGATGGGATATAACCGGGCATACAATGACAAAATTGAAATGTCCCTGGTTTTACTTACATGGTGTTGTGGATGCATAGGAGGAAGAAGAGCAACAGCTAATTCTGGCTCAGGATGGTATCCATGCTAAATGAAAGCTCCTGAGACAGGAAAGCAGTAGTTATTGCTATCTCCAGACTACTGGTAGGTAAAGTATTTCAAGTTTAAGATTGTAAATGTTTATATTTTCATTATATGTATCTCTTTTCATGTGAAGGAACTATATTTTCTCCAAACTGTAACAGTCCAGGAATAGTTATTAAATACATCTTGTGTGCATGCAGGCAGGATACAATGACTAGAACTCTAGCTCTAGGGCAAGGATTTAAGTTCATATCTTGGTTGTGTTCCTTGCTATGTATGCTTGACATATGCTAAATCAATGAAATTCTTAGGGCCTCAGTTTCCCTTGGGGGGGGTCTAAGTTTAAAAAAAATACTCTACACATTTTGGTAAGCAGATATTTTAAAAATACCCAAATTTCTGACATAAAAATAAAATGAGTGTTGAAGACATGCATTAGAAATACATAAAGTATAAATGAAAACTTGAGAAGGAAGAAGTCACTAATGACTAAAGAGCAATCAGGGAAGTCTTCAGGCTTATATGTTGGGTTTTAAAGGAAAAGGAAGAATTCAAGGAAGTCCTCTTAAACACAGGAAACAGTATGAGGAAAAACATAATTGGGAAAGAGCATTCTTTGTTCTGGAGACAGAAGTAGCATGAGATAAAACTACTGGACTGACAACTGTGGGCCTTGAATGTCAGGTTTACCATAAAAGAATTTGACAAAAATAACCAAAAAGGATTTTTTTTCCTTGCTTCATAGTTGCCATGGCCAAAGAATTCATGACCTCTCAGACAATTTTCTTTTAGTAGGACTCTCTATAGACTAGTCCTCAACAAGAACAAATGATATAATCAGCAGAAAACCCAATTAGATTTTTTCCTCATCGTTTAAGTACTGATTACATAATTAGGAGGGATGAAGTAGATCAAGGCACAAGCTCACATTCATAGTACATCTGGATGTTTACAAAAGCATTTTACAAACTCTGTAAGGAAATAAACCTGGCAATAGCATGAAGGATATAAAGTAAAGGAAAAAGACCAGAGAACTACTGTAGTTGTTGAGAGACAGAACACAGAGGGCAAAATGAGGTTCTTTAAACTGATAGTACTGAGATGAAGAGAAGATTTAGGAGGAAGAGAATAGCTGAACAAATTGGAGAAGGAAAAAAATGTAAAAAATAAAGTTTCGAATGAGGTTCCATTGTCTGAAATAATGAAGTCAGTTTACTGATGGAAAAAAATGACAGAAGAATGAACAGATTTGGAGAAAAAATAATGGATATGGAATGTGTTTGAGAATCCAAATTTGTAACATTCCACTTCAGACTCAATGTTAGCTGAAACCAATATTTCTATCATAAATAAATCATTTCCCAAAGCAAGGTTTTCTATATCAATGTCTAAGGAATATAAATCTCTTAAAGAAGTCATATTGAAAAAGGAGTAAGTTCAAGTACAATTTGCAAGAGTCATAAAAATCCAAAGCATTATCAATTATATAAAAAACTTTTGATTTAGGAAACCTGATACAACCTAAAAAACTTACTAATTAAAATTAGCTAGATTGACCCAATGAAATATGCAATAATATACACCTAAAGTAGAAAAAAACCACAAACTTAAATTAGTAATTATACTACAAATGTATTCATCTATGTTGCAAATAAACTTAATTCATAATTCATAGCTTCAACATTTTAAGAAAAACACAAAGGATCTAAAACTTCAAACTTCAAAGTATAAAGTATAAAAAGACTTCATTAGTAACTTCTGCTGAAACTCTGTCACATAAAGAGAATTTCTTTATAGCCATTTCCAAACAGAGAATGTAGAGTCTAAACTCTAATCTCACAGACCAATTTATTCAGCTTAAGTTATAAATTTAAAAATTGGAGTCAATTAAAACACACTCTACTAGAGTACTGTGTGCAATATATCCTTTAAAGAAATCAGCACAAAAGAACCCATAAATATTTAGGAATAATCTTACCAAAAATTTTTATCCCAAGAATCCTATTTCATGTCAGGGTTCTAGCAACTATTGAAAAGTCACCACTATAAAAATACATTTTCAAAAGTTCTACCTAAAGAAATTGAATAATTGTCTAAGTTGAATCAGAGAATCAATATTTATTCTATGTATTTGGCAGATTTTTACTTTACAGTAATAATTTTACCTGGCAAATATAAAAAATTCAGCAAAAGTCTAATTTTACAATGTGAACAAAAATAATAAATTACACCTAGTCCAACCCCTTTGTATCAGATGAGAAAAACTGAGACCACCAACTGAATTGTGTGATTTACCAAAGTCACATGGTTTGTTAATGAAAAAATATGACTAGGATGGAGGTCTGACTTCAGTCTAAAAATACTCTTTCCACTACATTATACTTTATGGAATTTTTTCAGAACCAAGAAGACAATTTACTTTCAGTAGAAACGTCTATGTATGTAAAATGTAAATACTTTTTACCTAAATAGCAAACAAACTTAATTTCCAAAGTTCAATTCTCTTGAATTTGCTTCCATGATAGTTCTAAATTTTATCCTTTTATGTTATATTAGTTCAATTGTTAAATCTGGCCATCTAGCCCTTACCAAAAAGAGCGAATTATTTTTCCAAATGGAAAAGATGATTTCCATCAAATGTGGAATCAGTTTACAAAGATACAGAATCTATAAGCAATCTTTTTTTTGTTTTATTTTAAACTTCAATATAAAATAAGAAAAAAATTGTCATGTACCCAACAAAACATACAAGGATTCATAATATAAAGCAATAAATTTCAATTTCAAAAAAGTCTATATAAGAAATACTATATATTGTGTTCAAAATTGTCCATCTTTTCCTTTCTTCCTTGTAGGTTTTCTTCAGTACTCTGCTGTCCATTCTTTTTTTCCTCCTCCCCCCACTCAGAGGATAGCTACATTTAAGCCTGGATAAACACAAAAACAATCACACACATTTATACATAAATATATACTGTGCCCTCCAGGGTTTTCCCTTTGCATCCATCACTCAGCAAGACCGCTCCTTTGAGGTTCATCTTCCCCACATTTATCCCCCAATCAGGAATCTAATAGTCATTTATCAGTTAGAGATCTTGGCTCTTAAGCATGACATTACCCTTGCTAACTCTTGTGGAATCTGAGGCTACTGAACACCCTTTCCTGGTGATTTTAGTGACCCAGCTATGCCCTTACTGTCCACCTCCCATTCACCATCAATGATTCAATGTCTCCCTCATGATCCCTGTGTGTGAATGTGACTCTGAGGCTGACCTCAGTCACCTATTCTCTCTTTATATTAACTCCATGAGCTCCAAAAGATTCAATTATCATCTGTTTAGATAAGTGGGCAGGCTAGGTAGTACATCAGGCAAGAGCATCAGATCTGGAGTCAAGAAGACCTGAATTCAAATCCAAGCTCAACTGCTTCTTATCTGTATGACCTTGAGCAAATCACTTAAACTTGTTTGCCTCCTTCTTATTTGTAAAATCAACTGGGAGAGGAAATGAAAATTCACTGCAGTATCATGGCCAAGAAAACCCCCAAAGGGGTCACTCATTTAAAGTCAGAAACAACTCAACAATTAACAATATTAAAGATAGCTAACTCTCAAATCTATATATCCTGCCTAATCTGAGTTCTAGTTACATATTTCTAATTGCCACTAGACATTTTGAACCAGATGTCCTGTCAATATCTCAAATTCCAAAGAAACAACACAGAATTCTTACGAATTTGGGATCACAGATTTAAAGGTGGAAAGGATAATCCACAGTCCAGTCAAGTTGGCCTTCATGCTCCTCCTCACAAACAGTTCTCCATCCCCTTCTCTTGTATTTGGCTCTTGCCATGTCCAGAATTTGGACCCTTCTCATCTCTGACTTTTAAAGTCTAGGTTCTTTCAGTGCTCTGCTAAACACCTTCCATAAAAAGATTTTCCTGATTCTGAGGTTGGCAATGTCTGTTCTTCAAAATTATATTATCTGGACTTGTAAATGTTTTTGTATTTGTTTTTGCCAATAAAGAATAAGCCCTTCAAGAGCTGTAGTGGTTTCACTTTTATCTTTCTATTTCTATTACATAGCAGTGGCTAGAATATTCTAGGGACCTGATAAATATTTGCTGATAGCTAATAGGAGGATATTTTCTCTGCAAAATCTTTACAAAAGGAAAGTAATAATTTCATCTCAAGATTAAATCTCCTGGGTTAAATCTTAAGAGTCTTTTCTGTCTTTCTGGGTAAAATTTATGATGTGCTGCCACATAATAGACAAATTTTTAAGAATTGAAATTAAAGTTGAATTTGGGGAAAAGAAAGTAATTCAAATCTGATTATCATGGACAATTTTTGACCTAAGGGAAAATGAATCTAGGCTAAAATGCCAATAATGAACTTTTGAATTATAAAAAATAGTATGTTAAAGATGAATAAATTGACTTAATAACTTGAAAAGTTTAAACTTCAGTCCTAAAATTTTCTCCAATTTGAATATGAAGGTCCAATACTGTTCTCTTCCAGTATGCTTAGATTTACCAACTTTCTACTATGTGTTATATCACATCCAACTGGCAAAAAGATTATATTGTGCTTGAGAAAGTAAAGCATTCCAACGTCACAACTACCACTTCATATGAACTTCAATCATGTTAGAAAATAATAGTAATAAAATAATAGTAATAATAGTAATAAACCAGGCAGCAAAATGAAATTCTGTTACTAATGGTGCTAGATACATGGAAACATAACTAGATTTATTTATTCTTGAGATAATGCTAAAAACAAAGTACCTGATACACACCTTCTGAGAGGAAAGCTTCTTTTAAACAAAACAACTCTGCAAATCCCCTGACATGATTAACCAATATTTGATGTATTCCAGTTCAATAATGGGGCTGTTACAATGATTTAAATTGGAATGTATATTGCTCAAAGAGTTGCTCTCAGGACAGTGCACTAATTTCCAGAATTGGGAATAACAAAAAGACTTCAAAGAGATAATCAGGCAAATGGTAAAACCATGCTTGTTGCTTGCACCATTCTACTATATCTTAATTGTTGCAGTGCTTCTGAAATCCATCCCGTAAAGTTCTGATAAGAGAAATTGGAAATCCTTAAATAAAAAAAAGAAAACAATTATTAGGTACTAATACATGGAAAGATGATAAATACTAAAAGCTTCCAGTATTTTATTTCTAAAAAAGATAAAACATTTTGGGAGAATGTATGGTTTCCCTTCAGAACAATACTCCAAGCCTCAACCTTTGAGCTATTTTTACCCATACCATCTATCTGTGTGAGTGATCAATCTGGTTAAATTCCTCTTTAAGATTTTTATCTTTAACTACACAACTTTTGGGGGATAGAAATTTCTGTAAGCTTACCCACAGTAATGTGTCTCTTATCTTAAAGCTTACCCCCTTTCCCCTTCCAAGTTCAGAAATGCCCTTAAATATACTATTCTCTAAAATGGTCAGTACCTACATAATGAATACATCACATTCCTCCCACTGCTCTTTTATATATCCAAAATGAAGAGTTCTTTATTTTGGATCTACATTCAATAATGAAAATTAAAAATTAAGCAAGCCTGTTCCCATAAAATCTATCTAAATTTCATGGAAGCATTAATTTGCTTAACAAAAAAATCAATAAAAACATGCTCTCCATAAAAATCATTGTGATCCTATGATCTAATTGTGGAGTTTGCAATCTCAAATCTCTTTACAGGTTTACAGGGGAGACAGAGATGCCTCTAGAGAACAAAAACGAGAAAAGCAACCAGAACTGGAACCAAGTAAATAAACAGTTTTGTGCTATAAGCAACACAATTTTGAGGGTGTTATGGGACTGATTTATAGAAGATAACTGAAAGAAGATGCCAAAACCATGAAAAAAAGTTTCAAACTTTATAATATCCAAAAAAAGGGCAACTGAGAGCACATTTGTTGCAATGGTTCTCTATGCAAACTCTCCTTTCTGTAGAAATTCCTTCCAGGCATCTCCAGCTGACTCAAGGACACTGCAGCACTGGCCTCCATCCTCCTCCCAGACAACCCAGGACACCGGGATGCTGGGCTCTCCACCACCTCAGTCACTTGCTGCACATTTCCAAACCAGGAAACCTCAAAGCCCACTCTCAGCTTTCTGACTCTCTGGGTGGGTGGGCCTCTCCCCCCATTAGTGTGTCAACTCCTTGGTGAAGGCAGGATTCTCTGCCTTGTCTGTATTTTCATCTCCAGCATTTAGCACAGCTCCAAGGAAGTGAGTGTGATCAAGTTTTACCATTCATTCCTTCATCAAAATTATTCAAGGTTCCCTGAAAGAAAATGACCCTGTTTCAAGTCTCTTGGACTGTAGATACTGGGCAAGACACAAAAGTGGGACAGGGATGCCCATAATAGCTATTTCCCATTCTGATGAAGAAGACACCACAGAGTCCAAGCATCCTTTCCTCCACCCTATGTAATTCCATCTCTATGACCTACCCTCCTCTTCTCTCCACTCCAGCTCAGCTTCTCCTCACTTCTCACCTCCTCTTTGGTCTTCCTGCCTTTACTCTCTTCTCACTCTTAAATCATCTTCCACAGAGTCCCCAGAGATGTTCCTAAAGCTCGGGTCTAACCAGGTCACTCCTCCAAGCTCTCCCTCTGGCTTGCTCAGAGCCCTCAATCCCTGGTGTCTTTGCACCGGCTGTCCCTGTACCCCAGAGACACTCTCCCTCCCTCCCTCCACCTCTTGAAACCCTGCTTTCTTGCAAAGCGTTGCTGAAATGCCACCTTCTGCCTGAAGTCTTCTCTGATGCCCTCAGATGGTCGTGCTCTCCCTCCCTAAACTACCTCGGATTCATCTCTATCCTGTAAGAACTCCCCACTGGAAGAGACTCTCCTTGAGGACAAGGACCACCGCCTCTTCTCCTTCTATCTCCTGGGCCCGGGGCAGTGTCCGGCACATGGCAGGACTCTCTGCCCAATGCCAGATTTGGTACTCAATCGTCTCTCTGCCAGTCCCCGGCCTTAACAGCCCCGTAAGAGACTGAGAAAGCCGAGACGTGATGCACCTTCCTACATGAATACTCTCCACTTCGCTTTCTTAACTTTCCTCAGCAAATGGTCATTTTACAAGCGTTTCCACATGAAACTGGCGCACAGCTTTATGCCAACTGTCCTCTCTCCACCGCGGGATGTGGAGATCCTCAAGAGAAAACCCAGAAGCGGTGCCCAGGGCCCCGGGGGAAGCTTCGGCGGTACCTGGAGACCGGGAGCAGCCCCTGGGCAGCTGTCCGCGGCTCCGCAGGGCCCAGCCCGGGGCCGGCCGTCTGGCTCCAGCCGTCTCCCTCATCCACCGCCCCCGACACGCGCCCCCGAAGCGCTTCATTCCGGGGGGGCGGAGGCGCTTGTCAGCCCAGGACACCCCACCCCGAGCCGGGCTCCGGGGGCCTCAGGGAAGAGGAAGGAAAAAGGGGCGCGGGGGGAGGAACAAAGGAAGGAGAAGGGAGGGAAGGGGGGAGCGAGGGGAGAAGGTCTCGGGCACGGGCCCGGGCAGTGGGGCCAGGTCCCCCCCAGGGAAGGGCCGACTCGGGACAACTCGGGGCGCGCCCCCGGCCCGGCCCCCGCAGGGCCCCGACTCCCCGGCGCGGCCCGGGGCCAGGGCGGCAGGAGCGCCTGCGGCCCGGGGTCCGGGGCTGGAGCCCGGGGCCCGGAGGGCGGCCCATCCCGGCACGGCCCGGGCCCAGGAGGCTCAGCCCCGCGGGGCCGGGGCCCGGGGCACCGAGGCCGGGGGGCCGGGCCGAGCGCTCCCCCCACTCACCGGCGGAGCCGCGGCGGCCGGGGCCAACCTGGAGGTCCTGCGGGGCCGACGCGGGGCCGATGCGGGGCCGCCTCCCCCGGGCAGGTCGGAGGCAGAGCCCGAGCCTCCAGGACTGAGGAGGCGCCCGGCCCCGGGCCCGGCCCGGCCCCGGCCCGGCCCGGCCCCGCCACGCCCCGCCCGGCCTCCGCGGCCCCGGCCCGGCCCGGCCCCGGCCCCGGCCCGGCCTCCGCGGCCCACGTGGGCCCCTCCCCCTCTCGGCACGCGGTCCGCCCTCCCCCGCTGCCCGCGGATTGGCCCGGCCCCCGAGAGGGCGGGGCCCGGGCTGTCCATAACAGCAGGTGGAGGGCGTGGGGAGACCCGCCGGGCTCGGGCTGGGGGTCGGCGGGCCCGGACGCGTTTCCTCGGGCACTGATGGCCCGGCTGGAGGCCGCCTCTCCTGCACTGTGACTCCTCAGACCCCCTCGCATTGAACTATTCTGTGTGCCGAAATAGAGATCCCCCAGGTGTCCCTCACCGCCAGTCCCTCGGTTTATTTTTAAATATTTTGATAACTGTCTCAATATATGGAACAACTGGTGGCCAACGCAGGCTTCGGGGCCCGCTGCCAGGGAGCCTGCCGTCTTACCGAGTTCATATTTGGCCTCGGGCCCTTGGTTGGTTGTTGTCCTTCATTCTGGAAGAGGGCCAAAAGGACATCACTATGTTGGGGCTCCAGAAGTAGCGTCTCCCTATGACTGGTGGGATCAATACAAGCATCAAAAGCTCTTCCACCGGACACAAATGTCTCCTTATTTACTGTTTCTCATGATTCCTTTGAGTTCCTGAAACTCTTTCAAGACCACACCACCCACTTTGACACAGGCCCAGCATGCTGGGCAGTGGTTGTCCACAAAACGATGTCCTCCAGAGTGACCTTGAGAGTCCTTTAGCTTCTTCTGATCATCCCTGTGCCCCTGCTTTGCATGAGTTCTCCATTTAATATGCCACTAGGCAACATAAGGTTGGCATTTGAACATCATGGCAGTAGAGTCTGAATTGCTTGCAGTTTAGCTCAGAAAGGGTTTCTGGTGAAATAGGTTATCTTGCCATGTGATCTTCAGAATCTTCCTAACATACTTCCAATGGAATCTGACAAGGCCCTGGTGTACTCTCCGGATCTTAAATTGATATGACAATGAGTTCAACATCCAAGAAGCTTTATTGCATTTACATAAAAAGATGATAGTGGGGGCGGCTAGGTGGGGCAGTGGATAAAGGGCCAACCCTGGAGTCAGGAGTACCTGGGTTCAAATCCGGTCTCAGACACTTAATAATTACCTAGCTGTGTGGCCTTGGGCAAGCCACTTAACCCCATTTGTCTAGCAGAAAAACCTAAAAAAATAAAATAAAAAAGATGATAGTGTAGGTGATGAGAAAGTCATGAGATACCCAAGTCTTCAGAAATAAGTGAACATTGCTATTGTAGTTTCAAACTCCATTCCTCCCAAGAACTCCCTACTGTGTCTGGTAGTTTCTGCCTACTCGTGCATTAAAGTCATCCAGAATTTTATGATGAGGGTCTCCAGGTCTTCATAACATTTTTCCTTGATCTTATCAAAGTTCATCATGATGAGAGCATAGGCACTGATGATGGTGGTGTGATGCTTTCCTAAAAGTGGCAATTATTTTGTCATGAGTCTGTTGTTCATTCTGAGAGGCATGGAAGCTTGTTTGATTATATTAGTTTTGATTTCAAAACCTATGACAGTCTCACAGCATTCCCCATCATTTTGGCCTCTCCAGAAAAAAAGTCTATTTGCATCCAACGTAAGCTGACTTTCATTTGCCAGCCTTATTTCATTCAGGGTTGCTATTGGATACAATACCTGCTGAGTTTGCTTGCAACAAGAGCTATTCATCTTTCAGTTATACTAGATTTCATGTTGTTCATAAGTATGTGCACATTTTATGTACCAATGGCAAGTGGAATCATCTTCAAAACATTTTTTGTATTTATTTTGGTTTGTGTGTTTTGAGTGCAGGATGGGATCACCATCTGCAGTAAGCAGGACAGATTGTTGGGCAAAGCAGACAATTTTAGGGCACCTTTTATAGTCCCTCACACACAGAGAGCACTGTAGTCCTTAGAAAACTGCTCAGACACACTCACAGGGCTGCTGAATCCCACTACTGCTTCACTCCAAGGAGATAACAATACTATGACCCAGGCAGTCTTTGGGAAGAGTTGTGACTACAGCTCTCAATGTATTCACTGTTGCCTCATCACTTGCCTGTCACCACAGGTAAATAAAAATGGTAAAATATTATGGATATCTTTTGATATAATTTGCTTTTCACCACACAAGAAAAAAATGATAAAATGGTATGGATAATATCTTTTGACTCATTCATAAATTGTATTTAAGTGAGGCAGCATTCATGTTATCAGTCTTATTCTCTCTTCGAGAGTCAAAGAAACCTGTAGCAAGACAAAAATCAGCACAACTGGTGATGGTTTCAGATAATGGGTATGACCTTAGCATCTTAGATGTCTAACCAAGCTCTTAGTACTCCACAACACATGCTTTAGCTGCATTCATGGTCACTGGAATAAATTGTTCCCATCCACCCATTCCACTGGGGGAAGTATTTACAAGCTTGGAATAGCCACATTCATCCCCAACTATTGAGACCCCTTGGATACCCTCAATCTATTTAAGCAGTCTGCTAAAATGCTTTACTAGGCTGTGGTCATTGTGGATACGACAGCTTCTTGGAAACACAAGTGAGAGTTAGATGAATCTGGATGAAACCAAAGGTGGAAAGCAGTCCTGGAAGTAACCCAAAAGTCCATACCACATGCACCAGTCTTTCCTGAACACTCCTATACCTCTAAACATCCCAGGACCCCATATATACTCACCCCGCCCCCTGCTATGGTGATCAAATCCTACTTCTTTGGGGGAATGGATGCTCAATGTCTAATTGGAGCAGATTTTAAGGCAGTAACTGACTCTGAATGCAGGTTTGCTTTCACTTCGATTTATTGGGCAACCTTAATTAATTAAATTACATTTGTTGTCCAGAATTACAGGAGCTTGTCTTCCAGAAAGCTCACTAGGCCTGCACTACTGGGATCTGGACAGCAGCTGTCTCCCACAATGCTGACCATAATGGTCAGTTTCCCCTTCTTGCTATTCCTCCTCCTGCCTCCCCCCATCTGTTTGGTACTAACATGCCTGTTTGGGGGTTCCTCCCTTGAACCCCTTTCCACTTCCTCCCTGTCTTCAAACCCAAAATAGATTCCAGGAAGGACAGAAGTTGTGACCAAAGGTAGCTGGTGTTAAGGGTTGGAAGTTTTCCCTTTGTAAGAATCACTGGGCTATGAAAGAGATGAGAACCTGTAGACCAGACTGAGTTTGGTTCTCTCCTGTCTAACCCTGCTATTTATTGGACACCCTCAATGAATAAAGTTCATTGTGTATGGGCTGGACACACATGAATAAACTGACAGCATTGCAGGGCTAGATCTAGAAGGAACTTCATTGGCCTTCTAGTCCAACAGAAGAGGAAACAAAAGTCCAGGGAGGGTGTGTCTTTCCCCAGGTCACAAAGGTAGTAAGTGGCAGAAATGGATTTGAATTCAGGTCCTTTGACTCTTAAACCAGTGTTTTTTCCTGCTCTACCATTCAGATAGCTTTGCTTGACTTTTAAGTATCACCATCCTGGCCAATCTCAGCTAACTGCTGGCTCCATCCACCTTTGGTAAATGAGTTTGCATGGCTAGAAGGAATGCACTCTTGTGTCCATAAACAAAACCATAGGACCAGATGTTTAGGTGGCTGCTGGCCATCAAGGATAAAGTTTCAGTAGTGAGCATGTGTTAACAGAGGAAGAAGAGCCCTAGGAGCTAAAAGCCTATATTCTTTTTTGACCTTGTCCCAGACCTATGATTTCATTGGTGTGGAAAATTCCAAGAGAGGAATTCTCTACTCATGATGATCAGTATCTCCTGGACCACAAATGGAATCTCACTGGTGCTGAGTCATAGAGAAGTTAAATGTTTTGCCCAGGATCAGCACATGTCAGAGGTTGGACTTGAACCCAGGCTCTCCCTCCACTCTGGTCAGTTTTCCTTGCTCACATTCCTTTGCCTTTTCATCAAACATCCATTATGGGAACGTTAATTGGTAAAGGGACTGCATTATTCAGTAGCTCCTAGAAACCAGACTGAATTTCAATGCAGAGCCTTGATTTAGTGGAGAAAGGGTCCTTGACTGGGGTCCTTATGAAGGACAACAAATGTACTATAGAATCTGGAATTCATGTGCCTTGGCCATCCTTTGTGGCTTTCCACAAGTGTGCTTCACAAACCTAACTTTTGTGCTCTAGTTTTGAGAATGTTTCCCTTTTTTCTTCCCTTCTAAGATCGATTTCAATTTTAGAATTCTATAATTCCATGATTCTCAAATGGACAAAAAATGCTTTAACTCTTTATTCTGTCTTACTTCCTTTGATGTTCTTCCCATCAGAGCAGGGAAACAATGGTTCTATGGAACATTTTTCTCAGTTTGGCCACCTGGCCATCTCTCTCCTGTCCTTCCCCTCTCCCCCCAGGAATTCTTTCTCTGGTCCCAGATTGAGATCAAAGACTGAAAGGATTGGAGCCTTCCTCACACTACAGGCACCTCCCAGCTGCCCCAGCTAGCTTATCAAGGACAAAGATCAAGACACTGCTTTGACTCACACATCTACAAAGCTTGGGTAAGGTATTTGCTGCAGATAGATTCCTTTGGGCACTTCTGCCTTGGCCTGGCTCCTTATAATCCCATGTTCAATCATGTTCTGTAGATACGCAAATCCACCCCAAATGTAACAGAAGTCTTCCACTGGGTCAGCTCTTGGACCAGGATCCCAGTATCTGAGAAAAACAAAGGTAGAAAAGACCCAGCTTCAATGGGAAGGACTGTGCACATCACTGCCATGTTCTAATTTCCTGACACTCTTACTATAGCTATTCAAAACTCACCCTTGAACTCTTAAGACTTTCAAATTCTATTCTGAAATGGGAAAGGTTTTGATCTCATCTAATTATATAATGAATTTAGTAAGAATTCATTATACTTTGTGGACTGATTTAGCAATGCTATCTTTATTCCACAGTTCCTTTCATTTAAGGGAGCTGGGAGATATTAAATGTAAACTTTCAGGTAAAATGGAGGACCATTATGTCTTACCATCTGCTCTGGCTCCGTTTGCTAAGGTCCTCTGACCCTTAGCCATCTTCTATGTTGCTATGCCCTTCAGTCCCACTCAGCTTGTCTTAATAACCTTAGGACTTCAGGTCTTTTCATATAAATGTCTCTCCCAATTATAGTGAGGGTTCCCTGAGAAAGGGATTACCTGATTTTTTCAACTTTTCTCTCAAGGGCTCAGTGCAGTAAATCTTAATAAATGCTTTTTTTCATTCATTCTTTCGGAATTATCTTTCCCCTTTTAAAGAAAGACTTAATAGATAGAACATATATGAGATAATTGGTGCAAGTGCTAAGGATGAAAGGTCAAAAACATTGTACCTCTTTACTGTTTCTAGATATCAACTCATTTAAAATGAGTTGGCTTCAGCAAACACAGAATATTTCTGTACATTTGACTTAAGGTGAGAAGGTCACAGGTTTAGATAGCTTGGACGTAGAATGGCTGCAATCTCTTCTGGTGGGCACCATCACCATACATGAGAGAATTCATTGAAGGCAGATGAGGTCATCACCTGTCTTTGATCTTATTGGTTTTTTCCCATTGCATCTGTGTCCATGTGGATCTTCTACTTCACATGGCATGGTGCATGCTGGGGATGATCTCAGAGAACATCATCCAACCCAGAATCAATTCTGCTTCAGCAAGGAGAGGGTTCAATGGGTAAACTGGGTTTCATTATCATAACTTTTAAATTTCTCCAGAGTCAAGTTCTACAAAGAATAACAAGATTAAGAGAGTTGAAGGAATTCCAACTGGCAAGGACTCTCCTCCTTCCCTCCTCCCCCAACCCAAACAGCTGGAGGATGATCCACTGCTCTGGAGGAGACCAACCATGATACAAAGAAAGCTACAAAAATACCATTTGCTTAGCTCCAGGGTCTGGTGTCAGTGTTTGAACTGTAAGAGTCATCTGGAAACAGGTGGGAAAGGTGTTTGGAAATGCTGAATTGCTCTCTGGACCCAGCAGATTCAGGGAGGGATACATTTATCCAGATGTTCATAGCTGTACAAATAAGCATGGAGAAGAGAGGGACTGGGGTCATGTTGAATATAGGGCATTGAAGATTAGAAAAGAGACTTGGATCCTGGTTAGATCTCATTTAATTATATCATGAATTTAGGAAAAAAATTTATTGTACTTGGTGGACTTAATTGATTTGGCAATATTGACATTTTTTCCCTAATTAAATATTTATTTTATCAACTACATGGAACCGTAGTTTTCAACAATCCTTTTTTGCAAGATTATGAGTTTTACATTTGTATCCCTCCCTCTTTTCCCTCTCCCCTCCCTGATAGAAAGCAATCCACACAGATCTGACATGTATAATCATGCTAAACATACATCTATGTTACATTGTGAGAGAAGAATAAAATCAAAATAGAGGGAAAAAAACAAAATACATAAGACAACTTTCAAAAATTGAAAATATTAAGTTTTGTAAACTTTAAACTCCTCAGATCTTTCTCTGGATATGGATGGTATTTTCACAATACCGAGACTTTTAGAATGGTCTTTGATTATTGTACTGCTGAATTGAACAAGTCCATCATAGTCCACCATTACCTGACTTATGTTAGTGTATATAATATTCTGGTTCTGCTCACTTTACTCAGCATCAGTTCTTGCAAGGCTTCCCAGGGTATTCTGAAGTCTTTTCCCTCATGATTTCTTTGAGAACAACAGTGTTCCATCACATTCATATACCATAATTTGTTCAGTCATTCCCCAATTGATGGACATCTCCTCAATTTCCAATTCTTTGCCACTAGGAAAAGAACTGTCATACATATTTTTGTTCATGTGGGGTTTTTTTTTTATCTTTTTTGGTGATCTCTTTGGGATACAGATCTAGTCATAGTATTGCTGGGTCAAAAGGTATGCACAGTTTTATTGCCCTTTCGGCATAATTCCAAATTACTCTTTGGAAAGATTGAATCACTTTCCAATTCCACAAAAAAATGCATTTATGTCCTGGTTTTCCCACATCCCTTCCACCATTGATCATTTTCCTTTTTAGTCATATTGTGATGGGTGTGAGGTGGTCCCTCAGAGTTATTTTTATTTGATTTTCTCTAGTCAATAATGATTTAGAGAATTTTTATATGACTATAGATAACTTTTATTCCTTCATCTGAAAATTGCCTTTTCACATCCTTTGACCATTTATGAATTGGGGAATGACTTGTAGTCATATAAATTTGACTCCTTTATGTATTTTAGAAATGAGTCCTTTGTCTGAAACACTGTTATAAAAATTGTTTCCCAATTTACTGCATCCCTTTTAATCTTAGTTACATTGATTTTATTTCTGCAAAACCTTTTCAATTTAATGTAATCAAAATTATCCATTTTCTGTCTTATAATGTTCTTTACCTCTTCTTTGGTCATAAACTGCACCATAGATCAGACAGGTAAACTATTTCTTGTTCTCCTATTTGTTCTATTTCTATTTATTCTTCAATTTATTAATTTTTTTTGTTTTGTTTTTGTATGGCAATGGGATTAAGTGACTAGCCAAGTTCACACTGTTAGGTAATTATTGAGTGTCTAAGGCTGGATTTGAACTCAGGTTCTCCTGACTCTAAGGCCTGTGCTCTACCCACTGTGCCACCTAGCCACCCCCTTCTTTTTATTCTTTGTTCTCCTATCCTTATATCACCTTTTATATCTAAATCCTGTGCCCATTTGGACCTTATCTTCATATAGGGTGTGAGATGTTAATCTATGCTTAGTTTCTGACATACTGTCTTCCAGTTTTCCCAATAGATTATACCAAAGAGTGATTTCTTATCCCAAAAGCTGGAATCTTTGTATTTACCAATGGTAGATTACTATAATCATTTACTACTGTTTCTTTGTACCTATCTATTCCAGTGATCCATCATTAATTTTAACTAGTACCTAACAATTTTGATGACTGATGCTTCATAACATAATTTCAGATCTGGTATGGCTAGGCCACCTTCATTTGCAGTTTTCATTATTTCTCTTGATATTCTTGTCTTTGTTCCTCCAGATAAATTTAGTTACTAGTTTCTTCTTCTTCTTCTTCTTCTTCTTCTTCTTCTTCTTCTTCTTCTTCTTCTTTTTAGTTTTTGCAAGGCAATGGGGTTAAGTGATTTGCCTACGATCACACAGCTAGATAATTATTAAATGTCTGAGGCAATATTTGAACTCAGGTCCTCCTGACTCCAGGGTCAGCACTCTATCCACTGTGGCACCTAGCTGCCCCCAGCTCTATAGTGTCTTAATAGAAATAGGTGCTGTATTTTGTCAAAAGCTGTTTCAGCATCTATTGAAATAATCATATAATTTGTGTTAGGTTTGTTACTGATATGTTCAATTATGCTGATAGTTTTCCTATTATTGACCAGATTCTTCATTCCTCGTACAAATCCTGCTTGATCATAGTGTATTATCCTAGTGATAACTTGCTGTAATCGTTTTATCATTATTCTTAAAAAAAATAGCCACCTAGGGGTGGCTATTTCTTATTTTACCACAAACATATAGAAGACAATCAACTGGGATAGGAAATGGGAGGAAGAAGAAAAAAAGAATAAGGAGAACTGAACAATAGTTCCAGAAATGAATTCCCAAACAATTGAATTAACTAAGAATTGGTTCTATGAAAAAACAAAACATAGCAAAATAGATAAAACTTTCTCTGATTTGATTAAAAAAAAGAAGAAAATCAAATTACCTGTCATAAATAAAAGTGGTGAATTCGTGACAAATGAAGAGGAAATTAAAATAATCCAGAACTATTTTGCCCAACTGTATGCCAATAAATCTGACAATCTTTTTTTGAATTTTACAATTTCCCCCCAATCTTGCTCCCCTCCCCCACCCCCACCCCCACATAAGGCAGTCTGATAGTCTTTAATTTACATTGCTTCCATGCTATACAGTGATCAAACTTGAATGTATTGAGAGAGAAATCATATCCTTAAGGAAAAAATAAAATATGAAAGAGCAAAATTACATAATAAGGTAACTTTTTAAAAAATTATAGGTAATTGTCTTTGATCTTTGTTTAAACTCCACAATTCTTTTTTTTTTAGGTTGTTTTTTTTGGTAAGGCAAATGGGGTTAAGTGGCTTGCCTAAGGTCACACAGCTAGGTAATTATTAAGTGTCTGAGACCGGATTTGAACCCAGGTACTACTGACTTCAGGGCCGGTGCTTTATCCACTGCACAACCTAACTGCCCCTAAACTCCACAATTCTTTCTCTCCATCACAGATACCCTAAAATTGTCCCTGATTGATGCACTGATGAAATGAGCAAGTCCATTAAGACTGCAGATATAATAACAGTCTTAACTGAAATGGAATGAAATATCTACAAATATATAAATTGCTCAGATTACCAGAAGGGCACTGGTGAATTCCCTGTTATACAAGCCAACTAATATGAGAGAAATAATGACCCTTTGACTGATCCAAATCACAATCAAACTTGTCAGAAAACATAGATGCAGTAGACTTGAATTTGTAAAGTCTGGATTTGAATCCTACCTCACTTACTGACTCTGTGACCCTGAACAAATCACTTCTCTGACATTGTTTCCTCATCTGTATAAACTAGAGATAATCCAACTCCTAGCTCATAAGTTATTGAAACTGTAAGATTAGTGAGAATCAGATGAATTGCCAAATCCTGCCATTTCCCCCCCTCTAAAATTTCTCATATTCAATTCCTTCTCTCTTTCTGTTGATTATCTCCAGTTTATTTTATATGTCTTGTTTGCTCATAATGTTTGCATGTTCTCTTTCCCATTAGACTTCCCATTGAGGCAAGGGACTGTTCTTTGCCTTTCTTTGTATCCCTGGGGCTTAGCATAGTGTCTGGCACACATTACAGGTACTCAATAGATGCTTATTGACTTGACTTTGCTCATCCAGGCACCATATGAATTCTGGTCCTTTCTATTGCTTGCCTAGAATATTACAATAGCCTCTACAATGGTCTCCCTACCTCCACTCTTCCCCTCTTCAGTCCATCCTCCACATTGCTACCAAAGGGATTTTCCTTAAGGTCAGATCTGACCACGTCAGCAAATTCCCCTACTCAGTAAATTCCACTGCCTTCCTATGGCCTCAAAAATAAAATATAAATTCTGGTTTAGTTTTTAAAGCCCTTCAACCTAGACCCAGTCTCACTGGAAATTGCTCCCTATCCCTCAGTCTGGAATCCAGTCCAACTTGCTTTTTCTCTGTTCTTCACACATGATAATCTCATCCCCATATCTCCTATTTCCCATCTCTCTGTCATTGCCATTCCCAGTGTCTGGAATGCAGGTTCCCCTCATGTCTGACTCATGGAATTCTTTTCCTTCAAGACAAAGCTCAAGAGCCATTTTTCTGTACAAAACCTTTCTTATTAACCTGAATTACTAGTGCCCTGCTCTACTATATCTGACAACTTTGGGTGTATTCTCTGTATATTTAACTTGCATGTACAGGCACATATATTCTTCCCCAAAACAGTGTGACCTTAGACACATTGCTTAACTATCCTAGCCTCAATTTCCTCATTTGAAAAATAAAGAACCTAAAGCTGGTGATCATAAAGAGCAAGGTAAGATAAAATAGCTCCTGGAGAGATGGAATTATTTATCTTTGTCTTCTCAGTTCTAACTCTATTCCTGGATCATAATAAGTAGGTGCTTAATAGATGTTTGTTGCTTAGTTGAAGATAACAGAGCAGCTAAAAAAACAGTCTAAAAATGTCTCATTTTGTTCTAATACTGAACATAAACTACTCCATTGGTCCGAGTTAGGGCTCATCCAGTACATTGGACAGTACATTGACACATCCAGTACATTGACATATGCTGACAAGAGCTGAATGCTGCCACCCAGAATTGAGTATCCAGCCAACCACAAGTTCCTATGGATCATTCTAGCCAGGGATGACCAGCATGGATGTTGGAACCTTCATCCCTAGGGCCTGGGTGTCTGGATCATCATGAGATGAAGAGATGGCATGCTTGAGGCAAACATGAGCTGAACTGAGAACATAAGTAAATGTAGCTGAGATCTGGAGACTTCCACCAAAGTGACATTGGTGAATCTGAGTATGGCAGCACTGGCCTAATCCTCTCTACTCAGTTTAGCCTTACCCGATGGACAGCAAGAGCAACTAGAAGATTAAGGTCCCCGAGTGATACAGGCCAAGAAGAGGCAGGACCCTCTGGGAATCAAGCTTCACATGCCATTAGACTGGGGCAGGGAACAACTGGCTCTATCCAGTCCATGAAATCATTTGCTCTGGGGCTACCAAGACAACCACAGGTGGGACCTGAAATTCAATAAATCTAAGAGCTTTTTAGGGGTGAATTAAATGTTTGATCAAATTTAGCAAGCTAATTTTTAAATTAGTAGGGCCTGAGAATGTTATAAATATCCAAATGAAAAAGGTTCCCCTGTTCTGCATTAGACAGAATTGAACAACATTATACTGAATTATAAGAGATATGGAATACATAGGCCATGGACCACCTGTGACCCACAACTTTCCTGAGGGAAGCCCAAGTCAAATTTAAACTAGGAGAAAATACAGTAAAAGAAAGATAATAGTAACACATATAATGTTAATATATAGTTTTTAAATGTGATCCATGGAGATCTTTATGTACAATGGTAAAGTATAATTACTCTAAGTATATATATACATACATACATACCTGGATTAAAGGTTGATGTTTCTTGGCTATTGCAAGGAATGGAATGTGTCCTCCTTAGACTTTGAAAGGAATACTTTGTCCTGTCCTCTTTAATCCAGAAAAGAATTACAATCCTTATAATTTGTAAGGAAGATCTTTTCCTGCCTTCCTTAATTCAAGAGAGAATTTGTTTCTCTTTTAGACTTCAAAAACCAGTACTTATCCTGCCCTTCTGGAACTTACTTTAAAAATGTCACCTCCTTCTAGGAAAATAGTATTGTAGAAGGATAGTTCTCTGATATCAAATAATAGAATGGTCTCCAGGCAAGTTTAATGTTTTGTTTATTCTGAATTCAAATTTGACCTCAAACAATAATTGCTTAGCTGTGTGACCTTGGGCAAGTCACTTAATCCCATTGCCTTAAAAAAAAAAGGAAAGATCCAACATGCTTTAGTGATCAATTTAAAGTTACTCTGAAATTCTATATATATATGTGATACCTAAAGAAAATCATAATTGGCCCTAAAACTATTTTCTGATCCATCTTAATTAGCATGATTAAATAACAATAACAACAACAATAATAACTTAAAAAAGACATCTATATGTTGTTTTCCTTAGCAGCTCTTCTCTAGGCTCCAATGGACCTGAGAATAAAGAAAAATTTGCTGGTTTTTCCTTGAGATTTAGGAGGGCTAGGCCAGAGCCCTTAAAATTTCAACATATAGTCTTTATTTCTTTTGATAATTATCTATATAAATATATTTGTGTATGTTTGTGTTTGCTTTGTTTTATTTTTAAAAAGGAAATATATATGTATGTATCGGGAGTTAAGGATCTATAAGTTCAGATTTGATTTAATTCAAAATTTAGTTCTGAAGGAAAAAGGAACTACCCAAATTTTTTTTTTTTTAGGTTTTTGCAGGGCAAATGGGGTTAAGTGGCTTGCCCAAGGCCACACAGCTAGGTAATTATTAAGTGTTTGAGACTGGATTTGAACTCAGGAACTACCCAAATTAAGAAATGTATTAAAGCTATACAATTGCCTTTTATTGGATAACCATATATGGGTTGATTTTTTTCTATGCATTACTAAAAATTTATATTGTATTAATTTGAAAGTATTTGGGGGGTTTTGTAAGGCAGTGGGGTTAAGTGACTTGCCCAAGGTCACACAGCTAGGTAATTATTAAGTGTCTGAGGTCAGATTTGAACTCAGGTCCTCCTGACTCCAAGGCAGGTGCTCTATCCACTGTGCCACTTAGGTGCTCCTTGAAAGTTTTTTTAAATTTAAAGGTGCATAATTGTGATCATAGTATTTTGAGTGGCCTAAGTGTTATAATATTAATACTGGTAAATGTAACAGCTAGAATTATCAAAGGGCAGAGCCTCATTTTATGTAGCCCTAAATTGGGTTTTCTTTGACCAGTTTTAATTGGCCCAATTTGATAGGAATTTAAAACAGTTTAATTTCCTCAGTGACCAGAGACTGGCCACTTGTGAGTTTCTACAGTAGCATGGACTGCTGCATAACCTGGAATGCTTTTAAAAGAGAATCCCTGAGTTTTAAAAATTTAGGGATTAAGTAAAGGAATTTTGATTTACCATTTGTGAATGTTGTTAATTTGAATTATTGTGGCATGTCATAGAGGAAACATTTTGGACAGGGAAATATGTTTTATATTTAATTAAATTGTTCTCTCTGTACTATGTATCTTACAATGCTCAAAACAATATAGGCCCCTATCCCCATCTCAGTTTTCAAGTTCTTGAGATGAGGCCAATAAACTTTTAGTAAAGTACCTTGCCCCTGCCTTGTAAGGATTTCCCCTGGCATAAAGCAAGCCCTTTTAAAAAAAGAATCTTTGGAACTATTGGCCCCCCATCTACTTGTCCTTAATTACCTCATCCCTGAATTGAGTATTTGAGGTTACTTTGAGTGTTTTAAAATGGGGAATGTAGTGGAAAATCTAACCCTGTTGCAAGAATATCTGTGTTGTAGAATTCTGGCAAAATCCTTGCACAAAATGGGGGTGTAATTGTGTAATTAGAGTTGTCAAGTTTGCTTCATCTATTTATATATAAATTAAGGTGAAGATATACAAATCATTCATGATTTGAACCATCTATGTAGGATTATTTAACATTGTGATAAAATTTGTAAAAGTCCCTTTATGTGAAAAAAACTTTTTATCTGTAAGTTAATTCATTGTTATTGATGATAACAGCTGTGTCCAACTTTGATGAATGAAATCAGGAACAGGGAACCTAAAAACATGGGTTCCAATATAATACAGATTTGTTGATGGATACCACATAAGTTGCAATAAAAAGATCAAAAATAGTACAAACAAATGTACTGAAAAGACATTTTAAAAACTGCACATGTCCAAAAAGTAATATGCAACAAAATTTTCCATTTTAGTTTTGGCCATGTTTAGAATGGATAGCACAGTGGACTTCTAATGCAAAGGTTGTGGGTTAGAGTCCCATCAGAGTCACCAATGCAGGGAAAAGATGAAGAGAATTGTGAATGTAACAGAAAGAATTTGGATGGAGATGTAAACTGACTCTTGAGATATAAATTGACTTGTAGAGAATTATGATTGTAACAGAAATAATTATAATCTTAAAAGTTGTTTGGGTGGAGACCCCCCCCCCCCCCATTCTTGTTTTTCATCCTGATCTCCTTGCTTTACCCTCTACCTAATTCAGGCTCTAGTATAGGGAAAGGGAATTCACTTTTTGCCCTTTGGATGAGAGGCAAGACTTAAAACCTGGCTTAAGGCCAGTCTTCTCTGACCAGGGCCCAGCCAACACTGCTTGGCTGTTCTTTTATCTCTCTCTCTCTCTCTCTCTCTCTCTCTCTCTCTCTCTCTCTCTCTCTCTCTCTCGCCCTTCCTATGGCTTGTAAGCTTTTAAATAGATTTTTGTTTTATTTCCACCTATGCTTTCCAAGTCTGAATAATGATTCCTCATAGGCAGAACCAAACTCAAGTAGCCAGCAGCTACATAATGACATTATCTTTGATCAAAATGTCAGGAAATGTTAAAGTACAATAATTACTATAAGGTTTTATAACTATTCCTGAAGAAGGTTGATGTTTCTTAGCTATTGCAAGGAATGGAATGTGTCCTCCTTAGACTTTGAAAGGAAGATTTGTCCTACCCTCCTTAATCCAAGAAAGAATCCAATGCTTCTTTAGACTTCAAAAATAAGTACTCACCCTGCCCTCATGTAACTTAAACTCAAAACATGTTGCCTCCTTCAGGGAAAACAGCAGGATGGTCCTCTGATATCAAATAATAGAATGGCCTTCAGGCAAGTTTAAGATGTTGTCCTCTATTGTTAATGTATTGGTCTCCATTACCTACTGGTGGTGGATAAAGAATAAAACTTCATGTCTAATTTTTATTTATTGTTGTTGATTTGATTCTGTTTTAAGGTTCTTAATTTTAGGTTAACAACAATTTATTGATTCCTTTTCTTTTTCATTTTGCCTACTTTATCTTGGACCATCACTGTAAACCCTCAAGGGGTTCTTGAAGCACAAAATAGTAATCATTACAATGATAATAAACATTTCACTGGAAGGCAAAACCAGAAGCTAAGGGGTATACCTGAGCTCAGATCTGGCCTCAAACACTTAATAACTACCTAGCTGTGTGGCCTTGGGCAAGTCACTTAACCCTATTGCCTTACAACCCCCCCCCCCCCAAAAAAAAGCAGGAGCTAAGAAATGTCTATAGCAAGCAGGGGGTTGTAGGAGAGAAGTATTCAGACCAAAGTTGAAATCCTGAGAGTGAGCAAATCAAGCACGCATCTGCATGATCAGGGATCAAGAAGTCTAGTCTTCTGGTAGATACACAAGTAGAAAGACAGGACCAGAGAATGTTCACTGAACACTTCTGAACATGCTGAAGCCTGAGCCAAAGGCTCAGCAGTCTAAAAGGAACTCTGCCAAGATGGGGGAAGAGGGCTGAATCCAGGGGTCATCACTTTTCTGTCCAGTATTCCAGACACAGAGACCCCATGGAAATGGAATTGATAGTCAGTCCTGCCTGGCCCCTCTGTGACTCCCTACTGAGACTGTGAATCACTGAGTCTAAGGATTCTGGGCATAAAATGGTCAAAAGAAGTGTCAGGACTGACTGACCAAAGGCAGGCTGGCATATGATGACCCTAGGATAATGGGTTCAAACAGGTTACAAGTGTGACCAAATGAGAACCTTTTAATGGACTGCATTACTATGAACATTATGTAGACCTTCAACTTGTAGCTCTAAAGTGGATGTTATTTGCTTTAAATTGTCTAGATAGTTGGAATAAATACCTATGGATATGCTGTAGGCTTAAAACTGATTATAGCATGGCTTGTGGATGGACCCACAGCCTGATTTGCAAAGACTGTGACTATTTTCCCTGGAGGGATGAAAGCCCTGGAGTGTAGTTTCAAATTTGGTAGTTATGGGGCAGGGAAAAGTACTGGTCATTTAAACAAATCTAGGACATCAGAATACCTGTAAGGACTATTTTGTCTTCTTATTCTAAGATATTAGGGCAATTTTTGATAATAATTTCCTGCGTGATATTTTCTTCTTTTTTTTTTTTTGCAAGGCAATGGGGTTAAGTGGCTTGCCCAAGGCCACACACCTAGGTAATTATTAAGTGTCTGAGGCTGGATTTGAACTCAGGTACTCCTGACTCCAGGGCCAGTGTTCTATCCATTATGCCACCTAACCGCCCCCCCATGATATTTTCTAGGCTCTTTTTCTGATTGAGATTTTCAAGTGGATCAATAATTTATAAATTATCTCTCCTTTACATTTCCTTCTATATTTTTTAACCTTTTGGTTTTATTTGATGGAATCTTGGAGTATCATAGAATCATTAGTTTCTGTTTGTCCAATTCTAATTTTGGGGGTTTTGTTTTCTTCAGTTAGCTTTTAGGCTTCCTTTTCCACTTGGTTAATTTTACTTTTAGAGGAGTTGATTTCTTTTGCCATTTGGACAGTTTTACTTTTGGTTATTTTCTTCAGCCAATTTTTCATAATTCTTCTGTATGATTTTCATTTATTTTCTCCATTTTACTTCTTCCTCTCTTTTTTGGTTTATAAAATCTTTTTTGAGCTCTTCCAAGAGGTCTTTTTGGTTTTTGATTTGAAATTCAAAATTCTCTTTGAGGCTTCACATGTGGTCAATTTGTCACTGCTTTCCTCTTCTGATATGGTGTTTTTCATTGTCCCTATCAGAATAGTAGCTTTCTATGTCTCCAGTTCTGGGGGTTTTTTGCTCATTTTGCTGCTGGGGCTTTTTGTGATGGGGCTAGGGGCTCTGAGTCCTGGCTTACCACTTGCCTATGGTACTAGCAGTTTGTTCCCTTCATTAGGGTAGCCCAACTCTGTCCCACCTGTTGCACCAGTATTCCTGGGCTTGAACTTTGTCTTCTGAGTGGGTTGGGACCCTCTTTGCTGGTGGGCTGCACTGCTGGCCTGCTAAGCCTGGGTCTGAGTTGTGCTGTGGCTCAGAGCCCCCACTGACTTTCCAGCTCTCCTGCCTTCATTAGGCTATACTCCTCTTTTACCCAGGTGAGACAGACCTTTACTGAAGTTCTTCCATGATATCTTGAGTTGAGAGTTGTTGGTATCCATATAACATCTAGAACTGAAAGGGGCCTTGGAGACTATCTAACGCATGCCTCTTATTTGATTCATAAGGAACCAGAGTCCCATGCCCAGAAAGGGACATGCCCCGGGTCCCACAGAGTGTGTCAGTTGTGACATTTGAGCCGTCTTCTAACGCAGGATCTGGTGTGCGCCCGCACTGTGGCACCTGGGTTTTAGACAGGTCATATAGTCTTTTCTATTTTCCTCATTGGTAGCCACCTAACCTCTCTACCTGAACATTTCAAATGATGGAAAGCTCACTCTTACAAGGCAATCCATTGAATTGTTGAAAGGCTCTCCTTGTTAGGAAGTTCTTTCATTCTGCCTATCACCCTCTCATAGCTCCAATTCATCATAGCTTGTAGAGTAAATCTAAATTTGTCTTTATATTTATATTTCAACTATTTCACATAGGGAATCTACTCATTAAGCCTTTTTTTTTTCTCTTGACCGAATATGCTTGGTTCCTTCCAATGTACTTCACGTGACATTGTTTTCATATTTCTCATCTTCCTGGTCACCCTTCCCTCAATATTCTCTAGTGTGTTATCATTCCTCATACAATGTGGTGTCTTGCACTGTATATAATCTTCCAGAAGGGATCTCCCGGAGCAAGATTACAATGGGGCTTTTATCCAGAACAAAGGTCTCACAAGAGCTAAAGGGGCTGATCTGCCAAGTGGGAGGCACAGGAAGACATAGGCAAGAATTGGACTGGGGAGACAACAGGGAAGGTGGGAGGGGACGGTCTAACCACATTAATGAAACCATGATGCATTGGAGTAGCTAAAGGCTCTCTTAGTCACTGGAAACAGCTTGCCCCTTTCCTTTACCTTCTCTCCAATCACCGCAACCCCCAGTCTGGTCTGTTCAGGTGTCAGAGCCTCCCAACAACCTCGGGCAAACTAAGAGGCTCTGCCCGCAGGGAGGGCTGCTGCTCCCCCACCTCAGCTCCTGTCCTACACCTAAATCACCAGCCTGGGAGACAGCCGCATGCCATTTTCTCACTCTGAGAGATAAAAAGAAAGAAAACAAAGGAAGCTTTGTCAACTGGCCAAATGATAAGGAAAAGAGAACACAGGTATATGAGAAAATTGAAGGACTTGAGGCTGAAATGACTCCGGGCTAAGAATATAAGCATTATCAAAGGAAATTGAATTTTTCTTTTATTTTAAAAAATCCCAATAACATCCCCTTATACCATATAATCTGAAGAGATACTGCGTTTTTGAAAGTGAGTTCTATTGATAAAAGCAATAGACTAAAATAGAGGAGCAGTTGGCTGGTTGGGTTGACCACTTTGGCATTTTACAAATGGCCATTTATCAGCTAGACTTCAACAAGTACTTATGAAACATCTTCTATGTATGTGTCAGACTGTGCTAAGTGCTGGAGATGTGAAGAAACGCAAAAGACCAGCCCTGCCCTCAGTATCTCACAATTTAATGTCAGCAACTTTATATTTCATATTTGCATGTTATATATTGATTTTTTTTTAAAGTTTTTTTGCGAGGCAAATGGGGTTAAGTGGCTTGCCCAAGGCCACACAGCTAGGTAATTATTAAGCGTTTGAGACCGGATTTGAACCCAGGTACTCCTGACTTCAGGGCCGGTGCTTTATCCACTCTTCCACCTAGCTGCCCCATATATTGACTTTTAATATGTATATTTTCAGACTAGTCAGAGCCCAAACACCCATGGACCTGCTATGTGAGATTTTTTTCAAAAATATCTATAGAATCCATTAATGAGAAAGACGAAATGTAATAGGAATG
The DNA here is from genome assembly GCF_037893015.1 of Macrotis lagotis. Classification (NCBI taxonomy): domain Eukaryota; kingdom Metazoa; phylum Chordata; class Mammalia; order Peramelemorphia; family Peramelidae; genus Macrotis; species Macrotis lagotis. The sequence continues at coordinate 193,460,446 of NC_133662.1, forward strand.
AATATCCTTAAAAAACTCAACACAAGTTTGAAAGAAATTTTGTATTTTTAAAAATCTGCAGATTTTAGTGGGCTCCAAGTTCAATATGAGGCACTAGTATAATATGGTGGCTGAGAAAGCTAATGGAATTTTAGATGCCAATAAGAGGAACATAGTGTCCAGGACTAGTGAATGAATGAGTCAACAAGAATTTAAGCAGCACCTACTATGTGCTATTACTGTACTAAAAGCTGAGGATTCAGAAAAAGGCAAAACACAAACACAAGAATCCAGTTCCTACTCTTCAGGACCTCAGTCTAATGGGTGAGATAACATGAAAACAATTATATACAAAAATGAGGTATAGAGGGCAAATTGGTGATGATATTTGGTACTTTTCCTTTGTCAGAGCAAATTGGGAATACTGAAAAACTGAAGAGTTTTCAGAATAGGACCAATAAGTTGCTGAAAAGTTTCAAGATCATATTAGATATATCTCAATTGGAAGAAATAGGTAGATGTAATCTGGGGAAGAAAAAACTTCCCTGGGGAGGGGTTGGGGAGGCAGGGCATGGAGAGCAGAGGAAGGAATGTCAAATGAAAAGGCCAAGATTCTGATTAGAGAAAAGTTTGGTCAAAGGAAGGGCTCAAACAGATGATGATGAAAGCTCCTGTCACAGAATAATAGCCATTTGTCCCCAGGATACCCTGACATCCATCAGTGGCTCAGTCAATAAGCAGGTATTACAAGTCCACCATGAGGCAGCTCCTGTCTATAAATTTAAAGACCTAGTAAACCAATGCAACAGTAATGACATGGTTCTGTAGGATGGCTGTCAGGGCCCCTCAGACATTGTGATTTTGTTGAAGTATTCCCTAGATCACAGATGGAGAGCCTGAAGGGACCTTTTCATCAATGGGCATTTATTAAGCACCTACTGTGTACCAGGCCCTGTATTAACTTCTGGGACATATAAAGAAAGGCAAAAAACAGTCTGCTTTTGAGGAACTCACAACATACAATTGTGTTCATAGGAGCTCTGTGCAGGATAAAGAAGGATGGTACTGGGTGGCTAGGTGATGCCGTGGATAAAGCACCGGCCCTGGAGTCAGGAGTACCTGAGTTCAAATTCACAGACATTTTTTTTTAATTTTTTAAAATTTTTAAAAAATTTTTTTTATTCTCATTTTGTACAAATATTTTTTTACATTAATAAAATATTCTTGTTTACAAGTAAACAAAATACCCCTCCCCCATGAATATAGATAGACTTGCTTGGGTGAAAAAAGTAAAGGGGAGAGGGAAAAAAAATGAAAATGAAAAAAAATAGTAATAATTGTAGGTATGGCCAGGTGGCGCAATGGACGAAGCACCAGCCCTGGAGCCACAAGCACCCAAAGTCCATATCCAGCCTTGTAAACCCAACAATCACCTAGCCGTGTGACATGCAAGCCACCTGATCCCCACTGCCCTGCAAAAACCAAAAAGAAGAAAAAAAAAAAGACCCAAAATAAAATAAAATAGTAATAATAGTAGGGGTGGCTGGGTGGCAGACAGAGCATTGGCCCTTGAGCCAGGAGCACCAGGGTCCAAATCCGGCCCCAGACACCCAAAGATCACCCTGCTATGTGGCCCCAGGCAGGCCACCCAGCCCCATTTGCCCTGCACCCTCCCTCAAATAATAACAAAGAATGTGCTTCAGTCTTTGTTCCAACACCAACAACTCTGTCACAGGTGGATCACATTCTTTATGATAAGTCCATCACAAAAGTTACTTCCATATTTTTCCAACGTTGCCATTGCTGATCGCAACTCCCTCCTTTCTTATTTCTCTACTACCATGTACTCTATTTTCTCTCTCCTTTCACTATGACTCTGCTGTAGGGTCGCTGAATGGCTCAGCAGACAGATCCCTGGTCCTGGGGCCAAGAAGCCCTGAGCCCCCATACCACCCCTTAGGCCCAGAATCCACCTGGCCCTATGGTCCTGGGCAGGCCTTCCAATCCCAGCGCCTTGCAAGAAGTAAAAAAGAAAACATGTTATATCTGACCAGTCTCCCCCCATGGTCCATCCTCTCCTCCTTTATTCACATCCCCGCCCCTTCCCCCTGCTCCCCCCCTTCTTACTCCAGATACCTATACCCCATTGAGTAGATATGGTGTTTCCTCTCCTAGCCATCTCTGATGAGAGCAAAGGTTCCCTCATTCCCCCTTGCCTCTCCCCTTCCATATCATTGCAATAGCTCTAATAAAGAAAAATCTTATTATATGACATATCTTGGCCTATTCCCTTTCTCCTTTTTCTTTCTCCCATTACATTTCCCTTTTTTCTATTGACTCCATTTTTACACCATATTTTATCTTTGAATTCCACTTTGTCCTGTGCTTCAAACTATAAAAGCTCCCTCTACCTGCTCTATTAACTGAGAAGGTTCATATGAGTATTATCAGTGTCATTTTTCTATGCAAGAATACATGCAGTTCATCCTCATTAAGTCCCTCATATTTCCCCCCTCTCCTCCAATCTCCATGCTTCACCTGAGTCCTGTATCTGAAGATCAAACCTTCTGTTCAGCTCTGGCCATTCCAAAAGGAACCTTTGAAATTCCCCTGGTTCATTGAAAGTCCATCTTTTTTCCCTGGAAGAGGACATTCAGCCTAGCTGGGTAGTTGATTCTTGGCTGCATTCTAAGCTCTTTTGCCTTCCGGTATATTGTATTCCAAGCCCTATGAGCTTCCAATGTAGTTGCTGCTAAGTCCTATGTGATCCTGACTGCAGCTCCACGATATTTGAACTGTGTCTTTCTGGCTGCTTGTAATATTTTCTCTTTGACTTGGGAGTTCTGGAACTTGGCTATAATATTCCTGGGGGTTGGTTTTTGGGATCTCTTTCTCGGGGGGATCGGTGGATTCTCTCCATTTCTATTTTGCCCTCTGCTTCTAGAATATCAGGGCAATTTTCCTGTAGTAATTCTTTGAAAACGATGTCAAGGCTCTTTTCCTGATCATGACTTTCAGGTATTCCAATAATTTTTAAATTATCTTTCCTAAGTCTGTTTTCCATATCAGTTGTTTTTTCAATGAAATATTTCACGTTTTCTTCTAATTTTTCATTTTTTTTTTGGTTTTGAAGTATTGATTCCTGATTTCTGGTAAATTCATCAATCTCCGTGAATTCTATTCTTTGAAGGATTTGTTCTCCTCAGAGAGTTTTCTTATCTCTTTTTCCATCTGGCCAATTTTGCTTTTTAAAGCATTCTTCTCCTCAATAACTTTTTTGAACTGTTTTATCCATTTGACCTAAGCTGGTTTTTAGCATGCTATTTTCTTCAGCATTTTTTTGGATTTCCTTGACTAAGCTGCTGACTTCATTTTCATGTTTTTCCTGCATCTCTCTCCTTTCTTTTCCCAGTTTTTCTTCCAACTCCCTCATTTGATTTTCAAAGTCTTTTTTGAGCTCTGTCATAGCCTGAGCCCAATTTCTGCTTTTTCTTGGAGTCTTTAGATGCAGGAGCTTGTGCTTCCTCATCTTCAGACTGAGTATTTTGATTCTTCTTGGGCTCATTTGCAAAATATTTCTCAATAGTCTTCCTTTTGTTTCTCTGCTTGCTCATTTTCCCAGCCTGGTCCTGGTTTGGGGGTGCTTCCTTAGCTTTTGGGACGCTCCCACAAGGGTCTCAGAGTGTGAGGCTCTGTCCTCCCTCCTGGTCTGTGAATGACTATAAGCGCCCCCCTCTGCCACAGAGCCGAGGTGGGGGGGCCCTGTTGTTCTATGGGGGGGGCCTAGACTGCAATCAGGATCTGAATGTGGTCAGAGCCCCAGAGTCCTGTTCCAGGGGCAGAGCACAGAGCTCTGCAGTCTCTCTTCACTCCTCTCCCTCAGCTCAATGGGCTCATGCCCTGGGGGCTCCTGCTTACCCACTCCGCCTGCTTCTGTTTCCAGGTCTGGGCTGGGGAAAGACCAAGCTGTTTGCTGTGTGCCCTGAGGGCTGGGCTCCACGTGCTGTCTCTGGCAGAGGTCCCCCGCTGTTCCCCCACTTTGTGCCTGGTGCTCCCCAGGGTGCAGCTCAGGAGACTCACCCCCTGCTATGAGCCGCGGCTCCCAGCTCCCTGGAGCTGCCTTTCTTTCGCTCTTGGGGGCCACCCCTCTGGTGGGCCGCCCCTCCAACTCGGGGAGCAGAGCCTTTCTGCTCTTTTCCAGGTTACCTTGAGTAGGAGAACTGCCTCACTTGGTTCCTTTGTGGGTTCTGTCTCGAAAGTTTAGTTAGAATCCTTAGTTTATGAGTTTTATCAGAGAGCTCGTAAGACTAGATCCCTTCTTGTTGCCATCTTGGCTCTGCCCCCCCCTCAGATACTTAATAATTACCTAGCTGTGTGGCCTTGGGCAAGCCACTTAACCCCATTTGTCTTCCAAAAAAAAACTGAAAAAAAAAAAAGGATGGTACTAGAATCAAGGTGGGGATTAGGGCAGACTTCCTCTAGAAGGTGGGGTTTTAACTGGATTTTGGAGCCTGGGGAAGCCTAGAGAAGGCAGAGGTGGGGAAGGAGAGAATTTGAGGACTGGGAAAAAGTCAGCGCAAGTGCCTCAAGTCAACCAATGGAGGGATGGTCAGGAGGCCAGTGCTGCTGGATCACAGAGTAGATAGGAGTTGGGGGGGGGGGCTAGGATGTTACTGGAGAGGCAGGAGGGAAAAGTTGTGAAGGGCTTTGCATATCAGAAGGGGAGCGGGTGGCTGGTCAGATCTATGTTTTGGGAAGGCCAACACTCCCAAGCCTCTCATTTTACAACTAAGAGCAGTTAAATTTGTTCCAGGTCACACTCCCAATAAGAGTCTGAGATAGGAGTGGAAGCCAGGTTTTCCTGAACTGAATCCAGGGTCCTATTGACTATATCACACTAAGCCTCAAGAGACATAAAATATCTTTGTCAAGATACTCTGTCCAGACTCCACTGGGAAGTCATGACGTCCTCATTACAGTGTCCTTCACATTTATATCTTTTCAAAGAAGTATTAATCAAGGACCTGTTATGTGCCAGTCACTGTGGCAAAGACAAAGGCAAAAATGGAAATGGTAATAAGCAAATGGAGAGAAGAGGAGCCAGCAATTGAGAAGGGGGTAGACTGCAGGGTGGACAGAGGATCCAATTCAGAGTCAGAACACTTGAGTTCAAATACTGCTTTAGATTCTTATTTGCTGTGTAACCCTAGGCAAGTCTCTCCAACCTCTTAGCCTATTTTCTCATATGTAAAATGGGGATGATAATGGTGCCTATCCCCAAAGATAACAAACTATGTAAATGCTAGTTTTTATTATTATTATTAGTCAGACAACTTCTATACTGTTCCTCTGCTTTTTTCTCATCTACCTCTGCAGTCAGGTCTTGATCCAAGGAACAAATAGAGGGAGCAGCCACATAGAGAATCAACATCAGTGTAAAATCCCTAAACATCTGGTATTTGGTTTCATGGTAGATTGCAATCTTTCCCCTAGTAGATTTATCTTCTGATCGATGCTTTCTCAGATAAATATTAAAAATAGCTTACATTTCCTAAGGACATCCCAATCAGGTGGTGATGGGAATATAGCCCCAAAACCCAACCCAGCAAAGTTCGGCTTCCTGGTTCTGTTAAGTCATTAAGCTTGGGAATGCTGGGTAGATAATAAAAGAAGTAGGTGTACAGGTTTGTGAAGGATCGGAACCAATGTCAACTATTTCTCTATCTTGATGGAGTCCACAGTAGGCAAAAACAGTACACAAAAGTTCTTTAAATCCCTCAGTCATAAAGCAGGGCTAGAGGGGAAGAAGGTGAAAGTTGGTTAAAGTAAACTCTTATGCCTTGCTCATGGATATTTTCATATGAAAGTTTTGTTTGTTTTTTTATCTTGACTTCCTGGTATGAAATTCAAGATTTTTGTAATCTGAATATACTGTGAAATTTTAAAATACTGTGAACTCTAGACAAGGTTTCATATGTTCCAGGCACAAACTTCTAAATTAAACAAAGCTAACTTCAAATTCAAGGGTAATGGGTGGGATAGCTAATGAATTTTCTGTCCTTCCTTGTTTAAAGTACATGTGTACATGCCTGTGTGTGTGCGTGTGTGTGTGTGTGTGTGTGTGTGTGTGTGTATGTGTATTGAAGGAGCTGGACATGTTTAGTTTGGAAAAGAAAAGATCTAGAACATGATATACTTATTGAATTAATAATTAATTATTGTATATATAATTAATAGTCGTATTGTCATTATATATGCATATATTATATATACATACATACACATATACATTGTGACATATATAAATTTATTTTATACCTGATAAAGGTATCTATTTATTGAAGACCTGACCACTCAACTCTTTCTGAATCAGTGCCTCTAATTGGCAAAAGAACTTTTGGGGGGTTTGAGGAGAATTCTAGAAACTGATCCACATGCATGTGGATAAACTAATGGAATACTTCCAGACTGAAGCTGTTTCTGGAGAGCCTTAAACCCTTTCTTTCTAGCCCAAGATGCTGAAGCCTAATTAGTGGCTCAGAGTATTTTTTTTTTTATTTCCTGGAGGAAAAGAATAAGTGGGAAAAGACAGAGGGGGTTGTGTGGGGGCACACAGCTCTAACCTCCTGAACACATATTGTTCAATTTTCAATATATTTACACCTAAGAAATCAGCAAATTCTACACATCAGGGCATGTATTTATTGTTTGTTTCATTGCCTTGACTTAAGAGAATCATGGAGAAAATATTAATAATGAAGATTAACTTAAAGGTGTGATCTGTGGACTTTTTTTTTTCAGGAGAGTCAGTTATTAAACATTTACCAGCATGTCCCTGAACATTCTGTGTTTCAGAAGACCTTTGATGGGGAGAGCATCCAGGGTGCCTTGAGAGTGACAAAAGAGCCACCTGAGGATGTAGCTGCTTGAGGGTCTCCAGGCAGTCCCTGAGTCACAGAATCACATTTGAAAGAGGCCTCAGACATCATATAATGTGGCCTATCAGTCAAAAGAACCCTTTCTCCATCATTCTTCCTAAGGGATTATCCAGACTTCAGGCTTGATGACCTGCTCCAGGAGCCTCACACTTAGTATTTGTGTGACCCTGAGCTATTCACTTAACTTCTGCCTGTCTCAGTTTTCTAATCTGTAAAGTCAGGGCAGTTGGACTCAAGGTCTTTAAGGTCCTTTTCCTCTCTACCTCTGGAGGAGTACCTTACTCCTATATCTCTATTCTTTCCATCTTAAGGAGACCGTACAATACAATAAAAATATTTAATAATAATAATAAAAATATATAGTACTTTGAGGTCTGCAACAAATTTTACACATATATACATACACACACACACACATATAGGTTCAATGATTATGTAATGAAAATGTTAATATGATACAATGCAAAGCACATAGAGTTTTTGGAGTAGAAAGACCTTGGCTCAAATCCTACTTTTGATGTGATATTTGTGACCTTAGGCAATTCGATTAACTTCTCCAGAAGTCCTATATATTTGCACCTAAGAAATCAGCAAATTCTACACATCAGGGCATGTATTTATTGTTTGTTTCATTGCCTTGACTTAAGAGAATCATGGAGAAAATACTAGATTGTCTCTGCTAGTCCAAACCCTGGTTTGGGGCTATAGCAGTCACCTCTTCATTATCAAATCCTAGTAATGTTGGAATGCTTGGCAGTTTAGCTCGAGAAAGGACCTCAGTGTCTCGGATCTTCTCCTGCCAAGACAATTTAAATGGAAATGACTCAGTTTCCTGACATGATGGGGGACACACTGTTAGAATGCCAGATGTACACTTGCCAAAAAAAACCAAACTATTTTATGGAGAACTCACTCAGGGCAAGAGCTCACAAGGGGATCAGAAGAAGTAATATTGAGACACCCTGAAGGTCTCACTGAGAACTTTAGAAGTGATTGTATAGCATGGGAGACACTGGCACAGGACCACCCAGCATGGCATGCCCTCATCAGTGACAGGGCTGTGCTCTGTGAGGAAGGCAGAACTGAAGCAACTCAAAGGAAACATGACATCTGTAAATTTAGAACACCCCTTCCAGGTGTTCACATGTGCCCAACCTGTGGTAGAGCATTCAGAGCTCGTATTGGTCTGATCAGCCACAATCAGACACACTAATTTGTCTCTAACATAGTGATGTCATTTCAGTATTCTATATTGAAGGACAAGAACCAACCATCAAATCCTAACCCTTCTTCATGAAGACAAGCAAGTCCTTTCTATGGGTGAAATAACCTACCTAGGCTTGCTTTTTCTTGATTCCTTCCCTCCCCTCCCCTCCTGTCCCCTCCCCTCCCCTCCCCTTCCCTTCCCTTCCCTTCCTTTCCTTTCCCAGAGAAGAATTGAGAAATCCTTCCCCTGCACTGCCCCCATCCTTTACCAAGAATAGCCAATTATGGGTCTGCAATATTGCACATACAGCTAGATCCTGATTAGAGCAAAAAATATTAGTCAAAGTTAATGGGTTCATTGGTTTTACTGTACTATTTTTTCCCCTCTTTATTTTTAATTTTTTTAACAAAGGATCAGTTCACTGAGGAGGGGAAAGAGATAATACATACATATATATCTATAAAATTTATACATATATATAAAGAGATATACATATATTCAGAAATAAATTGATATAGTGACAAAATAAACCAATAAAAGTTTTCTAGTTTTAACTCTGTTGGTCCTTGATCAAGTACCTTCATCTCAGTTTTCTCATCTCTACAAGTAAGGAATTTGACTAGATGACTTTGAAAGCTTCTTCCAGCTTTCATTCCTATAGAGACAGGAGATAGAGAACTGAACAAATATGTCATTGGAAAGGGGAAGGAAACCAGTATAAACCATTCTCTTCTCTGCCACTTAATTTCTTAGAGTTGTCCAGAACATTGAAAGGTTAAACGACTTGCCCAAAGTCATGCAGCCAGCATATGTCAGTATTAGGATTTGAACCCAGGTCTTGCTGATTCTGTGGCCAACTTTCTATCCATTATGCTACACTATGTCCTAGGAGGCTAGAACATTTACATTTCTACAAAATAGTGTTGAGGGAAGACTTATTTAATTCCAAACCACACCTATGACAGAATGTCATAGGGCTTTTTTATAATGAGAAGGAAGAGAACCTCTTGCTTGAACTCAACCTGAGAGGGTGTCAAAAGATTAACTTCCTGTTTTGTTGAGTGCCTGATACTTGTCTCAGACAAATGCTGAAGAGGCCAGAGACAAAGATGACAAGTTTAATTTACAGAATTCAAGAGTTTAAATATTCCCTTAATCCCTAGTTTACTCCCAATTCATGTGGTGTTCTCCAATTAGCAAGTCAAACAAATGCCTCCAAGGTCGTGGACAGCAGGTGATAAAGTTTACTTCCTCAGGTTAGTACTTTTCACACAATATTGCTATCACCAGCTTAGAGTTTGCACTCAGTGCTCCAAGAAGTGCCACAACATAAGGAGCAGATGAGAAGATCTGGAGAGCCAACCCTGCTGCTCAGGCCATTGGTGTACATGGGCAAGAGGGCCTTTAAGTCATTCCTATTAAGTCACCTTCCTGTGACCCTCAACAGTCTCTTACAAATCCCCCTTTTTTGTTTTTTGAGTCAAATTTCCTGTAAGCCATCCACAAGAGGGCAGATTATTTTTCAGACAATATCTGTAGCAGAAGTACTATGATCATAAACATTACCATCACTGATATACTATGCCTGGGGAGGTTCCAAAGTCATTGTAGGACTTGGAAATTTATCTTATGCAGCATGATCAGGAGTTTTGAAGCATTATCAGTTTCACTTGCTATTTTTCCCCAAGTCAATTAAATTCAAAACCCAAACCAAAAGGAATAACATTTAACATAACAATGTCATTTGCTGTTTTCCCCAACACTGTGCAATTACAACAGGTTATGTACATTATTCATTGCAGCAATAGCTTTCTATCCCACCATATAATGATACATTATAATTGTCATTATACCATGACTGAATCACAAGATCATCAATGATCTTATAACAAGTTCTTATATTAGGATAACAATCTAAAAAAGGTGCATAAGGATTTTGTGTACTGCTCGGAATACTTCTCATTGTCTCATTACATACAGACCCTGATATCCCTGACTTTGACATGGTGAAAGTTCATCTTTTGTATCTGAACACATGTTCTTTTACTGTTCTGCCAAAACAAAATCAATGGATTGAGTGCCAAACCCATCCTGTGCTTCTTCCTCCTTATGTTGGTTCTCTCTTTCAGTGATAATGCAGACATTCCTTTCAGGAACCCAGATTTTTCCATTACCTATGGAAATACAACCATATTCTGGCCCTCAGATTATTACCTAGTCAGATCCTATCCACCTTCCTTCCCTATATTTTCACATTACTTTTTCTTGAAATCACATAATTCAATCTATTGTTGGGCATATCAAAAATTCCCCTCTCCCTTTTTTTTTTTGTTTTAGGAGTTTTAATATTCCTATGCTTTCCTTAATTCAATTACGTATAGACCTTTCAACCCTTCTAGTAGCAGAGAAATAAATCTGTAAAACTTTCTGAACTATTTTGTATACTTATAACAAGCAAAAAAGCAGAGATATTGTAATAGAATTTCTTTGAATTTACAAAAGAATATCACATAACTGATAAATACATATATATTCCTTCCATAAACATATGATAAATGATGAGGTAAAGATTATAAACTTTCTTCCTTTACCAACAAAAGACCTTTTGAGAATATTGACAATTATCGATATTGATTTAACATCAAAACAAATCAGATTACAAAATTTAGTGCAATATCTCTTCCCCAAAAGAAATCAGCAAATTATATGATTCAATATTCCCAAATTCCTTGAAATACAACTTATCTCAATAATATTTTCCTTCTTTTTTTTTTTAGATTTTTCAAGGCAATGGGGTTAAGTGGCTTGCCCAAGGCCACACGGCTAGGTAATTATTAAGTGTCTGAGGTCGGATTTGAACCCAGGTACTCCTGACTCCGAGGTCGGTGCTGTATCCACTATGCCACCTAGCCACCCAATATTTTCCTTCTTAATAACACACAAAAAATTCTCAAGACTTGTTACAAAACTTAGGTGACCAGGGGCAGCTAGGTGGTGCAGTGGATAAAGCACCAGCTCTGGAGTCAGGAGTACCTGAGTTCAAATCCAGCCTCAGACACATAATAATTACCTAGCCGTGTGACCTTGGGCAAGCCACTTAACCCCATTTTCCTTGCAAAAACCTAAAAAAAAAAAAAACTTAGGTGACTAAATTACTCCCACATAGTTTCTTTTTTCTTTAAATACAAGGTAGAGATCTTTTTCCCCCCTCCTTCTTTTCAAAGCTTCCTGAGGGCAGGAAATCTACCCCACTTTGGGGATGACTGGGCCCCATGGGGGGGTCCCCCTTGACACCTCATCCCCTGCCCTGCCAGCCACCCCTTGCAGTAACAGCTGTTGGAGAGGTTGGGAAGTCTACATTTACTAAACCTTAAAGTCTCAACATATGTTGAATTCTGCTGTCAATCAATATTAGGTTAACTAAAGCTTAGCTCACAGCTGAGATCATTTCACAAACTTTGCAACTTACAAACTTTCAAATGGTATAAGAGGATAGGCTCAGATCCCAACTACATTAATTACTTAAATTAGACCTTTTTAAGCAAACTAAATTCAAAACTAAAACTAAAACCTTACCTAGGGGGCGGCTAGGTGGCACAGTGAATAGAGCAATGGCCTCGGAGTCAGGAGTACCTGGGTTCAAATCCGACCTCAGACACTTAATAATTACCTAGCCTTGTGGCCTTGGGCAAGCCACTTAACCCCATTGCCTTGAAAAAAAAACTAAAAAAAAACCTTACCTAACTATTTCAGATCTGAATTACACACACACACACACACACACACACACACAGGAGTTTAGACACAAACACAGAAACAATTCTTCTGTATTTTAAACTTATCAAAGTGAGATTGTTGGACACCGTAGCCAGCACCAAAATCTCAAAATATAGAAATATTTTTCTATCACTCCAGGCCAGTGGAGAGATGTAAAATATCCTATTGATATTTAAATACACATATACATACATATATTTACATTATATATTTTTGAACACACCAATTAAGATAAATTAAAAAACAACTTTTTGGAATCAATCAGGATTTCTTGAGGAACCTCATATATATTCATGAAAATCTTGAAATATCCATTCAAAAAAAATTGAACAAATTCTTAAACAACTTCACAAAATATATGAATTTTCTGATGATAAAGAAAGGATGAATTGTGTCTAAAAGATTTTCCACAACATTACTTTCATGAGGATTCTCTCCAGTATGAATTCTTTGGTGATTAATAAGATGTGTGCTCTAGGCAAAAGACTTCCCACATACATTGCATTGATAAGGCTTTTCTCCCACATGATTTCTCTTGTGGAAAGTAAGCTGTGTTCTGTTTGGAGGTTTTCCCATATTCACCACATTCATAAGGTTTCTCTCCAGTGTGAATTCCTTGATGGGAATTCAGCTGTGTGTTCATCCTGAAGACCATCCAATTCATAACATTTGTAGGGTTTCTCACCAGTATGCATTTTCTGGTGGTAAGTAAAGGATGAGTTGCAGTTAAAAGTTTTTCTGCAAACATTGCATTTATAAGGTTTCTCCCCAGTATGAATTCTCTGGTGAGAGTTGAGCTGTTTTCGAAGAATGAAAGCTTTTGCAGAGTCATTCCATTTATGAGGCTTCTCTCCAGTATGAGTTTTTGTGATGGTACTGAAGGGATGAGCTGAAGCCAAAAGTTTTACCATATTCCTTACATACAAAAGGTTTCTCTATAGTATGGAATTTTTGATGATCAAGATGGTGGTTTACCCTGGATGAAGTGTTTTCCAAACTCATGATACCCATGCCTATGATTTATATGTCTTATGACTCTTAAAAAGATTCAAAGTACTCTTGAAGGATTTCCTACATTCATTATCCTTAGAAGTTTTCTCAAAATTGTAATTCCTTCTTTCTCCCAATGTTGCATATGAGTGAATATTTGTCTATAACAATATTAGTCTTTGAAAAGTATTTCTTTTCTCCAGTATGGGGGCACTGTTCCACCCATATAGGTTGCAGCCTTCCTAACTCAATAGCAGCCTCAATCAAAGAATCTGTGCCAATTTTTGCCCCTAATTGACACAATATATCCCTTCCCCATAATATTGTAGGGAGTCCTTCAACTACGAAAGGAGTAACAGTCCCTGATTTATCTTCTTTTCTCCATTTAAGAGTTGACAAGAAATTTCTGTTTCCTGTCGACCTCCAATGCCAACTAGGTTAGTATAAGCAGCTTCTTTAGGCCAAGTTGGTGGCCAGTTCTGTATGGGGAACACAGTCCAATCTGCGCCAGTGTCAATCAAGCCAACAAAAGCAATTCCTTCTACTTGGATAATACAAAGAGATTTTTCTGAAGAAATTGTAGTAGCAAACATAGTTTCATTATTGTTTCTCAGTTTTGGCCCCCTTTTCCTTCCAATTTATACAAGATCCTGAGAAAACATGTAACTGAGCTATACATTGGTTCTCATTTATAACTATCATCATCATTAGCATTCACTATTGCAATAGAGAAAATTTCCCCACTCATGTGCCTTACTAAAGGTATAATGTGAGTATTTTCTGGTTTTGATGGAGCCAAAATGATTGCAAACTCTTTATCCTTTCATCGTAAAGGGTGAATAGGAACTTCAGTACAAGCATTTGGAGGTACCCTAAATTTCACATTACTTTTAACCATCAATATTTTTGTATGGGTCGACTTGCTGCCAAAGTTGCATACTGGTTTTTCCATTCCATCCCCTGCTGGTCCTGAACTGTCATACCCCATGATTATTTTTGAGGGGCCCCTGGGGAAGAGCCTCTTTCCCATTTAAATTTCCTTGTTTACATTATGATGTCCAGTGTCCTGCCTTTTTACACTTTGGTCAAGGAGTTTTAGGATGATGTGCCTTGACCTTTCTGAGTTTAATTCCTTGAGCATTCCAACAATTTTTCTTTAAATGTCCAGGCTTTCCACAAACAAAGCAAGTCTGTTTCTCTTTATTTTCCATGTACATATTAGCAAATGCTTCCACCATTAATTCTGCATGAGACCCTATTCTGACACATCTTTGAATCATTTCCTCAATGGTGGCATTCTTTCTTAAGTCAATCATTGCTTTCTGACAATCTGCATTCACATTAGCCCATGCTAATTGTTTTATTAATATGTTTTATTAATATCAAAGTCCTTCCCATCGCCTCCTGCAATCAGGCAAAGAAATTTACAAAAGTCTCATCATTTCTTTCTCTGATAAGTGCAAATTTCTTTTTAGTTTTTTATTCATTTTAAACTTAAATACAAAATGATAAAAAGAAAAAAGAACATTGTCATATATGCAGCATAACATGATTCAATATAAAACAATAAATTTCCATTTCAAAGAAACCCATATAATAAATAGTACATGTTGTTTTCAAAGCTACTCAGCTTTTCTTTGCTTCCTTTTAGATTTTCTTTTATTCTCTGCTCTTCATTTTTTTTTCTTTCCTCCCCACCCTAAAGAATGCTTCAATTACTACACATATAAGTAAGACTACACTGTGCATATTTCCACTTATCATCTCTTTCTCTGATGGTGGATAGCATCTTCCTTCATAAATTCATGACTTTCCAAGTTTTTCTAAATCAACTAGCTCAACATTTCCTATACCATAGCAATATTCCAACACAATCACATCCTATCTGAGATTTTGTCTATGAAAGTTTCCAATTTTCTGTGTTCCTTCTATTCTTGGCTACATTGGTTTTATTTATTTAAAAAAATTAATTTAAAATAAAATTATTCATTTTACACTTTAACAATGCTCTCACCTTATAAAATAAGTTTGTCTGATATTGCTGCATTTGCTTACTTTAGAAATTTTTTTCCACGGATTTCTTTGAAATTCTGACTTTTTTTTCTTTCACAGGAACTGTTTTATGTCTATCTACATATAGTTCCTGTGTCTGTTTTGGCAGGTATACTCTCAGGTATTTTATACTATCTAGTTAATTTAAAATAGTCTAAAGTATTCAATAATATTCCTCACACATAGTATCATTTCCCTATTTTTCTCTTTTTATTAAATCTATTTTATCTTTGTTTAAGATCATGATTACTACCTCTATTTTTAAAAATCTATTCTTGCCTTTTATCTTGGTGTATCTCTCATTTTATAGTGTTTTCTAAAAGCAACATATTGTTGAATTCAAATTTCTAATCTGCTATTCATTACTACTTTATGGGTAAATTCTTCTCATTCATATTGGAAGTTATAATCATTGTCTATTTTTCTCCTTCCTGTTTTTTCTATCCTTCTCAACTTTTTTACCTTTTGCCTCTTCACTGTTTTACTTCTGCTGGCTACCTTGACCTCTTATTCCTTAACATAATATATCCCTGGGGCAGCTAGGTGGCTCAGTGGATAGAACACCAGCCTTAGAGTCAAACCAGATTCAGACAACTAATACTTGCTGACCTTGGGCAAGTAACCTAACCCCCAATGCCTTGCAAAAATAAAAAACAAAAACAAAATACAACCTACCCGTTCAAGAATTCTTTTCTTGTCCTCTCCCCCTGTCCTATTTCCTTGCCACCTTTTTTTCATTCAGAATTTAGAAAACTTTTGTATCCTTCTAGATATGTTATTCCCTCTTTAACCCATTCCTGATGAGAGTAAGGTTCTAGCACTAACAGCTTTTCCCTCAATAACTTTTTCTGTATCAATTTTTCCTTTAATACTTCCTTTTCATTAGATAATAAATCCTTTTTATCTCTCCCTAGTTTTTTTACTCATTCCCTCATAGTTTTTCTTTCAAACTACCTGAATAATGACAGTCATAGGAGCACTCATAAGATTTTTACATATAGAAAGCAAATAATTTGATCTTATTGAGTCCTTTATAATTGAATCTTATATGTCAAATTTTCCCTTAAGTTGTGCTGCTTTAGTTACAAAAACCTAAAATTCTATTTTTATTTTTTTGTTTTTTTCATTAAATATTACATTTAACTTTTCTGGGTAAGTTACCTTTCATTATAACCCCAGCTATTTTGTTCTATGAAATATAATATTCCAAGACCTATGGTCCTAGAGTAGCTGCTAGGTCTTGTGTAATTCTTATTGAAGCTCCATGATATTTAAATAAAATTTCCCCTTATTGTCTGCCATATTTTCTCCTTAACTTGGTAGTTTTGAATGTTGTCTATGGTATTCCTGTAAGCTTCCCCTCCTACCCCCCCCACCCCCCAACCCCAGGATCTCTTTCAGGTGAGCTAGTGAATATTTTCTATTTCTGCTTTCTCTTCCTATTCTAGAACTTCAGGGCAATTTTCCTTACTAATTTCTTGGAATATTGTTTCAAGATTCTTTTTTTAATCATAATTTTCAGCTAATCCAACTGTTCTTTTATTCTCTTCAACATGTTCTCCTTATCAGTTGTTTTTCTGATGAGATATTTCACATTCTCTTCTATTTTTTATTTTGATTTTATTATTTCTTGGTGTCTTAGAATGTCATTAGTTTCCTCTTGCCCAATTCTACTTTTCAAGGAATTATTCTCTTCCTTAAGTTTTTCACTCTCTATTTCAAATTAATTGACTTTCTTTTCATAATTTTCTTTTCTTGGATTGCTCTTATCTTTTTTCTAATTTTTACTTAATCTCACTTATTTGATTTTAAAAATCCTTTTAAAGTCCTTCCAACAGATCTTTTTGTGCTTGGAACTATTTGATGTTTCTCACTGAAAAAGGAATAACTTGTTTTCTTTTTTCTTTTTTTTTCCCAATGATACGTAAAGATAGTTTTCAACATTAATTTTTTTGTAAGATTTTGAGTTCCACATTTTTCTTCTTCCTTCCCTTTCCACCCCCCTTCCCTTGACAGTGAGTAATCTGATATAGGTCATGCAAGTACAACTATGTTAAACATATTTCCATATTAATCATGTTGTGAAAAAAGAATCAGAACAAAAGGAAAAAAACTATGAGATGGAATAAAAACATAAAACAAATTTTAAAAAGTGAAAATAGTATGCTTTGGTCTGCATTCAGATTCTATAATTCTTTCTCTGGATGTGTATGGTATGTTTTTTGAGGAATGATTTTTTTTAATTCCTTTCTTATTTTGAGTATAAACATAGTTCTCTATCTCCATAGTAGTTATCTGATTCTTCTTTGCTTATTCATTTTTATTTTTATTTTGTTTTTAGCAACTATTAGTACAATCAAGTTCTAGTCCTGGGGTATGGGGAATGATGCACCAAGTGTCAAGTCCTTTATTGCTATTATTTTCTGAAATCTATGCTGGGGCCCAACCTTGGGCTGTCCTCTCCACTCCTAAAACACTGCTAGGGTCCTCAGCCATGCTCTCCGACAAATGATCTTGCTCCCTGTGTGGTCCCTCCAGTGACTGAAAATTATAACTGTCCTCTCTGTAAGTACCCACAGTCAGCTCGACTGCTCTGTTTCTGCACTCATGAGGTGTGTGTTATCTTCTCCTCCCTGCAGCTACAACCCCAGTTACATCTGGTCAACTCAGCCTGATGTTCCTTGATAGGGGAAGGTCAATCTTCTGCAGATATCAGAACCCCAAAACTGTCTTTGAGATGAAAGTTTTTAAGGCTAAAACTGCCCCCTAACCCAACTGCCCCCAGGGCCTGTTTGTTAATTCTACAGAGTTCAGTTTGCCTGGACTACACTTAGGCAGAACCTCTACACCTAGAGTGACCTGGGGTCTCTTCATGTTGGATATAAATGTTAGAAACCACTAAATATGATTAAATTTACTTATTTTAATGGTATTTATTTTAAATTATGTTTCAATAAATGAGGAATTTAATTCAACACTATCAATTTGGTATTTTCAAATGAAATTCTTGTCATTCATGGGAGCAATTCTATACAAATTTTTAGATTTCCACTTATTTTATTTATTTTTTTTTGTTTTCTTTTTGCAATGCAATGAGGTTAAGTGAATTGCCCAAGGTTACATAGCTAGGTAATTGTTAAGTGTCTGAAGTCAGATTTGAACTCAGGTCCACCTGTCTCCAGGGCCAGTTCTCTATATATACTGTGCCACCTAGCTGCTCCCCTAGTTCTCCACTGATAAGGATTTTGGCACTAGTTCTTCTCTATAATTATTTTACTTAAAAACATGTTTGTAGGAATTCATTCCCACATATAGGGGCCATATTCAAATCATGAATAATTTATTTTAAAATAAAATGTTTCTTATAAAATTATTAAAGATATGATCCCATCAGGAAAAAAACAGATAAAACATTACTAGTGAGTTTTTTATGTGTGCTATAAGAATTAAAGAAACCAAGCTTTAATAAAAAAAATATAAAAATACAATCTATATTTGACACAATTTCACATGCCTAATGGTCTGTAAGTTAATCTAAAACTGCAGTTGTACTTGATAGAGCATTAAATACTTTTTTTCTTGCTTTGATGTTATTCTTTACATCATGTATATTAAATGATGATGAAAACACATAAAAGGTGTGCCACACTCAAAAGCAATGTCAACCCAGTCTCAGATACACTTCAGGGGTGGGGTTTCTTTATAGCCTATAAACAAGGCAGGAATTGCTAAAAGTCCACTTGCAACCATTATACCATTTGTCCCAATTATTTCCTGAACATTGCCTGCTTCCTTTAAGCTTTTAATGTCTCCATTAGCAATTATAGGTATAGATAAATATTCTTTAATTATTTTAATTGCATCATAGTGTACTGCTTAGTGTCTTTCTTCAATACCTCTCCCGTGAACAGTAATCCAGGAAATCCCTGTAAACTTCAGCTTTTTGACAAAAATCAACAGTTCTTATAAGATCATGAGGGATCCTTGTTTTAATGGACACAGAAAACTTTGGGTTTCCCACTTGACTTCTTAATTGTTTAACCATATCTTGAACAAGTTCAGGTTTATTTATTAAACATGCTCTGTATCCTTCTGTCATAACCCATCATATTCATGTAGATTTTCCTATCTTTTCAGTAAATTCTTCCAACTTCTTTGAGCTTTACCTCTAAGGGTAACCATAGTTAATGTCTATTCTTTTCACATAAGGACAGACAGCATCAGATAAAAGGTGTGCATCTTAGCAGCAAAATGAACAATCAGCTGAAAATTGCCTTTGTTAATGGTGAATTCACTATCTCTGGCTTTTATAGATCAGACAAAATCAGCAACAGTATATAGTTGTATTTCACTCACTAGAGTTCTGAAAGTCATTTTTGAATATCAAAGTTTTTACCAGGTGCCCAGAATGAAACATTTCCATTGAATCTTTTGTTCTTTCTTGATATTGTGTAATTTCTGTGTAATCACAACTCCTGAATACAGTTATTTTTTTTAATTCCTTGGGACACCACTAGTTCTCTCTCTCTCTCTCTCTCTCTCTCTCTCTCTCTCTCTCTCTCTCTCTCTGTAGCCCTGAAAACTCATTTCTTATAGAATAATAGTATTCCATTATATTCATATACTACAACATGTTCAGCCATTCCCCAAGTGAAGGGATCCCCTCAATTTCCAATTCTTTACTACCCTAAAAAGAGCTTCTAAAAATATTTGTATACATGTGGATCCCTTTCCATTTTTTATGATCTCCTTGGGAAAACTCTTAGCAATGGTATTGCTGGATCAAAAGTTATGCAGTTTTGTAGCGCTTTCAGTAAAGTTCCAAACTACTCTCCAGGGGTAGCTAAGTGGCACAGTGGATAGAGCACCTTCCCTGGAGTCAGGAATACCTGAGTTCAAATCTGGCCTCAGCCACTTAATAATTACCTAGCTGTGTGGCCTTGGGCAAGCCACTTAACCCCATTTGCCTTGAAAAACATTTAAAAAAATAATAATAAAACAAACTACTCTCAGAATGGTTGGGTGAGTTCACATTAATATTCCAGTTTTTTCCACATCTTCTTAAATATTTATCATTTTTCTTTTCTGGTATATTAGCCAGTCTGATAGGTGTGAGTTGTTTTAATTTGCATTTCTCTAATCAAAAGTGATTTAGAACATTTTCAAATAACTATAGTTTTAATTTCTTCATTCAAAAACTGCCTGTTCATATCACTTGACCATTTATCAATTGAAGAATGGCTTGTATTCTTAAATATTTGACTCAGTTCCCTATATAGTTGAGAAATGAGGACTTTATTAGAAACACGGGCTGTAAAAATTGTTTCCCAGATTACTGCTTTCCTTTTAATCTTGATCACATTGTTTTTGTTTGTGTAAACCTTTTAAATGTCTATAATTTGCATTTCATAGTATTTTCTATCTCTCCTTTGATAACAAATTCTTCCTTTCTGCATAGAACTGACAGGTAAACTATTCTGTACTCTTCTAATTTGCTTATGGTACCACTTTTTATGCCTAAATCGACCTTATCTTGATATAGGTATGAGATATTGGACTTTACCGACTTTTTGTCTATTTTGCAATTTTCTCAGCAGTTTTTGTCAAATAGTGAGTTTTTATCCTAAATGCTGGTAGTTTGGATGTTATCAAACAGATTAGTCAATTACTTCAGTGATTTTTAAAAGTTTCATAAATATAAGACCACAGATTTAGAGTCAGGACTTTGGAAACCAATCCCTCATTTCATAAATGAGGAAATTGAGTACAGTTAAGATGGTGGGATGAGAACAACCTTTCCTAGAAGCTCTCTCCAAAATATTCACAAAACTTTAAAATTATTACTCTAAGTAAATTTTCAAGAGGTCTCACAGAAAGATCCAGTGAGGCAATTCTCCTGCTCAAGGTAACCTGGAAGATCATGGGAAGGTTCTATTCCACAGGGTTGGAGGGGGAAGCAGCATAGCCAACCAGAGTGAAGGAGCTCCATTCTGGGCACATCCCGCTGGGTGCCTGGGCACCTGGGTCCCAGGTAGTACTGACTCCCAGCAGCAGCAGAAGCAGTTGCCTGATCTGCAACCCAGAGAGCACCAAGCACAACTTAGAAGATCTATAGGGAAACCTCTGCCAGAGCGAGCATGAAGTCTAGGCCAGTGTGGCCCTCCTCAATGCAGCCCAGCTCCCAGAAAACAGAAGTAAGTCTGTGGAACCCCCAAGCAGGGAGCCACTTGGCAGTGCCACTATACACTGCTTTCAGAGTGCTCAGGCCAGGGGAGGTAAGGGAGTGGGGGGAGACTGTAGAGGCCTCTCCTCTGACCCTGGGACAGAACTCTTGTGCTTTGTCTATATTCAGACCCTGGTCACAGTCTGGGACCAACCATACTGCCATAGAGCAGGGACCCTCCTCACAGCCCCAGGGCAGAGGTATGTGCTTGTGGCCATCCACAGACCACAGAACAGGCAAGAGAGCAGTCAGTGAGGCAAACTACCACTCTCATAAGATCTTGAAGGAACCAAGGTCCTTGCTAGGGTGTCCCAATAATACTCAAAATTTGGGAAGCACCCCCAAACCTGGGCACAGTCTGGGGAAATGAGTAAACAGGAAAAAAAAAAGGAACCTGACCATAGACAATTACTTTGGTCCCTGAAGGACCATCAGAAGATGAGAAAGTCCCAGCTTCTCATCTAAATCCACCAAGAAATACAGAAGTTGGTCTCAGGCTATTTCAGAGCTCAAAAAAGATTTTGAAAATCAAGTAAAGGAGGTAGAGGAAAAATTGGGAAGAGAAATGAAGGAGATGCAGGAAAAACACGAAAACCAAATCAACAGCTTAGTCAAGGAAATCCAAAAAAAAATATGCTAAAGAAAATATAATAAAAACTAGGTTAGGTCAAATGGAAAAAAAACAATTCAAAAAGTTAATGAGGAACAAAATACCTTAAATAGTTGAACTGGCGAGATGTAAAAGGAGATTAAGAAAACTCTCTAAAGAAAACAAATCCTTCAAATGTAGTAAAGGAAGCTCCATTCTGATGACTTTGGTGGGGGCAGCTAGGTGGAGTAGTGGATAAAGCACCAGCCCTGGAGTCAGGAGTACCTGGGTTCAAATCCAGTCTCAGACATTTAATAATTACCTAGCTGTGTGGCCTTGGGCAAGCCACTTAACCCCGTTTGCCTTGCAAAAACCTGAAGAAAAAAAAAGTCTGATGACTTTGCAAGAAATAAAGACACAATAAAACTATCAAAAGAATGAAAACTAGAAGAATCCATGAAATATCTCACTGAAAAAAACAAAAGGTCTGGAAAACAGAACCAGAAGAGACAATTTAAAAATTATTGGTCTACCTGAAAGTCATGGTCAGGAAAAGAGCCTTGACTTCATTTTTAAAGAATTTTACAAGAAAATAGTCTTGATATCCTAGAAGCAGAGAGCAAAATAGAAATTGAGAGAATCCACTGATCTCCTACTGAAAAAGATCCAAAAAAAAGAGAACCTCCAGGAATATTATAGCCAAGTTCCAGAAATCCCAAATCAAAGAGAAAATATTACAAGCAGCCATAACAAAACAATTCAAATATTGTAGAGATGCAGTCAGAATCACACAGGATTAGGAACATCCACAATAAGGATTCATAGGGCTTGGAATATTCTGGAAGCCAAAAGAGCTTGGGAATGCAACCAAGAATCAACTACCCAGAAAAAGTGAACATCCTCTTCCGGGGGGGGCGGGGAGAAGATGGATTTTCAATGAAACAGGGGAATTTCAAATGTTCCTGTTGAAATGGCCAGAGCTGAACAGAAAGTTTGATCTTCAAGTACAGGACAGGTAAAGCATAGAGAGGGTGGATAAGAGGGAAAATTATGAGGGATTTAATGATGTTGAACTGTGTGTATTCCTGCATGGGAAGATGATACTGATAATACTCAAATGAAGCTTCTCATTTAATAGAGCAATTAGAAAGAGCTTATATAGACAAGGCATAGGAGGGAGGCATAATATATTTTTAAAATGAAGTCAATGGGTGAAAAGGAAATATACTAGGAAAAAGGGAAAGGAGAGGTAGAATAGACTAAGATAATTTATTTAAGAGTCAAGAAATAGCTTTTGCAATGGTATGGAAGGGGGAAGGTGAGAGGGATTGAGGGAGCCTTCATTCTCATCAGAAACAGCTTAGAAAGGAAACAATATCTATCTATCTATCTATATACTTAATAGGGCATAGAAATCTAGGAGGAGGAGAGGAAGGGGATAGAGGGAAGGGAGTGGGGAGGTAGGGGATAGAGGAGAGGGTAGATCATGGGAGAGGATTGTCAGAACACATTTTCTTTTTTTACTTTGTGCAAGGTGGTGGGATTGGATGGCCTGTCTGGAACCATGATGCTAGGTGGTTACTGGGTCTCTGGGGTGGGATGTAGGCGCAGGGTCTCCTGGACTCAGGGCCAGTGCTCTACACACTGTGCCACTTGGCTATCCCACAGCACACTTTTGAAGAGGGACAGAGTGAAAGGAGAGAGAAAATATAATAATTGAGAGTGAGGAGAAATGGATGGAGGTAATCACAAGCAGCAACAGAAACCCTTCCATACCATTGCAAAAGCTATTTCTTGACTCTTAAATAAATTATCTTAGTCTATTCTACCTCTCCTTTCCTTTCCTTATGGACTTATGATAAAGAATGTGATCCATCCCAGAGACAGAGCTGATGGTATTGGAATTATTTTTCTATCTTTCACTTTAGTTCTCATGATGTTTTTTATTTTTGTGGGGGGAAGGGAGATTATGTTTACTCTTACAACAAGACTATTTTAGTAATGTGTAAATTGAAAAAAGGAAAAAAAATGAGGAAGCTGAGACCCAGAGATATTAAGTGACTTGCCCAAGGTCACACAGTTGCTAAGTATCTGAGGTAGGATTCAAACAGGCCTTTCAAATTCAAGTTTCATTCCCAGAGCTCTCTCTCTCTACTTATCTCTGTCTCCTGGAACCCCTGGCTTCCTTCAAGTCTCATTTCATTGTAGAAGCCTTTCCTGGTTCTCCTAAAATTAGTGCTTTCCTCCGATATTATCTCCAATTTATCCTCTCTGTATCTTGGCTGTCTATAGTTGATTCCTTGTTATCTTCCTCATTAGACTGTGAGCTTGTTGATAGCAGGGATTCTCTTTTGCCTTTCTTTGAATCCCCAGCACTTAGTAGCAGATGCTTCATAAATGCTTCTTTTTTTTTTTAAAGGGTTTTGCAAGGCGAATGGGGTTAAGTGGCTTGCACAAGGCCACACAGCTAGGGAATTATTAAGTGTCTGAGACCGGATTTGAACCCAGGTACTCCTGACTCCAAGGCAGGTGCTTTATCCACTGCGCCACCTAGCCGCCCCTCATAAATTGCTTCTTGACTTGATTTGCATCTTGTCTTTGTCTCAAGCTTCCTCTCCATGATCTTTGGACATAGATAGCATCACAGGGGCCCAGATTGAGAGATGAGGGCCATACTTACTATATTTTTGTCTTCCTTTCAAAATCTGATGAATCTTTTTTTTTGTGAACTATAAAATGGACCCAATTTCAATCCCTTGTCTGCTCCCCCTTCCAGGCCCACCCCAACAGAGTTTCCCATACTCAGATCATGGTAATCTGGGTGTTACTGTTCAAGAAATTCCAGATATGAGGTCTTACTTCTTCCCAATCCTTGAGAAACTTTCTAACACAATCCATTTCTTCAAAAGTCAAGAAACTGAGAAACAGAGACAGATAGAGGAGCAAGGGTAGAGCAGGAGGAAAAAAAAGAGAGCATATGAAACTGCTTCTGGAGTTAACATACCTGTTGGGGTGGTCCCAATGTTTAGGAAAGACCTTTCACAGAAGTATTTTTCCTTTTATCCACTGACCTGAAAATTTCTTGGTCTGCTGAGATTTCCCAGAACAGCCTACCATTTCTCAGAAACCCTGATTGGCAGAAACTAATGGTTTCTTGTTATCCTCATTAGTCCATGGGATATTTATGTGTTATTGTCTCCCTGCCTCCATTAAATCTGGTTTCATTTTGTTAGTGAGCTGGTTCCTCCCTTCTCTCTTCTCCAGCCAATACTGATGCCTCCTCACACAGTCACAACATAGAAAAATTGGCCATATGAACTAGCTAACAGAGGAAATGGCCACACATTTCCTATAGGGTTAGAGCCAGGTGTCTGGTCCTGGAGTTTCTGAGTTTAGTATGGCTGTGTAGCATGGGCACCAGAGTGGCACATGCCAAGAAGTCAGGGAAAGGGTGAGGGGCAAGTAAAAGAGAAGAAGGAAAATCCAGATCTTCTTGAGGGGCCCAAGGCAAAGAGTGAGGGGTGAGAAGAGAGAGGGCTTACATACTTTAATATTAGTTGAACAGCAGGGCAATCCGGAGTAAAGAGGATTTTCCCCATCAGCAAGGGCTTTACTGCCCTCCAGGCCACTTTAGTTATAGGATTTGCTTCCATGTACTGGATCAATGAATTACAAAAAGATGCTGCCAAGAAAGAGGAAGACGGGGTGGAGGGAACCATATCCACTCTACCCAAAAGTTGAACATCAAGCGTGGTCATGTCACTCAGAACTGAAGGGTTGGAGAAATAAGCTAAGTAACAGGCCAGGTTCATATAACAAGAAGTTCATCATTCCCAATAACCAGATGTCCCAGTACAGCTCCATCAAGGCCTTGACCCTGGAAATGAATGCCAGAACTTGCTCTGCTAGATTTCTTACTTTAGAAGAGAAGAATCAAAAAGATTGATTAGGCCAAGAGACAAGGGTATTATCCCCCAAAGAATAGGAGGTACAGAGCCACACAAGCAAGGGCAGTTCAAGGATACTGGCAGTTTAAGTCATCGTTGACTTTTATTCAGTTCTCTGCTGACTTCTGAGGTTCCATCTATTTTCTGGGCATCTTGTATGGGTCAGGTTGTCTCCCCCATTCATATTAAGCTTCTTGAGGGCAAGGATATTGGAAAGTATTTTTCACCTTTCTTTATAAACCCAGTATTTCTCATAAAGTCTGACCCCCAAGAATCCTTTTAGTCTAAGCTTTGTTTGAAATTCTGGTCTGCCTCCCAATTTACCTTTCCTTTCATTTTTCTCTAGAATTTAACTCTAGTTCAATTCAATCAGGGGCCAACGTCTCTTCTGTTTTCCAGTCAAGTCTTGCTTCAAATTGATATCCTCTCATCAGTGGAAAATAGAGGTCTCTCTTTCCCTTCCCCACCTGCCTCCACAAAGGTGAAGCCATGTGCCCCAAATCACTCAAGGAAGTCAATGTATTAAAGCCAAAACAGGATTCCCAACCACAACCTAGGAGTTTCTAATCAATAGAGTAAATGAGGAATGACTCAGGGACTTGAAAGAAAACTTACTTGTTCTCTTATCATAAGAATAGACAAGGTTTTTTTCCTGGAGGATCTCTGCCTAGGAGGGCTTTGAAACTGTTAACTTCATACCAGTCATAGGAAAACACTCTGGAGCCACCCCCTTCTGGGTAACCACATAGGAGCTCAGAGAGGATCCTCATCAGTTGGCTAAATGATTCCTCCATTCTGCAGGAGGGACCCTGTGACCCACAGCAGGTTCTGGACACTTGGTGGGCACCAAGACCCATAGGGAACAGATGTGAACTCATATCTACTGATTCCAGGTTCTTGGTTCCTTCTCTTGCATCAAGTTGAGCAAGTCCTTTATGCTGCTTCAATAGCAAGTAGAGTCAGTGCTAAAAATGGAGACAAAACCTTGTCTTTGAGCAGGATCTCCATGGTCACATAACTACAAGAAGATAGTTATGGTGGCAAGGAACTTTCATGCAGCAAAAATAATTAAGACTCATGTATCCAAAGGAATCAGGATGACCATAAATGGGGGTAGGTGGCATCCAGTAATGGGTATAAAGAATTTTATTAGACTCCTTCTCTTCTTTCAATTCTTGTTTGTCTTTCCTGGAAATGTGTCTTGGGGGGGGGGGGGGGGGAATGGGATAACTGAGGTGGATGGGGACTCCTAACCTACTCAGTACAGGCAAAAGTTCTTTTATTTATTTGTTTGTTTGCTTGTTTGTTTTTTTATTTTAAGCAGAAAAGAGAGTCATGGGAAGAAAGGTGGATTGCTATAAAGAATTAGTACTTGAGGCGGCTAGGTGGTGCAATGGATAAAGCACAGGCCCTGGAGTCAGGAGTACCTGGCTTCAAATCTGGTCTCAGACACTTCATAATTACCTAGCTGTGTGGCCTTGGGCAAGCCACTTAACCTCACTTGCTTTGCAAAAAAAAGAAGAATTAGTACTGACCAGCCCAGGAGACCTAAAGAAAAGTTCATCCTCAGGCTGGACAGAGTAACATCTAGTCAGATCACTGAAAAACTTTCTCACAATTTTGCCTTGTGGTCTTTTTTGCTATTTATTTTGTTTTTTTGTGGCCTTTTAAAAAAATGAACTGAAGGTAGAAAATCCTAGTTCTCCCAAGAGAAAAAAGATTCTTTTTTTTAAAGAATTTTCAATTAAATTCAGCATAAGATCCAAAGAAAATAGGTTGTTCTCTCTCTTTTTTTAAAATTAATTTTTATTAAAGATATTATTTGAGTTTTACAATTTTCCCCCCAATCTTACTCCCCCCCCCCCACGGAAAGCAATCTATCAGTCTTTACTTTGTTTCCATGTTGTACCTTGATCCAAATTGGGTGTGATGAGAGAGAAATCATATCCTTAAAGAAGAGACGAGAAGTCTAAGAGGTAACAAGATCAGACAATAAGATATCTGTTTTTTCTCCGTTAAAGGGAATAGTCCTTGCACTTTGTTCAAACTCCACAGCTCCTTATCTGGATACAGATGGCACTCTCCTTTGCAGAAAGCCCAAGATTGCTCCAGATTGTTGCACTGATGGAATGAGCAAGTCCTTCAAGGTTGATCATCACCCCCATGTTGCTGTTAGGGTGTACAGTGTTTTTCTGATTCTGCTCATCTCACCTCAGCATCAGTTCATGCAAATCCCTCCAGGCTTCCCTGAAATCCCATCCCTCCTGCTTTCTAATAGGAACAATAGTATTCCATGACATACATATACCACAGTTTGCTAAGCCATTCCCCAATTGAAGGACATTTACTGGATTTCCAATTCTTTGCCACCACAAACAGGGCTGCTATAAATATGTTTGTACAAGTAATGTTTTTACCCTTTTTCTTCATCTCTTCAGGATATAGACCCAGTAGTGGTATTGCTGGGTCAAAGGTTATGTACATTTTTGTTGCCCTTTGGGCATAGTTCCAAATAGCTCTCCAGAAAGGTTGGATGAGTTCACAGCTCCACCAACAGTGTAATAGTGTCCCAGATTTCCCACATCCCTTCCAACAATGATCATTATCATTTCTGGTCATATTGGTCAATCTGAGAGGTGTGAGGTGGTACCTCAGAGAAGCTTTAATTTGCATTTCTCTAATAATTAATGATTTAGAGCATTTTTCATATGGCTATGGATTGCTTTGATCTCCTCATCTGTAAATTGCCTTTGTATATCCTTTGACCATTTGTCAATTGGGGAATGGCTTTTTGTTTTAAAAATATGACTCAGTTCTCTGTATATTTTAGAAATGAGTCCTTTGTCAGGATCATTAGTTGTAAAGATTGTTTCCCAATTTACTACATTTCTTTTGATCTTGGTTACAGTGGTTTTATCTGTGCAAAAGCTTTTTAATTTAATGTAATCGAAATCATCTAATTGGTTTTTGGTGATGTTCTCCAACTCTTCCTTAGTCATAAACTGCTCCCCTTTCCATAGATCTGACAGGTAAACTAGTCCTTGATCTTCTAATTTGCTTATAGTATTTTTTTTTTATTTCTAAGTCCTGTAACCATTTGGATCTTATCTTGGTAAAGGGTGTGAGGTGTTGGTCTAATGTAAGTTTCTTCCATACTAACTTCCAATTATCCCAGCAGTTTTTATCAAAGAGGGAGTTTTTATCCCAATGGCTGGACTCTTTGGGTTTATTGAACAGCAGATTACTATAATCATCTCCTTCTTTTACACCTAGTCTGTTCCACTGGTCCACCACTCTATTTCTTAGACAATACCAAACAATTTTGATGACTGATGCTTTATATATAATTTTAGATCAGGTAGGGCTAAGCCACCTTCTTTTGCATTTTTTTTCATTAAGCTCCTTGCAATTCTTGACTTTTTATTTCTCCATATGAATTTACTTATAATTTTTTCTAACTCATTAAAGTAATTTTTTGGAATTTTGATTGGTAGGGCACTAAACAGTTTAGTTTTGGTAGAATTGTCATTTTTATTATATTAACTCTACCTATCCATGAGCAGTTGATATTTGCCCAGTTATTTAAATCTGATTTAATTTGTGGGAGAAGTGTTTTATAATTGTTTTCAAAAAGATTCTGAGTCTGTCTTGGCAAATAAACTCCCAAGTATTTTATATTGTCTGAGGTTACTTTGAATGGGATTTCCTCTTTCTAGCTCTTCCTGCTGTATCTTGCTAGATATATATAGAAAAGTTGAGGGTTTATGACAGTTTATTTTATAACCTGCAACTTTGCTAAAAATGCTAATTGTTTCCAGTAGTTTTTTGGATGATTTCTTGGGATTCTCTAGGTAGACCATCATGTCATCTGCAAAGAGTGAGAGCTTTGTCTCTTCCTTCCCAATTCTAATTGCTTCAATTTCTTTTTCTTCTCCAATTGCTGATGCTAACATTTCTAATACAATAATGAATAGTAGTGGTGATAATGGGCACCCTTGTTTCACCCCTGATCTTATTGGGAATGCCTGTAGCCTCTCCCCATTGAATATAATGCTTGTTGATGGTTTCAGATAGATACTGCTAATTATTTTAAGCAACAGTCCATTTATTCCTACACTCTCTAGTGTTTTTAATAGGAATGGATGCTGTATTTTGTGGTTGGTTCTCTCTTTCTCCATTCTTCTTCTTGTTCTTCTTGTTCTCTTCATTCTTATTATTCTTCTCCTCCTCCTCTTTCTCCTCTTTCAAGAGAACAACAAGCCCCCATAATCTGAAGAAGAGAGATCTATAGTAGCCAGAAGAAAACCCAGGGCTTATCTCAGAGGCTCTATGATTCCTACTGACTTATTAGCCTTTGGGGACTTGCAAACATATCTCCCAACCTGTCCTAAAAAGCATTTGAGGATTTAAAATCACAATTGGAATTCAGTGGAGTGAGTCTGTAACCAATCTTTCCATAGACATTCAGGGAGGTTTCCTTGTCATCCCCGTCTTTGTCCTCATGTCAACACTTGCCTCTGCAAACTGACAAGTGTCCCAGAGAATCTAAGCAGTGAGTCATGTCTGTGATGATAGTTTGCACTGCACCAAAGTGAAGTTTTTGGGTTGTTTCTATTATGAATTTCATAATGCCTCTGGAAGGGATTATTATGATCATCATTACATTTTGCCCATTTGACCAAAACCAATAAGATGAGCAAGATGGATGGAATTTGGTTTCCCTTGTTCAAGAGATGACCCTGTGATGAAGGAGAACATCAGTCTGCTGCAGTGATGGAGTCCTGGCCATAACAAACAAAAGGAAAGAGAATGATGATCTTATCAAAGTGGCAGATACTCCAAACTGGGACAGGGAGTTAAGAGATGATAGGTTCAAAAAAGATCTTTCTTGGTTCCAGCACAGGGTCAAAGTGAATTACATTACATTTAACAGGGGGAAACAATAAGTTTATACTTGGGTTGAAAAAAAACATCAGCAGTATAAATTTGAGGAGGAAGGGATGGCTTCAAAAGAGTTCTAGTGGACTGCAAACTCAATATGAATTAACAGAGTAATGTGGCCATCAAGATATCAACCGCAACTGAAGATTCATTAAGAGAGGCTTGGGTTCTAGGAATAAATTAGTGATCATCCTATATATTCTGCCCTGAGCAGACCACTTGTGAAGGATCATGTTCCCTTTCAGATGACAAGAAGATTTGGTGGGACTGGATTTAAATCCTTAAAGAGTTGTCACTAGGAAAGATGAACTAAACTGGTTCTGCCTAGTCCCAGAAAGTGTAAATTAGACAAATGACTGGGACATTTCAAAGAAATAAATTGAGACCTGACATAAGGGAGATTTTTCTAAGAGTTTATTGTTGTTTAGTCAAGTCTGAACCCTCATGACCCCAAGAGTTTTCTTGGCAAAGATATTGGCGTGGTTTGATATTTCCTCCTGCAAACGACTACAGAAAACAGAGGTTAAGTGACTTGCCCAGGATCACAAAGTAAGTATCTCATTCCAAATGTGAATTAAGGTCTCCTGACTCCAGACGGGGGCTCTTTCCAGTAAGCCATCTAGCTGCCCCTACCTAACAGTGCTTTCCAGAAGGAAAATAGGATCATAATTAGAGAACTGGAAGAGAGATCAGCAAGCCACCCAGATACACCCCAAGATCCCACCAGCCTTAAATATCATAGGTAGAACATGAACCCAAGAGAATATGTTAAAGTATTTGAAGTCTGTCATATAAAAAAAGGAGTAGGCCTGCACTGCTTACCCACAGAGAAGAAATCATTAGGACCAATGGGTATAAGTGATAGTCAGATTTCAGCTCAACTTACAGAAAAATTTCTCCCAAATTAGAGAAGTTACAAAGTAAAATGGACTACCTCATCCTTATCCTAGAGACTTCCAAGTGGAGAGGTTTGATGACCACTTGTTGGGGATAACATAGATAGAAATGAGCTGGACTAGCATTCTGAGATTCTGCTATATTATGAGTTCATCAGTGGTTGTGGTGCAGCTGGTCTGTGAAATCATAGAACCAAGCATGCCCTGGGCTAAAGTGCTATGTCTTTCTGGATCTTATATGGAAGGGATCCCAATCCTAGGGAAATCAAAGAACTCTGGAGAGGAAGCAATTCTCTCAATCTCTCTCTCTCTCTCTCTCTCTCTCTCTCTCTCTCTCTCTTTCTCTCTCTCTCTCTTTTTCAGTTTTTGTGAAGCAATGGGGTTGAATGACCAAGGATACACAACTAGTAAATATCAAATGTCTGAGGCTGGATTTGAACTCAGGTCCTCCTGACTCCAGGACTAGGGCTCTTTCTACTGAGCCACCTCGCTGCCCCAGGAGCAATTTTCTATAATGGTTGAAAAAGAAGTCATCAAGTTTGTCAAAGAAGGGATAAACCTGTCCAGGTCATAAATAGAGCAGGTCAAAATTTCAGAACCCAATTGGATCATGAATAACTTCTGAATAGCTAGGCTAGGTGAGAGAAAATACTGATCTTCAAAAAAGAAAAAAATTGAACTGAAGGACTGTAGATAAATTAGTAACCTGGAATAATAGCTTATTAACCAACTAGAGAAGCTTAGATTCAGATCTTAGGTTCACTGCTCACTTCTACCAGACTTGAAAGCCACAGAGTTCTGGTGGCCTTGCTCCATGGGTAAAATGAAAGAGAATCAGAAAATTAAAGAGAGATAAAAAGATTTTGACACTATTAAATGTAGCCATCAATTGTTATATTACAAAATGGAAGACCGGGGATGTCAGCTGGAAGGGATCAATTGCCTAGTGGACTAAGTGTGAGAAAATCTGGAAAAGTCTTAACAGTTTCTGTGGCCTGTGTTATAATTACCATCATGAGACCACTTACATCTTATACTCTTGGAGACATATTAGATGAAGTACTTCCCCAGGATTTCAGAACAATATCTTGAGAACTGCTCTCTAAGAGTGTGGAAAGTCAAAAATGATAAGAAGGGAGAAAAAATTCAGTTGTACATGTGTACACATATACACATAAACACAAACATCACATGGTCATCCATTCTCCTGGGTCCATTAAAAAACCCTCAAATATTTATTCCCTGATTTCTGATGACAGAACCTACCTAGTTCTGTTAGATTGTTTCCAGAAGCTCCCCCCCCCGCCTTTTTAAATATGATTGAGAAAATCAAAGGATATTATTCTAGGTCACCCCACTGAGCAAGTCAATCATAAATAGTTTCATGATAATATTCAATACACTAAAATAACCCAGTTTAGAGGCACTGAGCAAGCCTCCTGGAGAAAGACAAACATAGAGCAGCTGTGGGAGTAAGAGGGAGAATGTGAGTGGAGTGTTGCCAGCATGGTCACCTCAGTGTCTCTCCCCACCCTCCCAGACTTCCCTGCAGATTGTTCCCATCTTTTCTTCCATTGTGCTCTTTGCATTAGGGTCAACTCCTCTTCCCCTGTTCAACACTGGCTCTCTTTAGTCCTGGGAGTTCTCCAGTTACACGATCTGCCTGAACTGCTGCCAGTCAGATTATCAAGGGGAAGAAGCTCTCCTCCAGATTTTCCAAATGCCAGCAGTGTGACTTTGGCACTCATGACCAGTGCAAGCATTCTCCACTTCAGGGGATCCCTGAGCTGCCCGACCTGGCTCCAGGAACCTCCAAGTATTTGAGAAAGTCTAAATGGCAAACTCAACTGCCAAACAGCCTTCATAACATCATGACTGTGACTAAGGTCCTGCCATGTGATGACCTCCTAGGAGATTTGATGAAAGCCAAACTCCAATCTTGGAGGGGCTGAGACATACAAAAAACAACAGAACCTTTTGTAATGTATTTTGGACTGCTCATATTTATAGGTTTTAAAAATATTTAGTGGCATTCCTTGCTTTTACATTATCCATATTTCCTTTCCCTTCTCCCTTGCATACAGTCATCCCACATAAGGGGAAAAAAAGAAGGGAAAACCCCCCACAGTAACCAACATATCATAAAGGCCTAGTATTGTAGAGAGTTTTCCATGCTCATGGATCCCTACCTAAGCAAAAAATTGTGGAGGTAGGGGATTTGGTGTAGGGGTACAATGGATAGAGCATCAAGTCTGGTATCAGGAAGACCAGAGTTCAAATCTGTCATCAGACACTTACTGTGTGACCCTGGGCAAGTCACTTTCCCTTGTTTGCTTCAGTTTTCTCACTTTTTCATCAGTCAGACATGACTGAAACTATTGAGCAGCAATAGAATAAAAAAAGGTTTTTTTAATCTTTCATTCAGTGATATAGAAAGATTATGAAAAGCACTTTCTTTAGGTGTTGGGGAAAAGACCTGGGATTTTTTCCCATATAAGTCTACTTTATTAGGCTGTTCCAGTTTCTGTTTCCTTGACCTTGAAGGATCTCCCTTCCATATACTTTGCAAATAGCTCCAACTTGTATCAGAAAAGTAGAAAAAAAATGCCCTTGAATCTTCTTACTATATGGGAGAGAAGGCTGGAACAGATAAACAGTGTCACCACTAAATTCTTGGTACTTATTTACATGCTTGCCTTAAGGGTGAAGATATATATATATATATATATAATTCTCTAAGAAAAGGATGCCCAGAGAGACAAATCTGGTTTCAAGATAAAACTTATTTTCATCTCCTCTCTCAAAGGAAATCTTAGGTAAGAGAGCAGATTTGGCCCGAGGATGCTTAATTTCTCTGAAAAAAAGACTGAAAATCAATTTCATAAATACCATAAGAGTTTCAGTTGTTTAACAGTTGTTTGATTCTTAGAGACCCCATATGCAGTTTTCTTGGCCAAGATACTGAAGTAGTTTGCCATTTCCTTCTCCAACTCATTTTACAGATGAGGAAACCAAGTAAACAGAGTTAAGTGACTTGGTCAAACAGGAAGATTTGAACTCAGGAGGATGTCTTCCCAACTGAAGGCCTGTTGCTCTCTCTACAGACCCACCAACTGCCCTAGATCTCCCTTAGCCTCTGAACCAAGGTCCAGCACTCTTATTAATATACACTTCACTGTCAGAGAGTATATTTTAATATGCTTTTCCATAAATCTCACTCAAGAAACAAACCTATAAGTAAAGCAATTAGGTTAAAACATACAAAAAATTCACAAGCTATGTCTATGAGAGTGTTTGGAGCTTTTAGAGCTGAATTTCTGAATCAAACATATTTAGATTCTAAGGAATGGCATTCTGAAGTCAAACAGCCCATTATTGTGAGGGAAGAAATCTCTTTTTTGCAGATGGAAGAATTCAAAAGTAACGGGATTAAGCTAATTTTTTAAAAAAGATGTAATTCTCTGACTCTTCCCTCCCACCCCTCGCCCTCAAAAAGAGAAATCTGGATGAAGAATTTTCCACTATTTGTATGTGTGGACAACAACATTTATTCCCTGTTCCGGGGAAGCCAGCTTGATCCAGCAGGGAAATGTGTTGCTGGGCAACCAGGAGAACTGGGGATCTGAGGAATGTTTGTTAGAACTTGACAGCAGTTAAGAGTCGGATAAAAAAGAGAGGAAACTGGCTGCAGTGGTGAGGGGGCAACAAACAGGGACAATCTGAGGACTGGGAAATGCGTCATGAGTAGAGAATTTAGACTAAGTCATTTCACTCTGGGGCAACAACAACAAAAAGGCCAATCTGTAGTTCCAGGAGAGGCCACAGAGACAAGCTGTTTCCCAAAGGCTTGGGGGAACAGAGTCCCTTTGACTGACCAGGGTGGGCATGTGAACGGACTGGCCACATGATGCTCTCAGACTCTAGTGAAAATGGGCAAAGGAGCCTTTGACTCTTTGTGATATGTGTGGCTTGTGGGAATCAGCCTGGGGCTCCGATTATGGATGCTTGTCAGGAGGTCACTGGATCATATGAGAGCTAGAAGGACTTTGGAGATCATTTTAGGAGAGTCTCTTTCTTTTACAGTTGAGGAAACTGAGACCTAGGAAGACTTATCCAGTCATCCAGACTGCTCAATCATAGAGTTAATATTCAAAGCCAGGTCCTTTTCTGAATGTTCTTTTTGCTGTATCCCATTCCATTCCTCCTAATCTCAGTCTTGGGAGCTAGCAAGGATAGGAGGGCTTCAGGCAAAAGTTGGACTACCACTTGCTGAACATATTAAAGGAAGTTCTACAGGTATGAGCTGGATTAGATGGCTTCAGAGGTTTCTTCAAGTATGAGAGGCTCTCAGGAAGAATCTGTCTTCTTTTAAAGCTCCCCTCAAAAGTCAACTCCTGCTTGCATAATTACATATGTATACATGTGTATGTAGATATCTACTTATAGTTATATGTGTTCACAAATACGTACATGTGTATACTTATTTCAACTGTGTGCATTTGCATACATGCAAATATACATGAAAGGCAAGTAGATAGTTTATTAGAAAGAATGCTCAACTTGGAGTCAAGAAGACCTTAGTTCAATCCTATTTAAGGCATTTGCCCAGAGTCACTAGTAAATGCTTGAGGCCAGATGTGAAGTCAGGTCCTCCTGCCTCCAGAGCCAGGGCTGTATCCCGGACTCTATCCCTTGCACCACCTTGATAACCAGAAACTAAGAATTCCAAGAGGTCAAAGTGGAGGAGGGAGAGCATTCCCAGCAGAGAGGAGACAGCCCATGCAAAGTCACAAGGAAAGCAAAGGGATATTGAATTGACAAGGACCTGCAAGTCCTCCACTTTAATGTGAAGGGGAATAAAGCCTCAGGAGCTGATGTTATGCTGGGGGATGCCACATGCAAACCAAATAGTTTTTAAAAAGGTAAATAAAAGATAAATTGAAGAGAGGGAGACTCAACAGGATCTTGATTTTTGGAAACTCTTGGCTGAACTGAGTCATCTTCTCTCAAATGATCTTTCCTCCCTCATTTCTTTTTTGTTTTTTAGATTTTTCAAGGCAATGGGGTTAAGTGGCTTGCCCAAGGTCACACGGCTAGGTAATTATTAAGTGTCTGAGGTCAGATTTGAACCCAGGTACTCCTGACTCCAAGGCTGGTGCTCTGTTCACTTCACCACCTAGCCACCCCCCTCCCTCATTTCTAGACCAGAGGTGACTTGACAGAAAGGGACAAAGAAAGTGGGGGGGGGGGGAAGAGGAATGTTTGAATTCTTCTGTTACCCCCAAGATGCCAGAAGCCTCGTTTGGAGCTATGTAACCTCCTTAAGCCTGTAGCTGTGGTAAATGGTAAGAGGCTTATAATGGGGAGAAGCTAAAAGATGACAAAGTCAAAACTATATGGAACCCCATTTCTAAATGCTGATGATTTGGGGCTTTTCCACTGGACTTTAGCTCTCCTTCTGCCCTTGATGACAGCATTCCCTTCATAAGACTTCAAATGGCTAGTTGAAATTTAACCAGCTCCAGTGACCTCTCAGAGGGCAGAGACTAGCTCCCAGTGGATAATCCACAAGTTTTCTTTGGGGTGAGCAGAAGGTCCAAGTTTTTTTCTTTTGGGGGGAGGGGGGATTTACTGCTGCTGCTGAGCATTTAAAGAGGCAGCCCTTTAGGGGTTCTCCTTAGAGAACAATATAGAGCCTTCCCAGGAGTCAGCGAAGGAGGGCAGAAATTATGTCAGATAAGTCCTAAACTGGAACCATGGAGTGGTTTAGGGAAAGGAATGGAGGCCGACCCATACTCCAGGAGAAGCCTTCTGCAGAGAGAGCCTCTGAGCTGGCCCTCTGCGGAGGCCAGATTCCCTCTACCAGCTCCTAGTGACTGGGGGAGGGGAGGGGAAATGCAGGTTTCCCAGCAGTGTGGCAGGGCTTGGCACCGACCTCGGTTCCTCTGCCGAATTTCCACAAATAAACATTTGACGCCAAAGGGACAGATTTGCTTCTCAGCAAGATTTCAAAGCTGTTCAGCCATAGGCCAAGAGAAAACAGGATGAATAGTCAGAAGGGGGAGGAGGGAGGAGGAAAGGAAGGAGCCAGGGAGTGAAGAAGAAGAGGAGGGGGGGAAAGGAGGAGAAGGAGGAGGAACAGACCCTGGGCCAAATCAGATGGCAATCATCCCAAACCCCTCACCCTAACCTAAAGCAAAATGACTTCTGGGGGGAAAAACCCTACAGCTTAGTGAGTTGTGGCAAGAAGCACTTTTCTTACCCAACTCTGAAGTTACTGTTTTCAACTACAAGTGAAAGTCCTCAAAAAGACTTCACTGACCTTCTCCCTAATTTAGAGGAAAAGAGACAGAGCAGTAGCCTGGGAGCCAGGATACCTGGATTCAAATCCTGCCTCAGTCACTTAGTAGGTGTGTGACCCTGAACAAGCCACTTTGTAGCACTAGAGCTACAAGGACAAAATGAAAACAGGAATGAGGAAAAGAAAAGGACTTTGGGGAATAGGATGCAAACAAGTGGGGAATCCCAGTGGCCTTTGCAGGTAAAGTGAGAAAAAATTCAAATTCTGCCTCAGATTCCGACTAGCTATGTGACTCTGGGCAAGTCATTTGACCTTTCTCCCAGTTTTCTGATAATGTAAAATGGGGGCCGGCTAGGTGGTGTAGTGGATAGAGCACCGGTCTTGGAGTCAGCAGTACCTGGGTTCAAATCCGACCTCAGACACTTAATAATTACCTAGCTGTGTGGCCTTGGGCAAGCCACTTAACCCCACTGCCTTGAAAAATCTAAAAAAAAATAAATTAAAATAAATAAATAAATAAATAAAAATAATGTAAAATGGAGATAATCCTATAAAAAATCCTATATATACTGTAGCCAATATTATAACAATAAGAATGAGAATAATAATGATAATAATAATCTATGCTAAGCCAAGCCAGAAGGGACAAGAAATCCTTAGACACAAATCCAATCCGTTCACTTTACACTTCTTTCTGGAGTCTGCCCAGAGAAGCTCACATTCCCTCAGGGGAACAAGTCAAGATGTGCCTCATTTCCCCAACTAAAAAGGAAGAAGTTGGGCAAGATGACCCTCAAGTTCCCTTCTGCCTTCAAGTCTATGATCTCATGACTACTTAACTAGGGTCTTGAGGGTCTCCGGGAGAAGATTTTAAAGGTAATCTCACAGATATTGAGGGAAAGGGTCATTCCGGGAGAAAGCAAAGCCGGTTTCAGTGGGTCCCAGCCCCAGGTTTCCCCATTCCTGTTGTCCTAGGAAGTTCTCTTATTTTCTGGGCCTCAGAGGTGGGCTGGGTGCTCTGGCTGGCAGGTGTTCTCTGTGGTTTAATAAGATTTCCTTTTTTTAAATTTTTTTTGAGAATAAATGCTAACTTGGCATTTCACAAAATCTATTTTTGTATCTGTGTGTGAGAAAT
Organism: Macrotis lagotis; assembly: GCF_037893015.1. Lineage (NCBI taxonomy): Eukaryota > Metazoa > Chordata > Mammalia > Peramelemorphia > Peramelidae > Macrotis > Macrotis lagotis. The sequence continues at coordinate 193,499,421 of NC_133662.1, forward strand.
CGCATATGTAAACAGAAGATAGCATTGGAGGCTTCCTAAGCTCCAGTGGCTCAGTGCTCGGGTAAACATGGCAGCCTGCCAGCCAGCTGCAATAACAGTGTGGTTCCAGAAAGAGGTTCCATTCCCCTGATGGCAGCACCCAGCCGGGTCCCCAAGGCCAGACCTAGGTCCCCTCTCCCCTGCTGACCACCCCCTGCAGGCTCTGGCTGCTGCCCCATCTGGCCGGTCTTTTCTCTCCCCTGCCTTTGTTTGGGGTTTGTGTGTTTGTGTACTTGGTTGGTCCCCGTTTGTGGCTCAGAACCAACAAATGGAAAGACTCATTTTGGAGGCAGCAGGAGCTTTTACAAAGGCTAGTTTGGAAAGCTGGTTTGTACAATCCATGAGCCAAGAAAAGTGAGGAGGACAAGAAGCAATATCAATAACATCAATAGTCCTAATAATCAGTATTGCTGCTGCTACTGTGGCTCCAGCTGGAATTTATATAGGATCTTCAGGTGTCCAAAGCTCACTATGGTGCTATCACACTCACAACAACCCTGGGAGGCGAGTACCATTACTGTCTTCATGTTACAGGTGGAAGAACTGAGGCAGAGAAAGGGTAGAGGGGATTCAGATGGGTTCCAAGCTAGGGGGAAAACCCAGGTCTTTCTGACTCCAAGTCCAATTGGAAAGAAAAGCTGCCTCCCACAGACCCCTTTTCCATCTGGAGCCAAGGGAAAACCCCTTCTCTGCACCCAGAGAGGGAAACAATCCTTTGGAGGAGTCGGTCCTGCTCAGCCCACATCTCAGATTCTTCTGGACCCAAATGTGGTAAAACAGAACCTCGCTGAGGGGCCCCCTGATTTGCATGATACTGGTTCATGGTGGGGGCTTCAAACAGCCTGGCTGAAATGAGCTGATCCCTTCTAACTGAGAGGGAAGAGCTGGAGCCACAGGGCTGTCCTGAACCTCAAAGCAGAGCTTTGATTAAGGCGACTGGGTGGGAACTCACTAGACCTAAGATGAAACAGCCCCTGCCCTCAGGACTCATAGTCTACTGGATGCTTTTTAAGAAAGGTGATCTTGGTTCTGAAGGCAGGATAGGAGAAAATGTCTGGGAACTTAAAGGGACAGAGGTCTCTTACTAAAAGGCATGTAAGCTTCTCCAGGAAAGATTCCATCATAATCAATCCGCTATCTCCTGGGGTCCGGGCCCTGGGCTGGGACATAATCCCTCCCTCAAGGAATTAACATTCTTAAAACAGAACAAATAGTAGAACTAGAAGAAATATAGCAATATGTGACTGGGAGGTCAGACAGGACCTACTTCAGAGCCAGAGGGCTGAAACTCTGGATGTTTCGAGACAATTGCCATCTCCTGACACCCGTCCCACAGCAGCCCCAATCAGTGCACTCTGGACTCTGCCGGGGTGAGACCACCTCCCAGCCCCATTACTTTGGTTCAGGGCTTTGATCTTGGGGAGCAGCACCATGTCCTAGAGGCCAAAGCAGAGGCAGCAGCAGACCTTTGCCTCCCCTTCCCCATCCCTGTCTACACATTCCCCAACAAGAAGCAAGAGTAACCCCCAGAGAGACACTGAAGAAAGAGCCCAGGTGGCACCAGATCAAATTCTTGCAAAGAGAAGAACTCTCAGTGAGGCTTAACTGTGGGAATAAAACTGATTAGACTCGTTTCATACTTGTCCTCTGGGTGCCTTTCTGACTTTCTCCCACCCTTGCCTGGGATGACCCCTTAGACCAATCCTTAGGAATCTGAGGTGGAGGTAGAACTGAAGAACTGGGAGCACAGTTGCCCCCACTGAGGGACAGCCTCCAAGAAATGAACTCAGGGAAAATAGGAAGGGTGGGACAAGGAGAGGGATCCATGAAGGGCTTAGGCCCTTTGGCCTCAGGAGGCCTCCCAGCACCCACCATACTAGAAGAATGTCAACTTCAACACCAAAGGTTTGAATTCAGGTCTTCTTGGTTCCAAGGGTAGCTTCACTGCAAAGCATTCCTTCCTATAAATTCAAAATGCTACATGAATGTGGATATGGTTATTATAATGATCATTATTTTTATTATTGACCAAGGCAACATGGCCCAATGGAAGGCAGTTGGCCTTGGACCAGGAAGACCTAAGTTCAGGTTGTTCCTGGGTCATATATTCTGTGACCTTGGGTCATTAACCTCTAGAAAACTTCTAAGATTACAAAATACAGGCAAGTTACTGATTTGTACCATGGAGAGGACATTTTAAAATAAGAATTCTTTATGCAGATAAAAATCAAAGGTCTGGAAATAAACAAACAAAAATCTATATAATATTATTCATATAATCATAGATTTCTCAGAGATCATCTAGTCCAACCACCTTAATTTACACAGGGCAAAACTGAAGTCTAGAGAAATTAAGGGAAGGAAAAGGCTGGCCAGATGGATCCCAAAGCCATACAGGAGTCTGGATCTGAATCCATATCCCAGACACTGAATCTAGTATTTTTCCTTTGCACTCTAGAGATTCAAAGTTTCCTTATTCAAAGGTACAACCACTCATGTTACTATGGCTTTCTAAAGAAGGTAGCTAAAGAATAAATATGATAAATGACTTCTTAAGGCTTACCCTTGCCCCATAAGCCCATGATTCTATGTGGACTCACCATCTTGGAGAAGCCATGCCATGAGTGTTCGTTCATTCAGGAGCCATCAACAACCTGGCACCATGCCCCACATCCCTGGGGATGACTGCTCCCATGGAGCAGTAGCCAAGTCATTCACTTCCCAGCCGAAAGAGCTTCAAGAATCCACATTAGAATACAGGGCAACTTCCACCCACTGCAAACTGCCTTGGGACAGGGGGCACATGGCTCTTTGGACAGCTTGGACCCCTCATCGCTGGCAGAAGATGGTGAACTGGTTTAGCAGGGCTTTGCTGCAGGTGATGTCTTTCAGGATCATGTCTGGGACACCATAGGTAAACTGTCGAATATAGAAGAATAATCCCCTTTAGGATTCAAAGGTTTCTCAGAGCCCAAATGAGAAACCTCTATGCTCTTGAAGCAAGGAATAGGAACCAAGCTGAGCCTTGGGGTTACCTTAGCACAGCATCTGAGACAGCACTTTGTGGGACCAGGTCTCCTTATCTGAGGAACCAAGTTCCAAACTCTTGAATGACTTTCTGAAACTCAGGTCAGATATTCCCATCTGCTTAGCCACTCAGGTATTTCATAGTTTGTCCAGGGTCACATACCATAAAGACCCCTTGCCTCCAGTCAGAGTCTCTCCCAGACTTTACCTAGGAAACCTGCCCATCCAGGACAAGCTGTCAAAAATTAGAATCATACTGGCCAAAAATGGGAAACCAGGTCACTTTGAAATGAGGTCACAAGGCCCCAACAGTATTTTTGTGAGTCTGAGCTACTTACTAGCCCATGGGCCTGGGACTAGGTTTGTTTTTTCCTCTTATGTTCTTATCTTCAGATGATCTTCCAGCTGGGAGAGTAGATAGAGAAGCCCCTTAAATTGGACCTTAGGAGTGGAATCTAATAATGAGTATTAAGGGATCAAAGCCTGATATTAGATGATGATGATGAAAATCAGACTGAGAAGGTCAGGGGGACAACAGAGCTAGAGTCAGAATAAGATACATACTTAGAAATCTCAAGAATAAGAAAGAAATGACTGAAGAAAGGAATAAAGAAAGACAGGAGGTGGGGCAGCTAGGTGGTACAGTGGATAAAGCACCGGCCCTGGAGTCAGGAGTACCTGGGTTCAAATCCAGTCTCAGACACTTAATAATTACCTAGCTATGTGGCCTTGGGCAAGCCACTTAACCCCATTTGCCTTGCAAAAAAACCTAAAAAAAAAATGAAATAAAAAATAAAAATAAAATAAAATAAGAAAGAGGGCCTGAGATAGAAATTGAGATAGAACAAGATGGACCAGGGACATATGCACATATGGGTGAGTATGATGAGGGTGCAGAAGAAGAAATCCTAGTTTGGAGCAACATGTGAGCTTTCATTTGTGCTTAGAACTCCCAGTGTGGACATTCCTTCCACAAGGGCAGATCAAGAACTCCCGTATAACTTGGAGTCTCAGAGCTGCCTTTGGGCACTAAGAGGTTAAGTGATTTTCCCAGGACCACACAGCTAGTCTGTGCCCAAGACTGGACTTGAACAGGGTCCTTCTGACCCCAAAGCTGGCCCCCTCTCCACCACTAAGCTGCCTCACATGTTGTGCCCCACCCCTCCCCACCTCCCCACCCCCCAGTGAGGGACAGAGGTGAATAGAGCCCTTGTATGTGGCTGTTGACCATAAGCTTTCCTTAAGCTCCTGGGCTTATTTGTCAGGTGAGCTGGAGCCCCGGGGTATTGGGAACCGAACTGCTTGTTCTTGCCACATGGACGGTTTTCAGGCCCCAAAGCTCGCAGGGACTGGGGCTCCAAATAGATCTCATCTTGTCAGAGGGGAATTAGAAAGAAATTTCCCCTAAATTCCTCTGGTTATCTCTAACTGCCTTTTATTACCAACTGGAAACCAGCTCCCACATTTCCAGGATTTCGGTTTTATGAGCCATAGAGACAGCAAGGAGGAAAATGAGTAATTGGTGCTGACACATTCCTCCCTCCTCCCCCCACCCCAATGCAACAGGGGAGGAGGGGTTAGGCCTGATTCTGAACCTCCCATTGAGCAAGGCTACATTCCAGGACAGGGCCAGTCCCAAAAGGACAGCCCATTCGGGGCAGCAGCCAACAGGTGCCCTGGACTGACAGGCTACCTCAAGCATGGGCTGACCTCTAGGTCTCTTTGTCCTGTTTCTATGATCACCCGACCAGAGTTTAGCTCATCGGATCATGCATCTAGAGGTAGAAAGCAATGCAGAGTCCTATCCCCTTATTTTTCAGATCAGGAAAGAGGAGGGAAGGCTTGGAATAATGGACAGAGTGCTGAATTTAGAATGAGGAAGAACTGATTGAAAAGGGCTAAAATACCTTCCTGGAAACTTATTCCCTATGTGACTCTGGCCAAGTTGCTTCAGCTCAATCTGTTTCCTCATCTATAAATTGAGGGAGTTAAGAGGGTCTCTGAGGACTCTACCAGTCTGCCCTTAAGCCCGCAGTCCCATGAAACTGAGGCCCAGGTAGAGGTTCATCCTAGATTATGTAAGTAGCAAATGTCAGGATGCAGGCCTACTGAGTCTTAAGCCAGCACTCTTACCATCAAGCCAATCTCGATGTTCTAACCACTTCTGAGGAGGCAACCGGAGGAATCGGTTAGGAAGTTTCTAGTCATAGTCATCAGAAATGAAGAAGGTGAATAGGACTATTAGACTATTAGTACTAGAACTCATTTTTTTTCCCTTTTATATTCTAATTCCTCAGATGATCTTCCAGTTGAGAGAGTAGATACAGGAGCCCCTTAAATAGGACCTTGGGAGTAGAGTCTAATAACAAGTATTAAGGGATTAAAACCCAACATTTGACGATGATGAAAAATAGACTGAGAGGGTCAGGGAGACAACAGAACTAGAGTCAGAATAAGATACATAAGATTCAGAATAAGATACATAAGATACAGGTGCCAGAATAAGAAAATCTCAAGAATGAGAAAGAAATGACTGAAGAAAGAACTAAAGAAAGAAAGAGGGGCTAAGACAGAAATTAAGATAGAAAGAGGTGGCCCAGGACTCTGGATGCATCGTTTTCTCCATTGTATCTTGTGGCCTCTCCAGTGGTGGATGAAATTCCAGATCGCTGAATTAAATTTGTAGGATCAAAAATATGGAACTGGAGGAATTTTAATTGTCATCAAGTGCAGCTCCTTTTACTGTTAAAGAAACTGAGAGAGAGGAGGACCATATGTAGCCATGTGAGTGTCTGAAGCAGGATTGGAACTCCAGCCTTTTTGATTCCGCGTCCACACCCTATCCGCTCAACCTTTCTTCCTCTCATTCATAATATAAACATCAGAGGTTTATAGCTCATTATATAAATAGCACATACATACATTGCTCGCCTAAGCAATAAGCACAAGGGTAGTTGAGTGTTCCTGACTTCAGGCCCCATGTCCATCCACTGAGATCCTTGGATCCCAATTTATACAAAAAAGAACTCACGTCTTCTAGAGGACTTGAATTCCCTCTTGACTCTTAAGCCTACACAATTCTTGTTTACATTTCTCTATAAGTCTTTCAGAGGAGAGCTGGCCCTTTTTTCCATCTTCTCAGGTGGCAGTCAACCATTTGTCATATTGGTCAAAAGCCCCCATTTTGTTGTTTCCTGTAGGCATATGCTCAGTGAAGACAGGACCACGACCTATTAGCATCATTGGGCTTTTGAGCCTCTCTGCCAAGGAAACCCCAAATAGGATCACAAATAGCCACAACTGAATCAACTAAATAATAACAATAAAAAGGATATATCAGAGCAAAGAAATATCAGAAGGAGCTTTGAGAAAAAGAAAGAAGGATGCTTTATTTCTTATTTAGAGCCAAAATCCTCTTTTTCTTGTCCCCATTGTGTTTTTCTGAATGTTAAACACTAATCCTGACCTTTGAAAAGCAAGAAAGCTAAACCAGGCAAAGTGCCCTCCTTTCTGCTTCTTCCAGATGTTCCCCCTCCTTGGGTTTCTCTCTTGGCACCCTAGTAAGTGAAATCATAGGCATTCTCTTCTCTCCTCCCTCCTCCTCTAACCCCCCCCCCCCAACCCCACAATCATTCATGTAATAGTGATGAGGCTGGGAAAATTCCTACGCCTGTAAGTGAAAGGCAAAGGTATACTCAATTCCCTCACCTGCTCAGGTCAGACTTGGGAGTTCATCAGAAGATAGACCATTGAATCAGACAAGTGCAAGGTGTGCATCAGGAAGTGTGTCAGCATCTCCTCTTCTCTTAGAATGTCCTTGATTCGAATACTTCTTCCTGCATATCAAGGACAAAAAAGATGGGGGCAATTAGACAGGGGAAAATAAGGTCCTTGAAGACATAGCTGGTCTCACTTTGGAGAGAATCCTCAGCATCAGCAGAGAGTAGCTGTCATTGATACCTTAGTGTCATCAAGTTGTAGATCCTTTCCTGAAAGTTAATTTTCAGAAGTTCTAGAAGGAGGGCAATGGGGGAAAGGAACCCCCAAAGGAAAGAATAAGAGATAGAGACTGCAGAAGACCCACTTAACTGGCTCCATCTCCTCTCCTCTTTCAGTTACACATCAGCCAGTTTGGAATGTAGGAAGTGCATAAAAAATGAATAAATATACACTAGCTGATTGATCAATTTAAGACTGTGTAGAATTAGAAGATATTAGCATAATTCATTTAGGAAGCAGGGTGGGAAGAGGGAAAAAAATAATTCATTTACAATTTCCATGCTTCACCCTTCTTGAGGTTCCTGACACTGAAACTGTTCCATCTTTACTGATTGTCTGATCCACTGAAGTAGGTATGAAAACTAGAATGTTACACAAGCAGGAAAACAGTAATGAGAGGCAGTGTATTGGGTACAGTGCTGGACTTAGTTTCAGGAAAATATGGGTTTGAATACCACCTGAGATCCTTATTTGTTGTGTGGCCCTGGGCAAGTCACTTTGCTGTGAATTCCTCATTCATAACATGAAGGAGTTGGACTCTGACTTCTAAGGACCTTGTCTCCTCCAAATGTATAATCCTATGAAAAATACAACTAGCGGCCAGGTATTTTCTGTGTCTAAGAAACAGGTGCTAAAATGCTCATTTGAAAATTTACACAGGAAAAAAAATGACAAATGTTGGAATGGATGTGCTAAAATTGAGACATTAATTCATTGTTGTGAAGATGTATGCTGATTCAACTATTTTGTAAAACAATTTGGAACTATGTCCAAAGGGTTATAAAACCATGCATACCTTTCGTGCATAACATTCCTAGGTATGTATATCTCAAAGAGATTTTTTAAAAAAAGGAAAAGGGATCCGTATGTACAAAAATATTTATAGCAGCTCTTTTAATGGTGGCAAAGATTTGGAAGTTGAGGGGAATGTCCATCAACTAGGGAATGAATAAGCTGTTGCATATGATTGGAATGGAGTACTATTGAGGATAAGACTTGAAAAGCAGGATGGTCTCTGAAAGGCCTGAAAAGACTTACATGAGCTAATACATAGTGAAATGAGTTGTAGGAGGACAACATTGTGCAGTTACCAAAGTACATGATTTAGCTGTTTTCAGCAATACAGTGACCCAACACAATTTCCAAGGAGTTAAGAGAAGGATCCTATCCTTCTCCATAGAAAGACCTGATAAAGTCCGAATGCAAATGGAGTTTTCCTTTATCTCTTGTAGTTTTGTTTGTTTGTTTTTGGTCTGTTTTCTTTCACAAGACAAATGTGAAAATTAAAAAAAAATTCAACTCAGGCTAGGCCTCTCCTCTGGAATTTCTGCCTGGACACTTACACAAAGAGCTATCACTAAAGGAAGAGTGGAATTAAGATAGAAAAGCACTACAGGTATGAAATGTCTTCAAGCTACTTACTGATAGGCACCAGCAAGGTCAACTCTAGGCAAGACAGCAAAATCGGAGAAATTTATTTTCAGGAGCTGTCAATCTCCTCTGTTTTCCCTTCCTTTGGTGGCCACATTGTCACTATTTTCTTCTAGAATCCATCAAAATCTATTCTTAGGAAAGCAGCCAAAGCAATTTCTTTTCTTTTCTTTTTTTTTTTTTTTTAGTTTTTACAAGGCAATGGGGTTAAGTGGCTTGCCCAAGGCCACACAGCTAGGTAATTAAGTGTCTGAAGCTGGATTTGAACTCCTGACTCCAGGGCCAATGCTCTATTCACTGTGCCACCTAGCTGCCCCTAAAGCAATTTCAATATAAAGTATAAATGACCAACCCTTAAAGGATATGTGGTTTTTAATGGTTTTTCACAGATATGAAACTAGAGCAAAGCTACTTGATCTTTGTCTCTGAGCTTAAATTTAAGAGAGTGCCCAATATACTGTTTAGAGACAGGCTTCCCGATCCAGTGTCTTTTAACTTATCCAGCCCCAAACATGTGGTAGCCTCAATTTGGCGGTTGGCTCTAGAGGAACCTTTTCTTGCTTCCAGACCTTTCAAATGACATTCAATATGTAGCATTACTAGTAATTCATGCTACAGATGCTTTTTTTTCACCAAAGCAGACCACAAGTCCTTTTCAACTTATGTGCATTATCATTAAGAAAAAATTCATCATCCTGTTGCTGATTTTGGAAGACCCTCTAGAAATTTAGCTAACCTATACTTGCCCTCAGATAACTGTCATGGTCTACCTGAAGTCTTTACAACTTGGTAATACTAATAATAGCTAAAACTTTAGATAGCTCTTTAAGGTCTGAAGATCATTTTATATACATTATCCCTTTCAATTCTCACAATACCCTCTGTGTAGTAGCTGTTATTATTCTCATTTTATAGTAGAGGAAATTGATTTTAGAAGAATGAATGACTAGCTCAGAATCACAGAGCCAGTAAGTGTAGGGGTGGGATTCAAACAAGCAATCTATCCATCACCATTCCACCTGCTGCTAGTAGGAACCTACAAAGTTCAATTATTACTAGCAGTCTATCACTTCTCTGGAGGAAAGTGAATAGCGTGGTTCATCACTAGTCCTCTGGAATAATGGTTGGTCATTGCTTTCAGAGGTATTTGCCTTTACAGTGTTCTAATGTCCTTATAGATATAAGAGAATGGAATCTCAGAGAAGTGAAATAATCTGCCTTTTACAGACAACTATAGTGAGAGTTAGATTCAGGAGATTCTCCTGAATCCTAACCTGAGACTCCTTCCACTGTTTCATGATAAATACCTACTTACCAAGAAAATGGGATGTTTCTCAGGAATTAGATTTCAAACTGGAAGTCACCCTATGCTTTCTTTTCACCCAATAAAAAGCTGAGGCCAAGAGAGTTTAATGGGCCCATAGCTAGTAGATGTCAGAGCTAGGACTTAAATCCAAGTTAAATGCTGTTAAACTTAGCTTATCTATTGTACCACTCTGGGAGCATGTCACCAATACTGTTTGTCCACAAGATAAATGGTGCTTTCCAAGGGGTTAAGGAAATCTGAGGTAGCCTAGGAATCATTAGAGAAATGGAAAGGAAGTTTCATTTATTGTGGTCTCCAGTCATTTGACCTTTTTTCCACCTCCTAACCTATTCTACTATTTCCTGAAATGCAAAATTTCTTTAAGTCTTAAGTTCACCCTCCCTAGCCAAAATTCATCTTTCCCTTCTCTGAATTCAGGAATTCTGAATCATTCATTCCAACACTGACTCCCTAGTGCCCTATATTATCTTCTAGCTGCTTCATTTGTGTGTTTTTTCCTGGTAATGGACTTGTGTATAGAGTTGCAAGGGACTAGAGGTCACCTATTCTCATCTCCTCATCTTATGGATGCAGAACAGAGGTCCAAGCAAGTTAAGGGACTTATACAAAGTCATACAGGTAGCAAAGAGTCAAAAGTCGAATCTGAATCCAGTTTCTCTGATTCCAAAGGCTGGCTCTTTTTTGACAGTAAGATATTAGTTAAGTATGAGTTGGACTGGATGGTCACTAAAGTCACTTCCAAACCTCAAAAATTCTGTGATTTTATATGTCTTTTCTCTCTCCAGCTAGATAGAAAGTTCCTTGAGGGTGAGGGCCAAAGTTTCAATTTCTCTTTGAGCCCCCATTGAGAAAGTGCTAAAAACACAGTAAATATATGATAGCTTGACTTGAAGACCCAAATTATATCACATAATCTCACCCCCACACCCAGTCTCACTCTAACTTAGTCACCAAATCTGAGTTCTGAGAATAAGAAAAATATGGCTTACATTTATTTTGGTGATAAGGCTTGCAAAGTTCTTTCCTCACAACACTATGAATTATTATCATACTTTTATATTAATTTTCTGCCTCATGGGGAGTAAAATTAAATCTGTAAGATTTTGGAGAATGTTCTAGAAATGAGAATTTCTGGGGTCATAGCTTTTAGAGCTTGAAGGAAACTCAAAAGTATCCTAAAACAGAATTACAGAATGAAGACTGGGGAAAAACAAAACAAAACAAAAAACCTAGCAGCCTCTAGATTAATATACAAACCTGAACAAGAATCTCCATTGTAATATATCTCATCCTTCCCCCAAAATGGTCATCCAACCTCTGGGGCAACCCACTACCTTCCAAAGCAATAAATTCCATGTTTGAGTAGGTGTCATTAATGAGAAGTTTTCCCTGACATTCAGGGAGATGGGCCTCTCTGTACTTCCACCTATTGTTTTTGGCTCTGCCCTCTGGAGACAAACAGAATAAATTTAATCAAGGCGGCTTAACTGAGATCCACAGAGCACTTCCTCTCCCCTTCTCCACGGACTGTAGATAAGCTTTCAGGGGGTCTGTGAACTTGGTTGGGAAAAAAATTGCATCTTTATTTTCACTAACCCCCAACTAAAACTTAGCATTTCCTTCAATTATAGTTTTTTTCAACTACATCTTTAAAAAAAAAAAAGAGGACCATAGGCTTCACCCAGACTACCAAAGGAGATTTGCCATGACACAGAAAAAATAGCCCTCAAAATGCTAGAACACAGCTATTATCTCCCCAGCTTCCCCCCCCCCCCATTCCCATTTCCTCCATTTGATACATTGGTTACCCTTCTCTGGACACTATGGCTTAGCCACGTCCTTCTCAAGCTGTGAGGACCTAGAACTGAACCCAATACTCCAGAATTTGTTCTGACTGGGGCAAGATGCAAAGACTCCCTATTTTCAGAAGCTGTGCTTCTCTTAATGCAAACTGATGCGACTGGGCAAGGAGGAACGGATCCAGGTTAAAGGAGATGGGCAGAATAGGAATTGGGTGGGCCCCTGGAACTCAGCTTTGCTAGGGCCTCCCCCTCTTTTCTAACCACTCAGATGGTTGGGCTGCTGATTTTGACACCTGCTTTCCTTAAGCCCCAGGGAAAAGGGGCAGACTCAGATCCATCAACAGTCATGCATCTGAATAGATGAGGGAAGAGCCCCCTCCCTCTCCCCAAGTTGACAGTCTAGGCTCCCCCACCCACCCGAGAGTATGAAAGAGAGCCGATACCAGACAGAGGTTTAACCAGAGTCCCGAGGGAGAAACTGGGGGGCCTGGGTGGAAACAAAATAAATTTGGTTGAAAATGTCGTTCTTCTTGTTTCCTTCCCTGTGAAGGTCAAGGGGCAAGGGGTGGAGGTGCAGGTGGTGAAATGGGAAGGGAAGGGGAGAGGAAGGTCACTGAGAGCAGAATGCTCTGGGTTGAGAAGGGGATCCTTCCAGACTTAAGTGGGAGATGGGTCTCCTGCGGAAGACTGAGAGACCATAGAGCTAACTTGGTAGGGTGGTGGGGAGGGAATGGGAAGAGGAAGGGGGGGAGTTCATGGTTGTGCACTTGTAGCCTTAATCGTCCCCTGCAGAGAATGCTGTAAGGCAGGTTTGCTATGAAAGCAGAATGTGGCCTGGCTCCCACCAGTCACCGGCTTTCCCAGGGGAAACTGATAAAAAAAAGTCAAAAAGCCTTACTTTCCAAGGACTCACTCACTTCCCCTCAGGTCCCTTAAGTCCAGGGTTCAAGGGTGTCTTTTCCAAAGGTGATGAGCAGCAGGATTTTGTCTTAAGGGGGCAGACAGACACAGATCTGAGCAATGTCCTGACTTGTCTTCTCCCTATCTCCTGGTCCTTGACCCATGAGATTTGGGGGAGACTCATAGAGGAGTGCTAGGAAGCTCCAACTGTTTTAGGTGGGACTCCTCTTTCTGAGGACACCCAAATAAGAAGTGCTAGGGACTGAGGTCATGTAGTCCAATCTCCCATTTTTCAGGTGAAGAAACTGAGGCTTAGGAAGTGAGGTCATACAGATGGTATTAGGCAGTGCTGGAACATGAACCTACATATTCTAATTATAAATTCATTGCTCTTTATTAATTGTTCAGATTTATTAATTTTTCTTTATCCATTGCTCAAATTATTGCTTTTTTTTTTGGCACCATCATGCTTGGAGTAATTTTTTTTATTCTCCAAAGACTGGTAGAAGAAGCTGTCTGTTCTCAACTCAAAATCAATCTTTCTTTGTTTCCCAAGGGTTGAGTTAACAGTCTTTAAAAATTCTCACTTGGACCAAGGTTTGCCCTAGAAAAGAGAAGTTTCACATCCCTCCTTTCTTGGCAGGGATGGAGACTGTAGGTAAAAACATTGCATGTCCTGTCAGACTTAGAACCCAACGTTTTCATTCTTTGAAACAAGACTCCATGTGTAAGGAAAAGAGAGAAGGGACATATTTAGAAAGAAAAATAAAAGATACTGATCATTATTTCTATCCTCATTTAACCAATTTAAAGAATACAAGATACTCTAAAATACATTACTTTGAGCTTCCTGCTTGGTATAGCCTCCATTTGACAGATATTTAGACAATATTGTGCCATCATTATTTTAGTCTTTGTACCTTCAGCACCTGGCTCATACTGAATACTTTGAAAAATGTTTGTTGAAGGGATGGGATGGAAAGGGATGAGATGGGGTGGAATGGAATAGAGTGGAATAGAATGATAATTCGTGGATTCCATCAGCTTGAGATTGAAAGACCAGGTTTTAATCCAGTTGTACTACTACCCTGCAACAAATACTTCCTTCTCTCAGTGCCTGCAATTTTCCTTCCATCAATACGTTGGAGATTCCAGTGCTGGCTGCTCGACAATGTTCATGTCATGAAATGTTCATATTGATGAGAATCCTTCAGACATTTCTGAGTGCTGTAAGTGCTCCATGATACAGAATGGTCAGGAATGTGTTCTGGTTTACCACATTGCCCCCACCCAAGTTCAAACTCAAGATGAACTAAGTCTAAGGCTTCTCCTTGTTAGAATTCTGATTTAGAAAAGGAGAGTGGCACCAAATGCTCAATCCCAACTTAGCACAAATCAGGGTGAGTCCTCCCACCTCATGAGGTGGGATAATGTATTCAGTTCCAAATATGGCCAAGGTGTTTGCTTTCCAGTGCATTTATCAGGAGCTCTTGAAGTTAAAGGAGAAAGGAGAAGCACTAGAGTTAAAGGAGAAAGCCATGTTAATAAAGATTTCCTTTGATGTTAAATATTAGCAACAATAGCTTTTGTTTGAAACAGTCCTTCCCTTATGTGTCCTGGAGACATATTGGAACTAACACCCAGTATCATCATCATCATCATCATTAATATTATTATTTTTCATTCTCATTAGTATTCCTAAAAAACAAACAGTTGTAGAAAGGGATCACAAGTTGAGAACTGGAAGAGAACTCTGGGGATAACTAGTCCAATTCCTTCATTGGAGGCCGCTGGATGGTATGTGGATAGATAGGAATACCTGATCTCAGTCCAGCTTGTATGACGTGGGGCAAGTCACTTAATGTTATCTCTGCCTCAATTTCCTCCTGTGTGACATGGCAGGGGGGGTTTAATAATCCCTACTTTCACAGGATTATTATAAGGATTAAAGGTAAAGAACTTTGCAAACCATGAAGAGTTATTATATAGCTGCCCATTATTATCGTTATTATTATTTTACAGAAGAGGAAGTTGTAGCCAAGCGAATAGACAAAACTTGCCCAAGATCATAGAAGCTGGGTGACAGAGTCAAGATTTGAATCCAAGGACCTCACAATCCAAATTTAATGCTCTTTCTGTACTACTCTGTATATGTGGATTGACCTGAGTTACATGGTCATTAGGAGAGCCAGGACTAGAAATCCAACCCAGGGTCTATTATCACCAAACCCCACTGACCTCATTTCAAGAAAAACTTCAAATATACATGGTGGCACTTTAGCAATCTTGGAAACTGTTAGCATCACTCCATCTGATCCTATTACTAGAACTGAAGGTACCCAGTAGGAACTTGTGGGACAATGCTCTTACAGCTTCTTCTACAAGACCAACTAATACAACTGGCACCACTGTGGCTGCTCCTGAACACCAGAATGCTCTCTGGGTCTCCTTTACTCCCACAAAATCAGTCCAGAAAGATGCCAGGCAGAGCCTGCTGTGTATTTAATAATAACCCATGTCTCTTGTAGTGCTTTGATGTTAAATATTCCCTAAAGAGCAACAATAGCTTTTGTTTGAAACAGCCCATATGTCCTAGAGACATCCTGGCACTAACATTCATCATCATCATCATCATCATCATCATCATCATCAATGTTTTACAAAGTGCAAACCAACCCCAGGGGGTTTCTCCCCATTTAGCAAATGAAGTTAAGTGAGGTGTCCATAGTGACTCAACTAAAGCATATGCTGCCTGGGACTCAAAGTTGAATTTACCAACTTCCTAGTCAGTGATGAGGAAAAGAGCAATAGATTCCCTTTCAACCATGTTGAACACACCCTCTTAGAGATATAAACAATATTTTAGGGACCAAATGTTCAAGACCAGCTCCCATCCTCTCTCCCCATCTCTTCAACCAAAGCATTGCCTAGAAAGGTCTGGAAACAGGCGTTCTTAACCAAGGATGTGTGAATTTGTTTTTTCTTCGTGTTATTATTTAAGGTTTTGATAACTTAACTTCAATGTCATTGATTTCTCTTGTAATTTTACATATAATCAAATGTATATGTATATGTATATATAAAATGTGGATAAATATATTTATATACACATATATATGGAGGGAGGAAACAGGCAATCTGCATTCAAGTGATTTTCCCAGGGTCACACAGCTAGTAAATATTGGAGGCCCTCCTGACTCTAGGATCAGTGTGCTGCCCCAATAATCCTATATATTTCTTTTAAAAATAATTTATTTATTTATTTTTGAATTTTACAATTTTTACCTTAATCTCGCTTCCCTACCCCACCTGCCTCCCACAGAAGGCAGTCTGTTAGTCTTTACATTGTTTCCATGCCATATATTGATCTAAATTCAATGTGTTGAGAGAAATCATATCCTTAGGGAAAATTAATAAAATATAAGAGATAGCAAAATGATATAATAAGATAACAGCAGCTAGGTGGTGCAGTGGATAGAACACCAGTCCTGGAGTCAGGAGTACCTGAGTTCAAATCCAGACTCAGATACTTAATAATTACCTAGCTGTGTGGCCTTGGGCAAGCCACTTAATCCCATTGCCTTGCAAAACCTCAAAAAAAAAAAAATTAGAGGTCATTGATCTTTGTTCAAACTCCACAATTCTTTCTCTGGTTACAGATGGTATTCTCCATTGCAGATACTCCCAAATTGTCGCTGATTTATTGCACTGATGGAATGAGCAAATCCATTAAAATTGATCATCACCCCCCATGTTGCTGTTAATCTTATATATTTCTGATGCATTTAAAAACATTATTCTGAATGGAGACAGGCTTCACCAGACTGCCAAAGAAGTCCATGATACAAAATAAGGTTAAATACTCTTGGTCTAGATGACCTCTAAGGATCCTTCCTGTTGGGAACTGTTGTGTATGGGAGTATTGTGAATTATCTTCACCTGGTGTTCTTGAACACCAGAGTTTTATCTTACTAAGTGCCACGGGAGTGGGAGTGGATTAGAGACTGGAAAAGTATTTAGACACTGGTGTTTTAGTGATTAAATGGAGTACTTGGAGAATTTGTCTTCCTTGTCTCCCACCTCTCCAATGCTCGCCTGGGGAACGTTGAGGGAGTCTAGAAGTGGGACTCTATACCATCCAGCTCTAGTTTCAAATCCTATTGGGTTTTTTGTTGTTCCATCAGTCAGTCATGTTCATCTTTTTATGACTCTGTGGACCATAGAATACTATCCATCTGGAGTGGTTTGCCACTTTCTTCTCCTACCAGCCCTTGATGGCAGAAATGTTAATAAGGTCATAGAGCCAGAGACCTTCTAATTAAAAACTCTCTCAAACTTACAGATGAGAAAACTGAGGCCCAGGGTGATGATGTGATTTGCCTCAGGTAATATTACTATTGAGTGGCAAGGCAGGGATTTGAACCCATGTTCTCTCAATCCAGTTCTAGAGTTTTTGCCTGGCCTGTTCACATCAAGACCTGCTCTGACTCTCTAGTACATTTTGTCCCCACTTTCCATCCCCAATCTCAATAGTGTGGGAGCTGGGGTCTCTTGGTATTTATATGGAACTATTATAGTTTGATAGGATTCCAGGAGATTCTCCCTGGGTGGGGCTCTGGAAACAAGGATTGCTTACATTGCAAAAAAAAAAAATCCCTCAGAGCCATGGCAACAGTCCAGTTGAGGGCATTGCCTTGTTGGGGAAATAGCCTTCAAGATGGAAAACCCAAACAAACAGATAATTAGCTAATAAGACTTAGGTGGACAGAGCCAGGGCTATTTAGTCATAAGAACTGAAAAGTCACCCCACTGGGTCTTGTAAGATATATCGGGTTCTATGAGGGTTAGTTGAAGAGATGAGAGTTTGACTCCATAATTACCCGAAGTATCAAGGGCAGAAATAGAAATAGAAACTCAAAAAAGAACTAAGCAAGGTCTCAAACCAGCTGCCTATCATTCTCAGATCCTCCAAACTCACCTGCTTAGGTTCCAAGGTATGATGATAATGACAATAATGATAATAATAATAATGCAACTGGGAGGGTATAGAATAGAGTACTGGGTCTAGAGGCAGGAAAACCCGAGTTTAAATCCAGTCTCAGACTGCTGGGTGTGTGACTTTGGGAAAATCACTTGATTTCTGTTTGCCTTAGTTTCTTCAACTGTAAAATGAGAATAATAGCAGCCCTATCTCCCAAAGTTATTATAAAGATCAAAGAGATCATAACTGTAAAGTGTTCAGTACAGTGCCTACAAGTAGTCATCTTATAAATGCTAGCTATTATGATGATGATGATGATGATGATTATAACTAACAATAATAGTTATAATGGTTAGTATTCCTTTTTTAATAGTATTTTCTCTTTCCCAACTACATGTAAAAATAATTTTTAACATTCATTTAAAGTTTTTGCATTCAAATTCTCTCCCTCTCCTCCCTTCCTTAAAATGGTAAACAATTAATAAAAGTTAATACATACATAATCATGCAAAACATATTTCCACATTAATTATGAAGTGAAAGATGTGAAAAAACATGAAAAGTAAAGAAAATAAAAAATAGTAGGCTTGATCTGCATAGTATTTTTCATCCTGAGTTTTTTGGAATTGCCTTAGATCACTGTATGACTGAGAGAGCCGAATCCTTTACAGCTACTGTAAAAAAATTATACAATGTTGCTGTAACCGTATATAATGTTCTCTTGCTTACTGCACTTTCCATCAGTTCAGGTAAGTCTTTCTAGGTTTTTCTGAAATTATTCTGCTCATCATTTCTTATCAGAACAATAGTATTCCATTACAATCATTTACTTGTCCAGCCATTCCCCAAGAGATGAGTATCCCACCCAATGTTCAATTCTTTGCTACCAGAAACAGAGCTACTATAACTTTATTTTATTGATGTACTTTTTTCATGATCTTGAATTACAGACTCAGTATTGGTATTACTGGATAAAAGTTTGATTTAGTCTTTGAGCATAACTCCAAATGACTCTCCAGAATGACTGGATCAGTTCACAACTCTTCCAACTATTGGTGTCCCAATTTCCCCCACACCCCTTATAATATTTATCATTTACTTTTTCCATCATATTAACCAATTCTTTAAGAGTGAAACAATACCTTAGAATTGTTTCAATTTGTACTTCTCAGCAGTGATTTAGAACATTCTTATATGGCTATAGATGGCTTTAATTTTTTCATCTGTATATTGTCTGTTCATATCCTTTGATCATTAATCAACTGGGAAATGATTTGTATTCTTAAAATTTGAACTCAGTTCTCTATATATTGGAGAAATAAGGCCTTTATCAGAGATACTTGCTGTGAAAATTTTTCCCCAACTTTTTTCTTTCTTTCTAATCTTGGCTGCATTGGTTCTATTGTACAAAAATTTTTTAATTTAATATAATCAAAACCCATTTTACATTTTGTAATGCTTCCTATCTCTTGGTTGATCCTACCTAAATTCTTCCCTACTCCATAGATCTAATATGCAAATTATTCCTTGCTTTCCTAATTTGCTTATGATAGCACCCTTTATGTTTAAATAATGAACCCATTTTGAACTTGGTATACTATCTAAGGTGTTAGTCTATACCTCATTTCTACCATACTGTTTTCCAGTTTTCCAAGCAGTTTTTGTCAAACAGTAAATTTTTGTTCCCAAAGCTGGGGCCAAAGTAGGGGGTGGCTAGGTGGCACAGTGGATAGAGCACTGGCCCTGGAGTCAGGAGTACCAAAGTTGGGGCCTACTATAATCATTAACTACTGTGTTTTGTGTAGTTAATCTATTCCACTTATCCATCACTTTTTTTAACTACCATCAGATAGTTTTAGCTGGCATTTCTATAATGCTTTAAGGTTTATAAAAGAATTTACAGATATCATATCCACAACCTGGAAAGTAGGTTCTTTTATGCCCATTTTTCAGATGAAAGAAACTGAGTCAGACAGCTGTTAAGTGACATGTCCAGGGACACAGAGCTAATAAGTGTATGAAGTAAAGTCATTTTCCAGACTAGAAATCTGGAGGTTACATTAATAAGATCTACAAGGGGAAGCTAGGTGGCACAGTAGATAGAGCACTGGCCCTGTATTCAGGACTTGAGTTCAAATCCAACCTCAGACACTTAATAATTACCTAGCTGTATGACCTTGGGCAAGTCACTTAACCCTGTTGCCTTGCAAAAAAAACCCGAAAAAAAAAAGAGCTCTACAGAGCAAAACCAAATTATATTGCTCAGGTAACACAAAAGATACTTAAAAATATTCAGAGGAAAGTAATTAATTCCCAGATTAAATATTTCATTTTTAAGCAGTAGTGATAAACTATGTCTGTAGCATATTCCATTTCCCTATTTCCACACAATATAGATCTCAAGCACTTCATAATTTATACCTTCTCAAAAAAGATATCTGTGACTCTGCAGTCTGGTGCTCTTCCCTTCATACCACATTGTCTGGAATAGAAATGTCCACTCCATGTTAAGGCAACTGATAATAGCCCAAGTCATCATCTCTCTTAACCCTGGTGAAGGATAGTTAGCTCACAGTTTAGTAAACTTATGTGAGAGCCTAGAAACAGAACAAGGGACTGATTGAAGAAGCATGGCAAGTGGATAGGGAATGGAACCCGAAGTTGGGGAGACCTGGGTTCAAATTCTACCACAAATTTTTACTAGTTACATAACCTTGGATTAGTTCCCTTTCTGTGTTACAGTTTTCTTATCTCAAAGTAAGGGGGTTTTACTCAATGGCTTCTCAGGTTCCTTTCAGCTTTAAATCTACAATTCTGTAACCCCTACTGGGGAAGCTGGGGGCTTAGGAAGGAACACAAAATAGACCCCATTTATAGTTATCCCCTGGAAAAAAAAATCCCATGCCAGCAGGGGGCATGACATGGACACTTACCTCATCCCCTCCTGTTTTAGGCCACTAATGAGATGAAGGAGGGTGGGGAGCAAGTTTGGCAAGATAGAGAGCAAGATGAAAAAGTGATGAAACAGGAAGTTTGATTCTGGCAACTTCATGAAGGAAATAAGATACCAAGCCCAGATAGCAGAGATAGGACTCCTCTCTTAGATAATTACTTGCTTCTTTGGCTTCCTACCAGGCAAATCAGTCATCTTGCACACAACATTATCATTCTTCAGAAATGTTTTCCTATCCTCTTTGGTCTATGCTCTCCACTCCCCAATACAACCTTCCTCCACCTCACTATACACACAACACTTAGATCCATCCCTTTGAACTACTAAAAAACTCTTAGAGATCATGGAGTCTAGGTTCTTTATTTTATTTTCAAATTAATTTTATCTTTGATGAACACAGATTAGTTTTCCATCTTTCCCCTCCTTCTATCTCACTTACCATTGAAAGAAAAATAACACTGGTAACAAATATGCATAATCTAATAAACCACATTCCTGAACTGGTCATAGCAAACAAACAGAAAAAAAGTGTGTTTCATTCTGCATATTTAGTCATCATCTCTGTTAAAAGATGAGTAGCATGCTTCATTGCTGGTTCTCTGAAATCATGGTTGTAACTGTGTTGATCATTTTGACTTTCAAAGTCGTTTGTATGTACGATGAGGTTGATATTACATGTAGTGTGCTCACGCCATCTTGCATCAGTTCTGGCAAGTCTTCGCAGGCTTTTCTTATTGCACAATGGTATTTCATTACACTCATACATCCTAATTGTTCCACTGAGCTACTTTCCAAGTTCAGGTCTTCTGTATTCAATTTGGTTCCACAAACATTTGTATCTAAAACCTAGGAAGTATTAGAACTGGGTAAAGACAAAAAAGAGAGTGCCTGCCCTCAAGGAGTTTTCCTTCTACAAGTTTAGATGGAGTAAATGGCAGACAAAGGTATTCATAATGTATCCCCCAACTTTTGTTTCCTGAAGCCTCTCTAAAAGTTGGGTCTTGTATTTTCTATATTGACTTGCTCATTGTCTTCTTCCCTTTGAATTGTGGAGATATTAGTCAGAGCTATAGCCAATAATTTTGGTACCAAAAATACACTAAGGGAAAACAGTATCAAAATTTCCTCAATTCAACTTTTAAATACAAATCAATTTTTAAATCCCTATGGGAAGGATTTGTGAACACCATCCTTTGGGAGGGAGAGAAAGATCTGGGACCACTAATCCTCAGAGGCAAAGATCACTGTCCCTTCTCCCAACACATACCTTGAAGTCATAACTGGGGAAGCTGACATCGGGAACTTTCCCATTTTAATAAGTTATTTCCACTCACTATGTGCCCCTGAGGGAGTACAGTACTACAAGCACCCTCTAAATGTTGGTTCCTGTGCCAAAGTCTAGATAGTCTTGCATTAGTTACAACTCTAATGTTCTCCAGACCTGTGTCAAGGTCAGAGTACAGCATCTACTGCTAGATGGCTTCCTCATTAATTTTGATTTTTGTGTGGCTTTTCATTTGTGTTTAACTCTTTCTGAGCCCATTTGGGTTTTTCTTGGCAATGATATTAGAGTAGTTTGCCATTCATTCTCCAGCTCATTTTACAGGGGAGGAAATTCATGCAGAGTCAAATGACTTACCCACAGTCACACAGCTAGGAAGTGTCAGGTCAGATCTGAACTCCAGAGGAGTCTTCCTGACTATAAGTCACTGTGCCACCTAGCTGCCCCACTTATTCCTGTTCTGCCTCTAATTCTCTCTTTTCAGATGTTTCACTCCCCCCCGTGTCTCCGAACTACGCCTTCTTGGTCACTAGAGGCTCAAAACGTCCTTGTTGAAGCTGACCCAATTGTGTCCACATAAGAGGGACACCTGGATGACCTCTGAGGACTGTCACTACTCTAAGAAATCTATGAATTAGTGTGCTTGTCTGCTGCCTAGAGCATTTCCCCCTAAAAATAGAAAGCTAATCTTTAGAACCGATAAGCAATGACATCTTTGAAAGATTATTTTAATCCAATTTGAGAATGGAGTTTCATTGTTTTGCTCATTAGAAGTATAGAGATTTTTTGGTAGGGAGGAAGTAGGAGTTTTACCCCTCATCCCTAGATAATTCTACAGCTCTGACTACCACATCAGTCTCCTTTTCAGCAGATACACACAAACACAAACACTCCATTGGCCTCCCCTCTCCCCACAGGCACTCCTGCTCAACCTCCAATAGACACAATCCCAGCCTTCTGGAATTCCCAGTGTAATACTGTACTCAGGGATTCCCTAGGGAAAAATTCCTCAGTATAATTATAAACTTATTTTCAGCAGCCCTATTTTCCATCCCTCTTTCGGCCTTTAAACAAGTCTGTTAATGTTAATTAAGTACAACCTAGGCTCAGATTTCTGAGGGGAGATATTTGCCAAACTTTCATTTCTTGGCTCTTTTCTTGACCGATTCTGAAAGGAAGGGGGGGGAGTGAAGGAGAAGGTACTCAAATTTTTCTAAAATCTGGATGACTGTTTTCTTCCCTCCTGCTCTGCCATTGGTTTAGAACCTATTGGCCTTGAAACAATGCCATTAAGCTACTTTATGCACTAGGATAGGCAGTGGAATGGGTGTGCAAAAGAGAGTTGGCCTTTGAGTCAAAAAATCCCTGGGTTCAAGTTTGATCCTTTACATTTACTGTTTGTACGGCCTTGAACGAGCCTTTTCATCTCCCTCTGACTCCGTCTCCCCACTTATAAAATGTTATATCTACCTTGTCATACTTTCTCTCATGCCTAGCTCATAGTAGATACTTAATAAATGCTTGTAAAATAGGTGAATGCCTCCCAAGATCCCTTGTCATGATATGGAAATTGGGATTGGGGGAATGCCACAGTTATGGGGGTTCTCTTGGAAAAGATACATGATATCACCAAGACCAGAAGATTTTCTTTTCTCTTCCCCAAAATCTAATGGGTCAAGGGGTGCCTGTGAAGGATGTGGGTGACTGCAGTTAATGAAGCTGCCATGCAGCAGTAGTGCTGAGGACCTGTCAGAGGGGATTCTTCTTCAGGTACAAGTTGGACTGGCATCTCTGAGGCTGCTTCCCATTTTGAAATTCAGTTGGAGGCAGAGAACTCTATGCTTTTTGGTGTTCTCTGGGAACTACCATCACAATATGTCTATGCTACTCTGCTTTCAAACACTTAATAAGACCAAAAATTGAGGGGAAAGAAATCAGAGACTTCTGCCAGCATTCCCAGGGGTTACAGAAGATTGTTCCTGTTTTCTCCAGACATCTTGCAAGGAAAGCATTTTGAAAGCTTAATAGACCAAAGGCTACATTTCTATCAGATGGAACAACAAAGCAGTATCAAAAAGGATGTCCAGACTCTAGAGAGCCACAATAGCTCAGGTCCTTTACTGATCCTTAATTGATGCAGAAGCTCTCATTTCTCCAGTCACTGAGGCTTACAATCATAGCTATCATGGTCACTGTCTTTCTCTCTCTCACTGTCTCTCTCCCTCTCTCCTTTTTTTACCTTCTCTGTCCCTCTTTCCTTCCCTCCCTCCCACCTCTCTCAAATTTAATCAATTGAAAACCCCACTGATTTTAACTTAGTAAAGTCTCAGATCCATCATATCCCTTTTCTCCTATAACACTGCCACCGTCCTGATCCAGGTCCTCATGACCTCACATCTGGACTCTAACAATGATTCTGATTAGTTTCCCTGCATCCAGTCTCTTCTACTCAACCATCAAAGTGACAATCTTAAACGACAGACCTGACCATGATAATTTCCTATTCAACAAAATCCGATGGCTCTCTATTGCCTCCAGGATCAAATATAGCATTCTCTGATTGGCCTTTCAAATTCTTCACATCCCAGCCCCTTCCTCCTTTTCCAGTCTTATACTTCAACCTAACCCCTAAACCCCTACCATGCACTCTTTGATCCAGCAACACTTGTCTTTTTTGCACTTCCTCACCTAAGACAATTCATCTCCTGATAGTGCATTTTCTTTGGTTCTTCCTCATACCTGGGATTTTCTCCCTCCTGGCTTTCATTCCAACCCCCCCCTCGATGTTAGTGCCTTCACCCTGACATAATCTTCACTTTAGCCTGTATCTCACTTGTTTACACATGGTTGGCTTTGCATGTTGTCTCTCCCGTTAGACTGGGAGCTTCTTGAAAACCAGGCCAGTGTTTACCATCCTTTTATTCCCAACATTTAGCACAGTCCCTTGCATGCAGTTGTGTTTAATAAATGCTTGATGACCTCCAAGAAATGACCTGCATCTCATCCCCCTAACTCCCCAGAGACACTTCCAAAAAGTATTCTGTCAGTAAGGACAATATAAGTCAAGAGCAGGAAGAACAGTCACTGATGCTGACCAAGGAGAAGCTACAAGTGAAGAAGAGAAAGCCTGGGAAGAGCAAAGATTAAATCCTGCTGGTTTTTCTTCAAATGCGATTTGATTTTTTTGCACCTGCAAGTCACAGCAGCTTGTGTTCTAAAAATGGAGGAATTCTGCTGGCAATTGCTTTTTGGTCATTCCTATCACCACCACCACCACCAACATTTTCATTGCTTGTAGTGAAGAGAGAGAACTGGTCTTGGAATCACAAATACCTGGAAGCTGTTACAATGGTTCAGGCAAGAGGGCTTGCATTAGATCAGTAGCCATATACAAGAATGTTATTGTTCAGTTGTGTCTGACTCCTTGTGACTCGATTTGGGGTTTTCTTGGCAAAGATACTGAAGTCATTGGTCATTTCCTTAACCAGCTCATTTACAGAGGAGGAAACTGAGGCAAATAGCATTAAGTGATTGCCCAGGGTCACACAGCTATTAAGTGTCTGAGGCCAGATTTGAACTTAGGAAGAGTTTTCCTGACTCTTGGCACTCCCTACACTGTGCCACCTCGTTGTAGAAGCAGAAAAATTTAAAAAAAAATGCTAAAGAAGTAGAATTGCTAAGACTTGGAAATCAATTAGGCTAGAGGTCATGGGGAAGGGAGTGTGCATGAATGTGAAAGAGTGGAAAATGACTCCAATTCAGGGAACCTGGGAGATCTGAAGAATGGTGATGTATGGGGCAGAAATAGGGATGATAGGATGAGGAGTAGGTTTAGGAAAGAAAAATAATGAGTTTTGTTTTGGGCATGCTGAGTTTGAGATGCCTACACAATATCCACATGGAGATGGTAAAAAGGCAGTTGAAAATGCAGGAAAATGGAGTTCAGTAGAGTATAGATTAGTGAGCCATTTCTATAGAGTTCAAAGTAAATCCATGAGAACTATGGAGATCCCCAAGGGTTGGAAGGGAAAAGAATCCAGAATGGACACTGGGATACATATATATATATATATATATATATATATATATATACTCCCCCCCACACACACACATACATACCCCACACACATCACATACACTCCCCATGCACCTGTACACACACCACACACACCCCAAATAGGAACTTAACTGGGGCAGCTGGAACTGAAAGCAACACTCCAGAAATTGTCTGATGAAGGCTACAGTGGGGCTAACATCTTTTTTTTCTTTCCAGACACAATGTATTTTTAGAATCACATCACCTTTTTCTGATACCTCACCCCATAGACTCATTTTGAGTTTTCTACTTACAGGTGACCTCTGCCCATCCATCTAACTTATACCCAGTAAAAAAACAAACAAAACTTTGTTCTTAAGCATCAAGTGCCATAGCACCTTAAGCATCACTAAGGACCCTACAATAGCTCTGCAGCATTTAGTTGAGTTTTTACACAATTTTTAGCTTTGTTTTCTCTGAATTTGTCACCCTTGGTATCTTTTTAATATTTTTCTTGTTCTTGTCTGTAGTGCATTGATTCTGGGGTGTCTTAAGTCCCCTTGACTAGACTGTACTCTAAGTCAATAAACATTTATTGAGTACCTACTATGCACTAGATACTGTGCTAAGCATTGGGGATACAAAGAAAGGACAAACCAAATTCCCCCCAAAAAACCCCAGTTCTTTCCCTTGAGTTCAAAATCTAATAGGTAGGGGCGGCTAGGTGGTGCACTGGATAGAGCACCGGCCCTGGAGTCAGGAGTACCTGAATTCAAATCTGATCTCAAACACATAATAATTACCTAGCTGTGTGGCCTTGGGCAAGTCACTTAACCCCATTGCCTTGCAAAAACTAAAAAAAAAAAAATCTAATAGGGAAACAACATGCAAACAACCATTATACAAACAAGCCCTACTCCTGGATAAACTGGAGACACACAACAAAGGAAAAGCACCTGAACTTAGAGGGCTCAGAAGGTGAGATTTTAGCTGAGAATTGAAGGAAACCCAGAAGTCAGAAAGAGTGATGAGGGAGAAAATTCCGGGCAAGAGGAGGAGGAGGGATGAAGGGAAAAGACTGGAAAGGAGGAAGGGGCCAGGTTAGGAATGCTTTTGAAAGCCAACTGGATATTTGATCCTGAAATTACAAGGAAACCCCTGGTATTGATTGAGTAGGGAGTGAAATGGTCAGACCTCATTTAGGAAGATTACTTTGACTAGAGGATGGCCTGGTGGAGAGAGGGACTTCAGGTCAGGAGATCAAACAGCAGGCTGCTGCAATAACTCGGGCATTAGATGGTAAAGGCAAGGAGACAATACAAAAAATATTAAAAAGGTAAAATCAACAAGTTTTAGCAACAGATTGGATAAGGGGAGTCCCCTTGATTGTGAGCCTTGGTGACCGGGAGGATGGTGATACCTCAATAACAATAAGGAAATCAGGAAGAAGAAGGGAATGAGGAGAAAAATAATGAGTTTAGTTTTGAACATATTGAGTTTTGGTTGTCTATGGAACTCTCATTCACCAATTGGAAATGTGAGAAGAGAAATTGGGAGGGAGGTTAGGGCTAGACAAGTTAAATCATCTTAATAGAGATGATGATTTACAAGAGTTGGGAGGGTACAGGAGTGAGAGAGGTGAGAAAAAAATAAAAATGAGAAAGGTAAACAGAAGAGAAAAGAAGTTCAGGCAAGCAATGTAGTTTTGTTACTAATGCATTAAATTTTATTTACACTGAAAAAATGAAGTTGAATGTAATAGAAGTTCAGTTTCATGTTCTATCCTTTTTTCTTTTTTATATTGAAATGTTTATGCTGAGTGATATTTGTTAAGTTCATAATTTTTAAAAGAGTCTATATACATAAATATATGTATACATGCATTTATGTACACAAATTTTCACATAAAGTTATGGATTTGGAGTCAGTTACTCTGACACTAGCTATTTACATGACTGGGCAAATCAAGTGCCTTTCTGTTTCCTGACCTGACCTCAGAACCTGACCACAGAGGGGTTGATCTTGCCGGCCTCTGAGGTTCCAGTTATAGAGATACACGTGCCCAGTGCATTTCTCCTTCCTCTGAAGTCCGGGCTCCTCATTTAGTGTTCAGCTTACAGATGTCCATTTGATCCCTGACACAAAACCTGGCCTAATAGGAGCATTCTTCCTGTGATGCTAAATGACTGTGGATCCTGGAATGGCACTGTCCTCAAAGAATCAAGATGGTAGATAACCCCAGGGGGAATGGGGAGACACCCAGTGGGTTCAAGGAGGTTGCACCCAAGATATGGGGGGGCACGAGTGTCCTAAAGGGAATGATCCAGGAAGCAGAAGATCTAAAAAGGAGGTAAGCTGGATCTTTAAAGAAATGAAGAGATGGCAGATGGAATCAATAGAAAGACCAAGAATAAGGTGGATTCTGGTGGAATATCCACAGCAAGCTCTGCACCCCATGAGAAGGTAAGTGCAGCTTGAGTTTAACTGTCGAGATGAATCGATATGAGCTGTCATCTCTACAGTACTCTGTAAAATCGGCTCCTTTGATCCTCACAAAGACTCTGAGGCAGGTGCTGCTATCATCCCCGTTGAACAGAGTAGGAAATTGAGGCAGGCAGAGGTGGATGTGACTTGCCCAGGTTACACATTCACAGAGGCCCATGATCTGGAGGTAGAAAGAACCTCAGAAAGCATGGAGTGACTCCAACCCCTTCATCTTACAGATGAGGAAACTGAGGCCCAAGAAGGTTCAATGACTTGCCCAAGGTAACATAGATAATGAGTGCTGGAAGAAAGATTTGGACCTACTGCAGGTCAGCGCTCTCTACCCCATCAATTAATCAAGGAAAACATGGAGCTTTTTTTTAAGTTTTTGCAAGGCAATGGGGTTAAGTGACTTGCCCAAGGCCACACAGCTAGATAATTATTAAGTGTCTGAGGCCAGATTTGAACTCAGATCCTCCTGAATCCAGGGCCAGTGCTCTATCCATTGTGACACCTAGCCGCCCCCAATTCTAATTTTTAAGAGGTTCTTTTCTTCTGTAAGATTTTGGACTTCTTTTCCAATTGCTTGACTTTCTTTTCATACTTTTTTTACATTACAAAAATTGATCTTATATTAGGTCATAAAAGTATTTTAGTTAAATGCAGAAAAACAGTAATATGAAATAAATCCTTTTCAGATCATAATGCAAAAAATTATATTTAATAAAAAACTATGAAACACAGATCAAAAATTAATAGGAGACTGAATAACCTGATCTTAATGAATGGGTTAAAAACCAAGTCAAAGAAAAAATGATTTTATTACAGAGAATGCCAAGTTAGACAAACTAACATAGATGTAGACACATAGACAACATAGATAATGAGTGCTGAAAGAAAGGTCTGGACCTACTGCTGCTCAGTGCTCTATACCCCATCAATTAATGAAGGAAATCATGGAGCTTTTGAAGTATTTTGCATTTATCTGTTTATCAGGATGCACAAATAAGAAATTCAAATTGACTATCCCTGCAGGTTTCTCAGCCAGACTCCAGGCCCCCCCAGGCCCCATGCCTGGTGGTACCCAGCGGTACCCTCGGGTACCAGGGTGATGATTCATCTGGCCCTGTGCCCATCAGTCATTGGCATTTGGAAAATTTATATCTCTAAATGTTAATATCAATATCATAGAGAAAGATACACAATGAATTGGGTATACAATAAAAAAAACTGGAAAAGAAGAAACTTAAAATCCCTAATTAAACACCAAATTATAAATCCTAAAAATTAAAGTTAGAGGAATAAAATTGAATGTGAACTAATAAATTGAATTAATAAATAGAACCAGGAATTGATATGAAAAAACTAATAAAATAAATCATTGGTTTATATGATTTTTAAAAAAATAAATGTTAATATCAAAAATGAAAATGGTGGTTTTATACCGCTAATGAAGATGAAATCAAAGCAATTATTAGTAATTATTTTGCTCAATTAAATGCCAATAAATTTAACAATTTAAATTAATAGAAGAATACTTTAAAAATATAAACTCCAGATTAGCAAAAGAGGAAATAGAATATCTATATAAACCTAATTTTGAAAAAGAAATTGAACAAGCCATAAATGAATTTCTTAAGAAAAAATATCCAGCCTTTCCGAATGGGTACCTGACTTCAATCACATAGAGGGTATGAGATCTTTGCCTGCTTTTCTTGCACAGAAAATGGGCAAGACTAGAACTCACTAGACTCTGAGCCCAGCTACCTCTTATGGCTGTTTTCCTCTTTCTCTTTCCTTCAAGCATTCTCACCTAGCCCTTGTTATTCACCCTGTCCTCAAGCAGCTTAATGTCTCTACAGGAAAAAGTTTTAATCTGTGAAATTTGTAGGCTTGTGAAATAAAAAACCTGAGTTTTTCTACCTTTAAGACAACTGTGAATTTTTCACTTCAACCTCATTTTTTGTGTCAGCACCACCAATGTCTCCCACATTACTACCAAACTCCTTTTATGAAACAAATATGGGAGATCAGGAAAAGCAAAAACAGAGAAAAAAATTATAGATCAATTTCATTAATGAATATGAATATAAAAATCTTATGTAAAATACTAGTTATGAAACTATGACAATATATCACAATAATTATACATTATAGGTAAGTAGAATTTATACCAGAAATGCAAAAATCATTTAACATAAGGAAAATTATATCATTATTGATTATATCAATAATAAAAGTAAGAAAATCATAAGATCATTTCAACATAGTAGAAAGCTCTTTTGATAAAATACAATTATCATTTCCATTGAAAGCATAAAAAAATGAATTTTCCTTAAAATGATAAGTATCGACCTAAAACTATCAGTAAGCATTATTTTTAATGGAACCAAGCTAAAAGTCTTCTCAATAAGATCAAGAATAAAACAAATATGACCATTATAATCAAGATTATTCAGTATTATGCTAGAAATGTGAAGAAAAAGGAAATTAAAGGAATAAGAGGCCTCATACCTCAAATTTACAGAGGAAATTTATCAAATTTATAAGACCATGAGTGCTCAATTGACAAATCATCAAAAGATATGAACAGGCAGCTTTTCAATGATGAACTCAAAACTATATCTAGTCATATAGAAAAATACTCTAAATCAGTATTGATAATAGAATTACAAATTAAAACAACTTTGCAGTAGCATCTCACAACTATCAGTAAAACCATGAATAGATCAATCAATTTTGGAAAGCCATCTGGAATTTTGCTCAGTTATAAAATTCTGTGTGTGTGTGTGTGTGTGTGTGTGTGTGTGTGTGTGTCCTTTGACCCAGTATTAGATTTGTTTCCCAAGATGATCATGGAAAAATGAAAAGAAACGCAGATATTTTAAAATATTTATAGCAACTCTCTTTGTACAGGCAAAGAAATGGAAATTGAAAGGATGCCCAACAATTTAAGGAATGAGCAAGGTGTGTTATATGATTGTGATGAAATAATATTGTGCTGGAAGAAATGATGAGCTAGTTGATTTTAGAAAAATAGGGAAAGATTTACATGAAATGATGAATAAAATGAGCAGAATCAAGAGGACATTGAATGAGATATATATATACATATATATATCTCAATATTATTTGAAGAACAACTGTGAATTACTGTTATTTTAAATATTATAAATACTAAAATCACCTACAAAGGACCTATAAAAGAAGATGTAATTCCTATATAAATAGGAATATGTATAGTATGGTTTTACATGTTTATAAATCTGTGTCAAATAGTGACCTTCTTTAATGTGGAGTGGAAGACAGAGACAGACAGTTTGGAACTTACAACACAACCAAAAATAAATATTTTTTTCAAAAAGTAAAAAGGGACAACAGGATGAGATGAAGCAAGAAGCAGACTTCAACAGACACTGAAGAGAGAAGGGTTTGGTGTTCTCTAGTACATTAAATGGAGAAGAGTCAGCAGGACGGAGCAACTGAGCAGCAACAACTCTAAAAAGGTCCGAGAAGATCAGGGCTCTGCCCCAATACCACCACCCATGAAACCATAGTTGCTCATCTTTAGGCTTCACTCTTGGAACACAAGGACCTCCACTTCCATCTCAAGGAGGATTTTATTTCATTCTTATCTAGAATGAGCTGAAGGAATTGGGAATGTTTAGCCCAGAAAAGACCTGACACTAATTTTCAAATATCTGAAAGATGATCATGTAAAACAGGGTCAGATTGGCTTTATTTGGTAAAGAGGCAGAAATTCAGTGGAAGTCATAGAAATGTCAAATTTGGGTTCTTAATGAAAGGTAGCGTCACATCTAGAAAACTTGGTATCAGGAAAGCTGGGGGTGATCTAGTAAAAAATTTAACAATTGGCTCTCCCTGGCTTCTCCCCAAACTCCTAACTCTACCAAAAAAATTATGACACCCTTTTAAGTTTAATCTGTATCATTGACTTTTCCTCATCCCTTTAGTCTTTAGACATTCAATAAAATTATATCCCAAGCCCTGATTTATAGCTAATTTCCTAAGTGTAAATGTTCTTAGGAGAGGGCAGACTCTCCTTTGATCCATCCTATCTGGGGAATGGCAGGCAAATCCCTTAAACCCCGAGTGCTCCCAGGCAACCAGGACTACAAAAGACAGGCTTCCTCATCTGCCAAGGGACGAAATGCATCTCCTCAGCTGGGTCTCACAGTTTTTTTTTTCCTTTATTAGTGAAATTTTAACAACCAGCTCTTGCTGACTGGTTTTAGCTGGCTCCAGCACATTCCTCTTGAAGACCCATTTCTGACACTGTGTCACCCTGGCCTCTCTGTGCCTCTATTCCATCAGCTGTGAGCCAATGATAATAATTACTCATCCACGGGTGTGATCACATCACTCACTTGCTGAAGAAGATCCAGGGGCTCTCTTTTATTCTAGAATAAAATCCCAAACTCCTCTTTCTCTGGGAACCAGAGCTCTTCAAGATGTGTCCACATCACCTCTTAGTTTTCATCTACCTTTCAGCCTAACTGGTCTCTTAGTTGTTTCAACACAACATTCTCTTTTACCTCCAGGGCTTTGCCCAGACTCTCTGGAATTCGCTGTCTCCTGGCCTCTTCATCATATGATACACTATTTAGTTTCCTTCTGGTACCACCTCCCTAGGGCTGTGTTGGTCAAAGTTCTTTTAACAACTGTCTTTTGGGGAGAAATGTATAAAAGTTTGATTTGCATTATTAACATTTTTCTTGATAATTAAGAAAACAAGAAACCAAGCCCTGATTTGTAGTCCTTAAGAATTTCCAGAGTATCAATTTAACAATCAATGCTGACCCACCCTTCACCTCCTCACAGGCCCTTTCCTTTCTCCCCTTCACCACCCAGTTGTCAGCACCTTTCCAAATATATTTCGTATTTTCTTATGTGTGTAAGCTGTTTCCTCTGTGGAATATAAAGTCCCTGGAGGCAGGGAACAATTTGGTTTTGATTCTATTCCCAGGACCTATCGCAGAACATAGTAACTTAGGTGAAGACATAAATGCGGCAGATAGGTGGCTCAGTCAATAGGGCTGGGAGAGCTGGAGGAGGAATCATATTTCTGAGTTCAAATCTGGCATCAGACGCTAGCTGGATGACCCTAAACAAGTCACTTCACCCTGTTTGCCTCAGTTTCCTTCTCTATAAAATGAGCTAGAGAAAGAAATGGCAAGCTACTTTAGAATCATTGTCAAGGAAACCCCCCAGGTTGGGTCATGAAGTGTCAGACACAACTGAACAACACCAAAGGGGTACATGGAATCATTTTAAAATTTTATTTATTTTTGAATTTTACAATTTTTCCCCTAATCTTGCTTCCCCCCCCATCCCCACAGAAGGCAGTCTATTAGTCTTTACATTGTTTCCATGATAGATTCATTTTTGCATTAAAAAAAACAGATAACCAACTACACAAGGTTTTTGTGAGGAAGGTTCTTTGTAAAAATAAGAGTGCTGCAAAAATGATAAATGGTAGAATTAATCAATCAATTAATTAGCAAGACTTTCTACAGCCCTTACTAGTGCCAGACTCTGTGAAGAAAAGGAAATACCATGTAAAAGCAAAAAGAAGTACCTGCCCTCAAGAAGTTTACATTAAAGAAAGAGATAAAACATATAAAACAGAGCTTAGAAATTGAATTCAGAACAGTGAAAGATGACCTTGGAGAGGATGGCCCAGGAGCTGGGAAATGATCTTAATCTTGAATGAAGCCAGGGCAATTCATGATAACAGCATTTCTTTGTGGGATTTTTAAATAAATGCATGATAGCCCAAGGTTTGGCTCTTGTTGATAGTTACCTAGCTATCTCCTCCCTCCTGCTTTCCCTGCTGGCTCTGCATTGGAGGTTGCTTCCAGAGGAAGAATGGAAGGGACACCTTTTTACTAGAGGTGAAATTGGAGGCCTTCTTAGGTGAAGGCCCTGACCCAAAAGACAAAACAAACCGTGCTCCAGGCTTATCAGGAATCTAGGCATCCAAACTTCACAGAAAAGGTCAAGCTAGGGAATGGAAGATACCAAAGGCCCCAGGCTGAGAAATTAATCCTGAAAGACCTGGGAGATTAGGGGGTTTAAGGCACCGGGGTAAAAACTTCTTCTTCCCTCAGCCTTTGGGGGTCCATGAGGTATAAAAGTTGATTTTAATCTGAGATGCTGCATCAGCAACTTTCTGAAGATTAGAACAGTCTCAGGCCCTGTGACCCAGACTTACTCTTTGGTCTGAAACACAATCATGTAGACACTCAGAGCCCTCTTGAATTTTGGCAGGGTCACCTCACATAGGCAAAGGAGGAGGAATCAGGAATCTTGTTAACAAGCTAACACCACTCCTCCAGTTCCAAATGCTTCCATTGCAGGGAAAACTGTTATCCTGTTTGGTATAAACTCTGGAAAACTTTTCTCAATTTTTATTGATATCTTTTGTTTTTATATCATCTTATTTTCCAATGTTATCTCTTCTGACTCTACAACCTAGGACTCATTCCTTTTAAAGAAGAACTTTTAAAAAAAGAGAAAAATGGGGGGGAGGAGTGGAATGCAGTTCAGCAAAATTAACCAATTCATCAATCAGGTCTGACAGTAATTTGTGACATTTCTTACTCATAGTTTCTCATCACTGCTAGGTGACAGTGGATACAGAATAAGGAAGATCTGAATTTGAATGTTTGCCCAGATACTTACTAGTTTTTTTTTTTGTTTGTTTGTTTGTTTTGTGACCCAGCAAAAGTACTTCCATTCCCACATCTATAAAGTGAGAAGATTGGACTTTATGTTTTCTGGGGTCCCTTCTATTTCTGGATCAATTATCCTAGTGGCAATTTCCCATCTCTTCTTTTGGGGAGTAAGCCCATTATTATTATTACACAGTATTCATTTTCACTTTTGTTCTTTCCATTTACATTACTGTAATGATTTTCCGGTTCTGCTTACTTTCCTTTGCATCACTTCATATGTCTTCCCCTGCTTTTCTTCATATTCATTGTTGCTTACAATACAGTCATATTCCTTTCTATTCATGTCTGACAATTTGTTTAGTTATTCTTAAATAAATGGACATTTACTTTATTTCCATTTCTTTACTGCCAAAAAGAGCACTGTCGTGAATGTTGGGACATATTCATCTGTTTTTTATTTCTTTGAGTTACATATCCAACAGTAAAGTCAAAGGATGTATATATTTTATTCATTTTAAAAATATAATTCAGTCATTCTTTCCAGAATGCTTAGACAAGTCTGCAGTTCTGCCATCTGTGTATTAGTACTCCTTCTTTTCCAAGTTCTTCCTTCATTATCTTTGTAAATTTTCTGGATGTAAGGTAAAACCTTGGAGTTATTTTGATTTAGATATCTCTTTTAGTATTTTATTAGTGATGTAGATCTATACATATGGATAAAATTTGCAAGTCTTTTGAGAATTGTTTACTCATGTCTTTTGATTATTTATCTAATGGGGAATGCTTCATTATCTTCTGTTTGTTTCCCTATATAATTTGGATTTTAGAGATATTTGATATTTTTACCAGTTGACAGCTTTCCTTATATTTACTCAATTGAAAATGTTCTATTTTTATCTTTTGTGATCATATCCTTTGCTTAGGGATAGCGCTAACAGCTACTATCTTCTTTTTTTTACTCTGATTCCCTGCTTGAATAAAACTAGACGAAGTCACATTATCACTACAAATTTATTTTACCTAATCTCAACTGAAGGGAAGCTAAGTGATACAGTGGGATCAGGAGTGTGGGATCAGGAATCAGAAGAATTTATCTTTCTGAATTCAAATCTGGTGTCAGACAATTACTACCTATGTGACTCCGTGCAAGTCACTTAACCCTCTTTGCCTTGTCTGTAAAATAATTTGGAGAAGGAAATGACAAACCACTCCAGTATCTTTACCAAGAAAACCCTAGATAGGGTCATGAAGAGTCAGGCATGACTGAAAAGAACTGAACAAATCTCTACACCTGTCTAACCATCCATTCGTCTCCTTCACTCTATCTTTATCCTTTTTAGACTTGTTAACTGTAACTGTAAGAAATGAATTTATCTTGGCCCTTGTTTTATCTCTACAGTCTCTCACATAGTGATCTTTACCAGCTTTCAAGGATTCAATTATTGTTCTAGCTGATGACTTCCAAATGCATATATCCAGTCCTAGTATCTTTCTAAAGATCCCATCTCTTATCACAACAATTTATTCATCATTTTGAAATAGATGGCCTAGATGTATCTTCAGCAGGTCTAAAACAGAAGTCATTATTTTTTTCCTCAAAACCCCTCCATCCCTCTTCTGAACTTCCCTATTACTAATTAGGAATTATATCAAAAATGTTACCAAATGGTACATGTCCTTATTTCTAGCTATTTCATTGATAGATCTTTACATGAAGAAAATTGGAGAAATAGGAAAAGATCATATATGTACTAAAATATTTATACAGCTCTTTTTGTGGTTGCTAAAAAGCTGGAAATTGAAGGGATGCCCATCAGGTGGTGAATGGTTGGCTAAATTGATATATATATATATATATATATATATATATATATATATATATATATAGTTGTTGGACTGTCATTGTATTATAAGAAATGAGAAATGACTTAACTTCAATGAGACATAGAAAATACATAGAATCAGAACAATATACCATATATGAGTTATTAATTTATTGATAAACATTATAATCAACATCAAAATGAATAATTTTTAAGAGTTATAATCTGATGTAAAGAGAACTGAGCAAGAACAGGGAAACAATTTTTGCTGTAATAATATTTTAAAGACAAATAACTTAAGTTCTAAGAACTTTAATCATCACAATGACCATCCATGATTCCAGAAAATTGGTGATGAAAGAATACTGTCCACCTCTTGAGAAGTGATAGATTTAGGTTTCAGAATGAGCCACATATATTTTTGTATTCATTCAGTGAGGAGTTACATTTTGCCTTTCTATGGATGAATATTTAATAATGTGATTTTCACAGTTCTCTTTTTTTTTCAGTAGAGGGAAAGAAAAGAGATTTCTTTTCATTAAAGAAACTAATAAAATTGGAGATGAAGGGATATAATAAAGATGTGAAATGTTGTAGGCATTTTCAGGTGAGGTCACTGCATTATTAAGTTTTCCATAGTTGTATTGTTAGAACACATAAATAGAACTAAAAAAAATCCCCTTCTTATTACTATAGTGGATTCTACCATCATCCCAGTTACACTGGTTCACAAACTTGTTATTATCTTTATTATCATCCCCTTTTCACTCTCACTCACCCTATATATCCGACCAGTTAGATATAATTAGGTTCCTAATAAATGCTAGTTGACTGACTTTTTTTTTCCCAAGATAATGTAGCAAGGGCAGTGGGTTGGGGGTAATTGGAGGTTTGAACCAATTTAAACCTATTTCCATATTAGTCATTTTGGGAGAGAAAATACAGGAAAAAAACAAAAATAAAGTTAAAAATACAATATGCTTTAATCTGCATTCAGATTTCATCAGTTTTTTCTCTGGAAGTGGTTAGCATTTTACATCATAATTCTTCAGAAATGTCTTGGATCTTTCTATGACTGAGATTAGCTCAATTTAATCAATTTAAGTTGGTTACTGTACAATTTTACTGTTAGTGTGTAAAATGTTCTGGTCTGCTAACTTCCCTTTGCATCAATTCATGTAAATTGGCCACTAGACCCAGATGGCTCCAGAGGAATGAGGCTATGACTGCTATGAGGCATAGCACCCCCTCCCCAAAATTCAATTCATGTTTTTGTCTTGGCATCATCTTCATGATGCCATGGTTTTCTTCAAGAACGAAGGACAAGCATCATCATAGCACAAATAGTATTCATCACAATCATATAACAACAACTTGTTCAGTCATTCCTCAATTAATGGATATCCTCTCAGTTTCCTATTATTTTCCACTACAAAAAGTGCTGCTATAAATATTTTTGCATGTATAGGTCCTTTTTTAAAAATGTCTTTAGGATACAGATCTAGTAGTGGTATTTCTGGGTCAAAGATTATGTAGTTTTATAGCCCTTTGGGCATAGTTCCAAATTGCTCTCAAGAATGGTTGAAGTAGCCTTTCTGGAGAGAAATTTGGAATTATTTTCAAAGGGCAATAAAACTGCATAACCTTTGATCCAGCAATACCACTATTAGGTCTGTATCCCAAAGGGATAAAAAAAAAGGGAAAAATGTGTAAAAATATTCATAGTAGCTCTTTTTGTAGTGGCAATGAATTGGAAACTGAGGGAATGTCCATCAATTGGGGAATGACAGAACAAAATGTAGCATATGAATGTGATGGAACACTATTATTCTAAAAGAAATCATGAAGGCCAGGACTTCATAAACAGTCGGGAAAGACTTGTATGAACTGATGCTAAATGAAGTGAGCAGAACCAGAAGAATATCATACACACTAGTAGCAAAAATGGGTGATGATCAATCAAGA
Source organism: Macrotis lagotis (assembly GCF_037893015.1). Lineage (NCBI taxonomy): Eukaryota > Metazoa > Chordata > Mammalia > Peramelemorphia > Peramelidae > Macrotis > Macrotis lagotis. The sequence continues at coordinate 193,538,168 of NC_133662.1, forward strand.
TGGATTTGATCATCTCAGCAGCACAATATCAAAGACAATTCTACAAAACTTGTGATGGAAAATACTATCCATATTTAGAGAAGGATCTGTGGAATTTAAATGTATACCAAAACTTACTAGCTTCAATTTTTAAAAAATTGTCTTATATATTTTGTTTTTCTCTCTAGTAGTTTTCCTCTGTTTTGATTCAATTTTTCTCTCACAATATAACTAATAGACATCTGTGTTTAGCATGATTTTATATATATATATATATATATATATATATATATATATATATATATCCTATATTAGATTTCTTTTTGTCAGGGAGGGGGTGGAGAGAAGAAAGGGAGGGAGAAAAATGTAAAACTCAAAACCTTGCAAAAAATGATTTGTGATAATAGCCCTGTTTGTGGTCGTAAAGAATTGGAAATTAAATGAATGTCCTTTAACTGAGGAATGGCTTAACAAACTGTGGTATATGAACATCATGGAGCACTATTGTTCTATTAGAAACCAGAAGGGATGGGAATTCAGGGAAGCCTAGAAGGATTTGCATGAACTGATGCTGAGCAAGATGAGCAGAACCAGAAAAACTTTGTACATCCTAACAGCAACATGGGGGTGATGATCAACCTTAATGGACTTGCTCATTCCTTCAGTGCAACAACCAGGGACAATTTTGGGCTATCTGCGATGGAGAGCATCATCTGTATCCAGAGAAAGAATTGTGAAGTTTGAACGAAGACCAAGACTATTATCTTCAATTTAGGAAAAGAAAAAAATTTCTTATTATGTAATTTTTCTATCTCTTATACTTTATTTTTCTTTCTCTCTCATCACATTCAACTTAGATCAATGTATACTATAGTAATAATGTAAAGACTAACAGACTGCCTTTTGTGGGGGGTGGGGGAGAGAAGCAAGAATAGGGGAAAATTGTAAAACTCGAAATAATAAAATCTTTAATTAAAAAAACAAAAAATGATTTGTGAAAACTGTCATTGCCTGTAGTTGGGGAAAAATAAATAAATAAAATATTGAAAAAAGAAAAAAAAAGAATGGCTGATCAGTTCATAACTCCACAAACAGTGCATTTTAATGTTTCAATTTCTTCATATTCCCAGAATTTGTCATTTTTCTTTTCTGTCACATTATCTGTTTTAATTTGCATTTCTTTAATCAATAGTGGCTTTTAATATGATCATAGTTAGCTTTGATTTCTTTATCTGAAATCTGCCTGTTCATATCCTTTGACCAATTATCAATTGGAGAATGACTTGTATTTTTATAAATTTGACTCAGTTTTCTCTATATTTGAGAAATGAGGCCTTTTCAGAGAAATTTGTCACAATCTCTCTCCAGTTTTCTACTTTCCTTCTAATCTTGGTTATATTGGTTTTGCTTGTACAAAACCTTTTCAATTTAATGTAATCAAAATAATCTAGTTTATATCCCATAATGCTCTCTATTCTGCTGTGTGGTAATGGGTCATCCTTTATCCATTGATCTGATAGATAAAGTATTCTATGTTTTCCTAACTTGCTTAGGGTATCATCCCTGTACCAATTTTGACCTTATCATGGTATACATTGTGAGATATTGGTCTATACCTATCTCCAAACTATTTTCTAGTTTTCCCATTAGCTTTTGTCAAGTGGTGACTTCTTGTCCCCAAATTTTGAATCTTTGTGTATATAAAGGACAAGATTACTATATCATTTCCTTATGTGTATAATCTATCCCGTTGATCCACCACTCTGTTTCATAATCATTACCAGACTGCTTTGAACTTTACTTTGAGATCTGGTATGGCTAGGCCCCATTGGAATGGAAAAAGACATTTTTCCATTAAGTTATTTGATATTCTTGACATTTTGTTCATTCAGATGAATTTGAGATATTTTTCCATCTCTATAAAATGCTTTTTTTGGTAGTTTAATTGGTATTGCACTGAATAAGTTAATTTAGGCAGAACTGTCATTTTTATTATATTGACTTGGCATACCCATTAGCAGTCAATATTTTTCCAGTTGTTTAGATCTGATTTTATTTGTGTGAAAAGTGTTTTTTTTTTATCTCAGACTGAACAATATGATCAGAAAGGACAATGATCAATGTTGGAAGGGATGTGGGAAATCTGGGGCACTAATACATTGTTGGTGGAGCTGTGAACTCATCTAACCTTTCTGGAGAGCAATTTGGAATTATGACCAAAAGACAACAAAAATGTGCACACCCTTTGATCCAACAATACCACTACTGGGTCTATACCCGGAAGAGATGATGAAAAAGGGTAAAAACATCACCTGTCCAAAAATGTTCATAGCAGCTCTGTTTGTGTTGGCAAAGAAATGGAAACTGAGGAAATGTTCATCAATTGGGGAATGGCTTAACAAACTGTGGTATATATGTATGATGGAACATTATTGTTCTATTAGAAACCCAAGAGGGATGGGAATTCAGGGAAGCCTGGAAGGATTTGCATGAACTGATGCTGAATGAGATGAGCAGAACCAGAAAAACTTTGTACACCCTAACAACAACATGTGGGTGATGATCAACCTTGATGGACTGGATCATACCAACAGGGCAACATCAGACACAATTCTGGGATATCTGCAATAGAGAATACCATCTGTATCCTGAATTGTGGAGTTTGAACAAAGACCAAAAACTTTCTATGCACCTTTAATTTTTTTTAAAATTGTCTTATTATGTAATTCTGTTAATCTCATACTATATGTTTCTTCCTTAAGGATGATTTCTCTCCCATTCAACTTAGATCAATGCATACTATGGAAATGATGTAAAGGCTAACAAACTACCTTCTGTGGGGGGTGGGGGGGTGGGGGGAGGGAAGCAAGATTGGGGGAAAATTGGAAACCTCAAAATAAATAAAACCTTTCTAAAATTAAAAAAAGAAGTGGTTTTTTTAAATTGTGTTTGTCTTGGATGGTAGACTTCCAAGTATTTCATACTGTCTACAATTATTTCAAATGGAATTTCTCTATCTTGTTGTATTTTATTGGTAATATATAGAAATGCTGGTCATTTATGTGGACTTAGTTCATATTCTGTGACTTTGCTGAAGCTAGTTTTTAGATGATTCTTTAAGAATGCCATCTTATCATCTGCAAAGCTTGATTCTTTTACTTCCTCATTTCTTATTCTAATTCCTTCAATTTCTTTCTCTTTTTTTATTACTATAGTTAGCATTTCTTTTATTCTCTTTTTTTTTCCTTTTTGGTTTTTGCAAGGCAGTGGGGTTAAGTGATTTGCCAAAGATCACATAGGTAGTATTAAATGTCTGAGGTGACATTTGAACTCAGGTCCTCCTGACTCCAGGGACTCTATCCACTGTACCAGCTATCTTTTTCTTTTCTTTTCTTAAAATTTTTTCTTTATTTATTTTTCCAATTACATGCAAAGAAGTTTTCAACAATCATTTTTTGTTTGTTTCACATTTTTCTCCCCCCTTTCCTCCCCCTCCCCCAAACAGAAAGCAATCTAATATAGATTATTCATGTACATATCCATATTAATCATGTAGGGAATCAAAAAGGAAAAAACCTTGAAAAGAAAAAATACATAAAACAAATTTTGAAAATTGAAAAGAGTAAGCTTTTGTCGACATTCAGACTCCACAGTTCCTTCTCTGGATGTGGTTGATATTTTCCATTACAAGTCCTTTACAATTGTCTTTGATTATCGTATTGCTGAGATGAGCGAATCCATCATTGTTGATCATCACTCAATGGTGCTGCTAAGTGTATACAATGTTCTTGTTCTGCTCACTTCACTCAGCATCAGTTCAAGCAAGTCTTTCCAAGCTTTTCTGAAGTCCTGTCCCTTGTGATTTCTTATAGAACAATAAGACTCCTTCACTTTCATATACTGCAATCTGTTCAGCCATTCCCATAGGCATCCCCTCAATTTCCAAATCATTGCCACTTCAAATAGAGCTGCGACAAATATTTTTGTACATATGGATTTTTTACCCTTTTTGTGATCTCTTTGGGATACAGACCTAGAAGTGGTATTGTTGGGTCAAAGGGTATGCACAATTTTATTGCCCTTTGGGAGTAGTTCCAAATTGCTCTCCAGAATGGTTCAGTTTACAACTCCACCAACAATGCATTAGTGTCTCAGTTTTCCCACATCCCCTCCAACATTGATCATTTTTCCATTATGTCATACTGGACAATCTGATAGGTGTAAAGTGGTACCTCAGAATTGTTTTAATTTGCATTTCTCTAATCAATAATGATTTAGAACATTTTTTCATATGTCCATGGATAGCCTTAATTTCCTCATCTGAGAACTGCCTGTTCTCATGGAGAATCACTTATATAATCTTATAAATTTGATTCAGTTTTCTATGTATTTTAGAAATGAATCACCAGCTATAAAAATTATTTCCCAACATATAGCATTTCTTTTCATCTTGGTTGCATTGTTTTTTTGTCCAAAAAATATCCAGTTTGCATTTTACGATTTTCTTTCTCTCTTCTTTGATCATAAACTGCTCCCTTTTCTATAGATCTGACAAATAGATTATTCCTTGTTCTCTGAATTGGCGTATGATATCACCTTTTATATCTAAATCCTGTACCCATTTAGACTTTATTTTGGTGTAAGTGTGGGATGTTGCTCTGTGCCTGATTTCTGCCATATTATCTTTCTGTTTTCCTAGCAGTTTTTACCAAAGAGCAAGTTCTTATCCCAGAAGACTCTGGAGTCTTTGGATTTATCAAGCAGTAGATTATTATAATAATTTACTATTTTTTTCTTTTTTACCTAGACTAATCCACTGATCCATCACTCTATTTCTTAACCAGTACCATGTTTTGGTGACTCATGTGTTTTAATATAATTTTGGATCTGATAGAGTTTTTTCCCATTAATTCCTTTGATGTTCTCGACCTTTTGTTCCTCCCTATGAATTTAGTTACTATTTTTTCTAGTTCAATAAAACAATTTTTTGGTAGTTTGATTGGGATGACATTGAATAAGTAATTTATTTGATATAATTGTCAATTTTATTTATATTAGCTTGGCTTTCCCAAGAGCAATTGGCATTTGCTCCATTATTTAGATCTGATTTTATTTGTGTGAAAAGTGTTTTATAATTACTTTGATATAATTTGAATTTTGAATTTGTCTTGGTAAAGACAATTTTTTTTGACTCCTAAGTATTTTATGTTGTCTGCAGTTACTTTAAATGGAATTTCTCTATCTCTTGCTGTCGGGTTTTGTTGCTAATATATAGAAATGCTGATAATTTATGTGGGTTTATATATCCTGCAACTTTGTTAAAGTTGCTAATTATTTCAAGTAGTTTTTTAGTGGATTTTCTAGGATTCTCTAAGTATACCATCTTGTTATCTGCAAAGAGTGAATTTTGTTTCTTCATTACCTATTCTAATAACTCCTATTTCTTAAGCAACAATTCTAATACAATATTGAATTATCATGACATTAATGGGCATCCTTGATTCATCTCTGAACTTATTGGGAATGCTTCCAGATTATCTCCATTCCATATAGTGTTCATTGATAGTTTTAGCTAGATACTGCTTA